>NW_027466068.1:2020000-2542500 GCF_046127955.1 Nelusetta ayraudi | reverse complement strand
CCAAGGTGGGGTGGGACGGGGGGGGGGGGGGGGGGGTGACAATGTCTTCATTTAGTTTCTGCGTGTGCGTGTGTGAACGCCCCCTTGGAGCCGGCGGAGCAGCAGCGGATGGAGGAGTGTGCGTATGTGTGTGCGTGCGTGTGTGTGTGTGTGTGTGTGTGTGTGTGTGTGTGTGTGTGTGTGTGTGTGTGTGTGTGTCTCTCTCTCTCTCTCCAGTCATTTCCAGCCTGGACTCTGAGGTGACAACATCTCAGGCGCAGAGTTTTACGGACGCGCTGCACTGTGGGACGTAACGTCAGGAGCGACCTGGCTTGACTTGTTTTCGGCTTTCTTTCCTTCTTTTTTTCCCTTCTTCTTCTTCTTCTTCTTCTTCTTCTTCGTCTTTTTTTTTTTTTTTTTTTTTATCATTCGGGGAGTAGGACACACCAGCGGATCTATGAAAAAACCCACGTGGATTTATGCGACCACTGTAAACCAGAAGGAATGCCTATTTTCTTTGTCAAACTAACTTTGCTGTTGTCGCTGATAGCGCGGACACGAGGTGAGTGGCTGGCTGCGAGTCTCCAGGAAAACAACGCGTCTTTTTTTTTTCTTTTTCTTTTTTTTAATGCGTAACGAGACTTTGCGCGCGAAAAAAAAATAGAGTTGAGTTTGAACTTGTTGCGCTCGCTCGGCTTTTAACACACATGGCTGTGAGGGCAGTTTCCCTAAACTTTTGTGAAGTCACCCCTCCAGACTTTACCGTTATGACTCACACCTGCTGTAACTGAACTGTCTGTTCACTGGCCAGCTGCCAGATGTATCCTCACGTCTTATTTACTTCTTACTCAACTGTTGCACGCTTCTTCTTCTTCTTCTTCTTCTTCTTCTTCTTCTTGCAAAGTTTTTCTCACTTCTATGCAAAGGTATGCCTTTGCAGATCGCAGTTATGGCAGCAGGTCTTTTTTTTTTTTTTTTTTTTTTTTCCATACTCTTGCAAAGTTGCGTCGTTCCCCAAATGGCTCTCTCATTCCTGGGTGTTTGCAGAGAGCAGCGTGGCAAAACTGCCAAGCTGGTGTCAAATCCCTCAGTGCCACAGACTGGGCACGCCGAGGTGACAGGTGTAGCACCTTGACCTCACGTCTGTGGAGATTTTACCTGTGGCTGCCCAGTTGAAAAAAAACTCCGCCAAAAACTGAAAAAAAAAAAAAAAGAAAGTTTTGCAAAGTTGCAGAAGGACTAAAACTTTGCCTCCGCAGGTCTAAGATGCTCCATGCAAACGGAGCCGTGTTTGAACCAGGGGAAGTGTGAACTGAGTCCAGATGGAAACGGACAGTGCAAGTAAGTCTTAACTTGTTTACATTTGTTTTGTTGTTTAAGATTTATTTTTTATTTTTTTGGGGGGGGGGGGGGGGGGGATTATTTATTGGGAAATTTGCAGAGTTGTGACTCAGCACGTGATTGGCGCTCCGGCCTGTGTCGCTATTTCTAGGAGGCAGAGGGTCAGAAAGCTGAGACAGAAATGAGTGGACATTGATGAGCACAGGGGTCACTGTGAGAAAGGGAGACAGTGTGTGCATGCGTGAGTGTGTCTGTGTGTGTGTGTGTGTGCGTGCGTGCCGCCGCACTCTCCAGCCAAACTCTCGCGGCCTTAAATCTTGCTTTTCTTTTCTCTCGCCGAGCGACAGCTGGGGTTGCCAGAAGCTCGGCGACCATTGTTCTCTGCTGCGATTAATTCAGTGTGACTAATCTGGGTGAGGCTTCCCAGAGAGACCCCTCAGACCCGCCCGCCCCCTCCCCGGCAGCTCCCCCTCCCCTCTCCTGGGATTTTTTGTCCCCTCCTCAATGGCCCTCAGTTCTCTCCCCTCATTCCCCGGGACAGATGGCAGAGGTTTTTCCAACCTGTTAGAACTGGAGATGTGGTTTGGCATTTAGCGTTTCCACTGATGGCTTTTTTTTTTTTTTTTTTTTTGTTTCTTCATGTTGCAGCTTTTGCAGCCCAGAATTCCACTCGGGTCACAATGGGTCCACTTTGCATTTGTTAGTGTGTCCGTGCTGGCATGAGCGACACCGGTGACCGGTGTCGCGTTCCCTTGTCACCGACCTGGGTCCAAACTTTTGGTGCTGCAGGACCCAGGCAGCCATCTTGGCCCCCCGCCACATCTTAATTTTGGTCTGGTCGTGTTACTCACCCCCTCAATCAGCCCCCACCTCACCCCTCCCCTCCCCTCCACACACACACACACACACACACACACACCCTCCCCACCTTCTCACTGGCCCACAAAGCATCATTGTGCTCCTGCACTGTCCTCCTCCTCAGACTTCTCCAATTAAACATGGAGGTGGACATTTCTCACAGTTTGGATAAAGTTTTCAGTATGTATATAGAAATGTGTGTGTTTGTGTGTACACGTGTGAGACATTGCATGCACAATGTGTGACTGTGCCATCACAGGGCTGAATTGATTAATCTGTCTAGCAAGTTGTAGAAGAAATGTGACATAATGGCATCATATTTTCTAGCATCTAAACATCGAGAGGTTTGGATGCTTTTAGATTGCTTTTATTGCTTTTGTCTGCAATTGGCTATTGTTGTTTTTGAATATTTGGGCTACGAACTAATGGTTTATCAATTTAGCTCTGCTTACACAGCTGTTATAGCTGTCGTAGCAATCATTGAAATGATTAATTGCAGGTTTTCACCTTTCTTGACAACAAACATTGGAATTTCTCTTTTCTACTTCAGTTAACTGAGGAAGTTTCTGCTGATGGATCAAAATGAGTGGTAACGTTCTAAGTGTATAATGTGCAGAGCGTATTAGTCAATGAGTTCATTTATTTCAAAATAATTTGTGCCAGTTGTGTTTTGTTTGGTCAAAGACAAGCAACACTTTTATCCGTGAAAGCAGAGCCACATTTCACTTCTTGACAGACTTTATGATTTGGTGTCACAACGTTCTTGAAGTCTTGAAAGTGTTTGACGCCGGGTCAAGTAAGTGGCGTGGGATGCTTTAGTTTTATATAGTCTGACAGAGATGCCTACTTGACATGCCATACCATAAATACCATCCTCTCCTCATATCTGGCCTTGCCAGGCTCTGTGAGATCCCCGCTGAAGTTTTATCTCCCGAGCACCTTGAAGGAGGCCTCTCGTTTACCGCAGAGACTTGGCAACAGGGGAGAGTAGTGACAGAGACGAGCCAATCCAGACCAGGATAAATAACTGCCGAATTCCACTGGCACAATGGGCAGAATCAAAATGGCTCTCTGCTCTGTCCAGAGAGATGAGAGACGTCGGACGGGCTCAAAGGGTGAAGAGGGATGCTGCGGAGAGATTGCACGCATACCTTCATCTCCACTTAGTTTGTCCGATGAAAAACGCACAACCGGTTTCTAACAGCCTTCCGATTACGCAGTCGCACAAAACATAAATTTTTCAGGACAAGGGTCCCTTAATCCGTATGCGTGAAGACAGTCTTGTAGATCTTTTTTTGTCGATCCGATACTCAATTGGATCCAATGCTTTCAAATTGCTTAGTTTGGCCAGCTAGCTTTGACCCCATAGATTTGACGGCCCTTTGACTTAGGCCACCCCAGGGTCGCAGACGGAATTGGCCAGTTAACAATAACCTGTTGCTATTGTATTAGGTTATTTGAGAGCAAATATTGGTAAAAGCAAAGTCAGCTAAAACGCCATCAGTTGCCCCTGAAATACAAAGCAAATACAAGCAATTTGCTTGTATTTGCATTACATGAAATGTAACTTCTACATGTCATGTAATGTGCTTGACAAATCCTGTCAGTGTCAACAGTGATTGGAACTGTGAAGGTATGTGTGAAGATCACTTCCAATTTAAAGAAGTGATGCCAATATTGGAAAATATATTTAAAAAAAATAAAAGGTGATCCAGACGCAATAATGTAGATTTCCTAAAGAGAGGCTTAGTGAGGTGTTGTCATCAGAAGCACCATTCTAAAAGAGGACGGTCCTCCTTTTACAATGAACTATTATTTTCTGTTAAGCTTGAACATTCTTCTATTAATTTGACAGTAGCTCTTCCCCTATATTTCTTATTAAATTGTCCCAAATCTGACACAGTGGCTTTCAAAGGTGTAAGATTTGAGAACTTGATAAAAGATGGGATTGGATTGGATTGGATGACCAACCGCGTCGCAGTACAAATCCACTTTAGTGAGAATGAACCCTTTTTTCCTCTGCTGCGGTAGGTTCCTTAAAGACTCTTCTGTTTGCTTTCGGTCATATGAGTCTATCTTAACATCCCACACACACACACACACACACACACACACACACACTGCACTCCAGTTCTCCTGACCCTCTATTCAGAGTCAGGAAACTGCCACAGATGGACCCCTTGGATGAAAAGGCGCTGTATCTGATCATATCATCACCTCACAATGAGAAATGCACAGCGTTGAGGACTTTGCATGGACGCCTCCGCTGGTGTCGGGTTCCCATTTGCCAGAGTTTGGCTGTTGTGAGTCGCAATTGTCAAAGTTTCCTGGTTGGGAAGCTCAACATTCAGGACGAGTTCAATACAAGCTTTTCTTTTTGCCGTCTTTTTGAGACAAATCAAATCAAGTTTGCTTTCAGGCTAAAAGGAAGTTCTTGTCTGGGTGTGTGTGTGTGCGTGTGCGTGTCTGTGTGTGTGTCTGTGTGTGTGCACCCAGAGCCATAAGCAAACTCCACGCCACACTTCCTTGTTTCTTTTTTTTTTCTATAAAGCCAGACCACCTGTTTGTGTGTTGTACTACAACAAGTAAGAGGAGCATGACTCACCCACACAGCAGCGTGCTCCATAATACCCCTGATTACTTGTGGTTTTGCACATTTGGCTCCATTCAAGAGCAGATGGACTTTGTCTGCCAGCTGCACTTTTTATTTTGCCTTTAGTTAGCCTCGCTGACTGAATCACGCTTACACTTGCAGCAGGTTTACACTGGAGTGTGACGCCTTTATAGTGAAATAGAGCCGCTTTTGCTGCGAGTGAGGCTGAAGCGCATCATCAGCGGCTCAGCTCAAAAGACAAATTGAGACTCGTGTTAAAAGTGGAGGATACACAGAACAGAAACTTGTGTAACTGAGATCTGAGATCATGCTAAATGAAGACAGCTGCGCTCTTTGCTGACCCTGAAGCTCGGAGGCCAAAGTTGGGCCTGTCGCTTCAGGGGCAAACTGCCTGGAGAGACTTGAGATGAACGCACATTCGCAAGTTTTGGCCAAAAAAAAAAAAGAAGCCGATGGACGGTGGCTCGCTTGCACAGAGCACGTGAGGACGGTGTAATTCAGTTCTGGGTGCGGTGTGGTCGGCTGAGCTCTCTGAGGTCGCGGTGATGAGACTGCAGGAGGAGGCGGAGTTGTCATGTGTCCAGTCGACTCCTCCTCCAGACCCCCGTAAAACTCTTAAGTGGTTCCTGGCCTTGTAAAGTGGGCAGTACAAGAAGTCATTAGGGCTGCTGCTATGACTCTTGTAACAAGCACGCACGCGCGTGCACACTGGCACTAACACACACACACACAGAGTGGTTTGTCCCCAAGGGAGCTGGCTCTTTCCCATGCGCTGTGTCCATAATGATAATGCTCCCAAATACGCAGGGTCTCTAATGAAGTCTCCCAGATGTGGGCTGGCCCAGGTCAGCTCTCCTGTACGATTAGAGAGGAGGGAAAGGAAGGATGTAAGGATAGGGAGAGGAGGGCAAGGCTTCCCCTGTAATTTATTTCACCAGAGAAGATTTTGTCGGTAACTTGTGGTGGTTTCAGTTCCACAACAAACAACACCACGTTCTTCTGGCAGCTGCACTTTTTTTTAGCCACAGGAGTTATTTTTACGCCGGTGGGACACGATCGCCGCTGTTTGAAGTTGCACGCGAGTGCAATTCCAAAGTGTTGATCATCTCCGCCGGCGACGGGTGCGTTGTCACACCGCGGTCGGATGCTACGCGCCGCTGGGAAAACGCAAGAGCGAGGGACAAGAAAAAAACTTGGAGAGGGAGAAAGAGGAGTAGAGTGGCCCCCTTGGGCAATGCTTTTAAAACAGATCAGACCAGACTAAAGGGGACTTAGCCCAGGCTGAGAACCGAGCGGCCAGGAAATGAGAACGGGTGGTTGGGGGAGTCGGGGTGAGGAGGGGGGTGTCAGGGGCGCAAACATGCTCCACTAACACAGTTTGACTCCTGGCCTCACGAACTCTGGAGGAGAAACAACTGGCAAGCACCTTGGGGATTCAGAGAGCCGAGTGCTTCTGAAATCTGCTTGACTTTCAACTTCAACTGTATACTTTCAAGTGGAAAGCTGTCCGTACTGAAGCTGCTCAGGGCAATAAGACTCTCAATGCAAAAAACACATTAAAATCTTCAGTCAACTGCAAATTTGCAACAACTTGGCTACTGATATTCTGTAAAGCACTTGCCATGGATTTGATTTACACTTTGACTGAGATTAAATCAGCTTTTTCCATGTTTGTCGCCATCAACATGACGACCGAAGAAGTGAATATGTCTGTCATCACGCGCCATTTATTTGTTTTGTCAAAACTCTTAAAAGGATGACAGAGAGCCAACCTAATATAATCTGTGTTATCCATACTGTTATGTCAATTAAAGCTGGAACCAGACACTGATTCGCTCTCTCACAGAGCTTTGCATGCTAAGTAAAAGCACAACCTAATTCACCATAAGCTTCTTAAAATAGATGCCGATTCGGGCGCGTACAGCTGCTGAAATCTGTGCAGGTTTTTTTTTTTTTTTTACTTGTTTACAGTGCACATGTGTAGGCAGCGCATCACGTTCAAAGCCATCCCAACCCCGTCTGTGTGCGACCTCAGAGTGATAGCAGATGGTAGGTTGGCCCCGGCGCCGAGGAAAGCCCCTTTACAGTGTCGCCTGGCAGAGGGTCAGATGTCACCACAACATCTGCTGCCGGCTCGGTACGCCGCCCGACCCTGTCATGCATCCCGTCAGAGCCGTGCGGACCTGTTGCCACAAGCCACTGCTGCAGGAGAAGCAGAAGAAGCAGGGGCAGAAGAAGAAGAAGTTTGTTTTTAATCAAATAAATAATAAATAAATATGTTTTTATGGCACCAGAGCTCTGAGAAGCTCTCCAGGTCTTTCATTAATTTAAAATAATAACAAATCCTAACTCATTCCACACTAATGTTGCGTCAGTACCCAAAACCCCTTCTATTTTATTTAGTCTGGAAACGTAGCCATTTTTGAGAATGAGACGTTGGCGCGGAGAGGAACAATGAGGACTATGTGAGCGCGGATGACTGAAAAGATAATAACAGTATCAGCCACAGAGATAATGTCACCGCTGTCCTGCGGTTACCCGTGAAACACCTGATATTTGCACAGCTTCAGATTTGCGCTCCTCCTTTCATGTCGTCTTTTTTATTTACCTTTCCTGCGGCCCAGTTCACCTGCTGTCCGGTCCAGTCAACCTGCCCGCCAGGCCGCCAGGTTTCTCTTGTTGGACCAGCTGCTTTGCTCTGTTTGTTTTAAGCACAGTGGAGAGACTCTGCAAAAGAGTCGTTAAGTGTCTTTTGTTCACTTTTCCCCCCTTTTCTTTTCTGTTTAAAAACATTTGCGAGGTAGTTCAGCCTCGAGTCCCGTTAAAAGCCACTTTTGTACCGAGTGTGTACGTGACAAGCTCCCGTTAAGTTGAACAGCAAACTGTTTGCGGCCTCTGCGCGGCGTGTGCTACGCTTTGCGTACAGCTAGCGCCTCCACGAGAGCGTGTTTGCACAGCGAGTCCACGTGCGGCGAGCTAAGGGCTCAGTCTGTTTGTCTTTTAGACCCGGGTTCGAGACGCTGGGCTGTTTTGTGAGGGCAGATGCCAAGTTTTAAAGCTGGTGCTGGCTTCTTCTTCTTTCAAGGAACCCATAAAGTTCTGGCTGCCAGTGAGCATCGAGTGAAGGAACAGGACGGTAGCCTCCTCAGAGTAAACACTGAAATTCCATCTGAACTTGCAGCTTTTTCCCTCTAAAGGTCCTTAAACACCAGGCAATAGGTGAAGCAATCCGAATAAACAATGCGAAAATAGGAATTTTTTTGATGGCGGATGTTTCCTGTACACCACTAGCGCAAGGCGAATATGCGTATAAATGTCGCCAAGCAAATAAAGTTTGGCACTTGTTCTTTCGAGCCGAAGGAGAAACAATGGAGTCGACTACATCCTCAAGTGATGATGTTCTGGTGATGGTCGAATTAAAAAAGAAAAAGAATAGAAGTCTTTGGGTTCATCCAATATTGTACTTGAGAGAAGAGATGGGTGAGTTCAACCCAACGATCCAGGAGCTCAAATTTTACCCAGTGAAATTTTGCCAGTACTTTGGAATGTCTGTTGGACAATTTGAAGGAATGCTCCTTCAACTGGCTCGTACCTTTTCTGTCTTTTACATCTGAGTTTTTGGATTTTAGGGATTCTTTTGCCTCGGCATGAATCAGAAAATCTTTGCAGCATTTTGGAGGAAGTTGGAGGAAGGCTGAGGGTGAACGGGCAGATGCCAGTTTAGACTTATTAATGCCTCTGTGGTGGCGACTCGCAAGTGCAGGAGAGGAAGAAAATAGAGGTCCAGTGGGAGCTCGTAGATGCCAACAGCCGCACGGCTTTGAAGCGAGGAAGTGGGACATTGATGAGGGAGAAGAATCAGAGAAAGATGTTTTTCAGGGACAGGGAGGGAGAAGGAGGAAGAGTGGGCGGGGGAGGGGGGGGGGGGGCGAGAGACGAGGGACGAGGAGGCGCAACAGCTGAATATTCCCCAGCCTGTGGTCAACTCTGAATGGGGAAGAAAAACAATGAGCCCACTCATCCTGCGCGCTCACTCCCTCTTATTTCCCCGACAAGTCCAGCCACAACTTGGCGAGGAGAGAGAGACAGAGAGAGAGAAAGAGAGAGAGAGAGAGAGAAAAAAAAAAGTACCAATCAAGATGTCCCTTGCAGCGCTAATCAAGTCAAATTTGAAAATAAAATAAGCAACAGTTCCCCAAGTGAATTCCCACCGAGCTGCACTCTGGGCCCGGCGGTTCTGACTTGGCTTCAGGGCAGCAGCGGGATGTGCTGCTCCTGCGGAGGAAGGAGGCAGAGCGCTGTGTGAGGAGAGGGGATGTGGGAGGGGGAGGAGGGTGAGACAGAGGGGAGGGTGAATGGCTGGTCCCAGCAGCTGCCGTCTCCTCATTAACATGCGCACCTGCTCCCCGCGGCCTTTTTCCAGCGAGCTCGTGTGGCGCCTCACGACCTCAGCAGCCGCCACCACTGGACGGGACTTCTCGCCAGACAGACCCCACGGCCCTGCTGCGTCATGGCGGTGCCGGTCATCGCCAGAGATGGCGCAAGAAAAAAACACGTGTCCATATATTTTGCAATTTTAGTGTCACGTCTGTTTTGCAATTTTAAGATGGGATGCATCAGACGTGTCTTTCTTGTGAAATTCGGTCGAGCTTCTAACTTTTTTGAAGGTTTTTTTTTTTTTTTTTTTTTTCGCAAAACCCCCCTTTCTTGAACACTTCATCCTGGAAACGACTTATGTTACTAGCTGCGTTTCCATTACTGCTAGAATTGCACAAAACCTCTCAAATGTCACTGAAAGGAATTCACGCTCTCATGAGGTGGTTTTTCCAGACGCATCGATACAGAGGTATTTCACCGAAGTTTCGTAGGGATTTTACGAGAATCGCGGCTTATGCGCTTCGCACCGTTCAATGGAAACACCTGCAAATCGCAAATGTACTTTGTCAAAATTTTTAGAAATATCTATTCTTCTATTTTGGGACAAACTAATGGAAACGCAGCTACGCTTGTAAATCCCAGCAGGAACCTAACAGAGTGGTTGATAAAAAAAAAAGTTTTCCCGACAATTCAAGCATTTGTGGTGTGATTGCATTAGGAGTCACAGCTACGCCTCTGAATGCAGTTCATTTTATTCCAGTCCCGCCAGTGAGCAAGATGCTGTTCCTCCTCGTCACACACCCAGAACAAGAATTTAGTTGTACATTTTTTTCTTGTTAGCAGTAAACCATAATAAAAAAAAAAAAAATCTGCCCGCCTGTCTGCGTTTTATTGGAGTGGGGAATGCAGCAAATACCATATGCCAAAATATTGTGTTCTTTGGAGAAGAAGATGATGGAGCGTTGCTTTTTTTCCCCCCCCATTGTAAACTTTTGCAGCATCCTGGGGTACATTTAGCTCAGGAATACAAATGCGCAGTGATGCATGTAAGTTAAGCTCTCATGGACAAATGATAGGACTATTTTTGCTTTTGCACAAATCCCCAATTGCACGGCCTAGTGTACCATCTGCTGGTCTAAATGAGACGCCGCTGTCTCTTTATTGGAAAAAAAACCCCGAGTGGATTCCGCCGCTGGTTCGTAGTGGTCGGCAGACTGGTGGTCACTCGGCCAAGGTAACAGTGTCAGCCGTTCCAGTGTCGCGACAGGCCAGCGCTCACTGCTACTGTTTGTGCGGTGGGCAGCCTAGAATGTGATGTTTTCTTTTCCTTACCGCAGTCCTAAGGCTGTCTAATCCCCTGAGAGGGAGACCCTGTCCAAACACACGCCCGTCCCCACCGAGGGGCCACTAGTTGGCCCCCATACACACACACACACACACACACACACACACAAATAGGACCCCCCCTAGGAATGTTTGGGGACGTGGTCCTGCCAGGCCCTCGGGGCTTACAGACTAGTTGGCTCTGCTCAGGTATTTGAGAGTGGTTTTAATGCCGTGGGAAGGCCACTTTGATGTCGGGATTTTATTCAGTGTCAGTCCCTCAGTAGCTGCGTTTCCATTAAAGTTTTCCACAAAATAAAAACATTTCTGAAATTTCGACAAAGCACAATTGCAATTTTGCAGGTGTTTCCATTGAATGGTGTGAGGCACATAAGCCCTAGTTCCTAGAATAATGTTTAACATTTTGTGATAAATCTGCATTTTGATGTTGTTTGCTGTCGAGAATGGTTGTTTTTTCTCTTTGACTACTTGTAAAAAAAAAAAAATTCAGCATCCAAACATAATGCGCCATTTTCACTTGAAGTAAACCGGTCACTTGACCCCGTACATCACCTCCACTGACTTGGACACAAACAATGTTTCCATGACACTTTTGCGGTGTACCTCTACCTCATGAGAGCGTCAAAACCTTTTAGCCATATTTGAGAGGTTTTTTGAAGTTTAGGTGTTTCCATGACCACTTTTTTTTTTTGTTGTTGCAATATTTAGGTTTTGCCCCATTCTAGGAATAATGGAAGAAAACCCCCAAAACACTCTAAACACGATACATGGTCAAATTAGTTGGGAAAGAAAATCCTTATAGCGTTCTTTTATTTTTCTTGCTCCCTTTGTGTAATTTTCCCTCTCTGTTCAAAATCACTTTCCAGGAATCTTTCACGCTTCTCGACAGCGGTTTCACTCCACTGTCTTCTGTTTCATTCTCATTCTCGCGCCCCTTGTCTGACGCCTGCCGCAAATCCTGTCTGGGGAGGGAGGAGGCAGGAGTGGGGGAATGTTGAGATGGTGGCAAAGGGAGCTTTGAAGTTCCCGTAATGTTGGCTGGCAGCTCAAACACCGTGGCATCGATCCTGCCTCCTTGCCAGGATGAGTGAGTGCTGACAAAGAGGGCCAGAGCCGCCTCAGCCTGGAGAAGCTGCCCAAAGCGCTGTGCGCCTCAGCGCATGGAAAGCAGGGATTAGGAGCAAGAAATTACGAATGCTGTTGTATGTTTTGTTCTTTCCTTGTGTTTCCAATGGAAGCTGGGCGTGTGTGTGTGTGTGTGTGTGTGCACGCGCATCATCCGTGGCCACCCAGTGTTGGTGACGTTACTGTTAAATTTCTAAAAGTGGTGATGTAAGAATGGATTTTGGGAGGTCTTGGTTACAGAATTAAAAAAAAAAAAACTGCTCAACACAAAACTGTAGGTTCTACAACTCCTTCTTCGCTTCAGATCCAAATTGAGAAAACTTTCTCATGGAGTAAACTCACAAGAGACATTTAGCCCTGTGTTTACAGCATCACACAAAACGCTTTTTATGTCTTAGCTTCCTGCTAAAACAGATGCTTTTTTTTGTACCTTCAACATGTTGGCAAGGTAACAGAAACAAAGTGAGGGTGGGTCCCAGAGGTTGGGATAACACCTGGCTGGGGATGTTGTCACTGACTTTAGAATGTTATCAAAGCCCTTTGTGACATCACAAAGGTCAAGAAATTGGTAAACCAAGAAAACAAAGTAATGGCTTGAAGTGTTTCTCTATCCTGTCAGAGAAACATTTTATTGTCAGGAAACATTGATAAAGGATGAAAATTACGAGAAAATGGACCTTTAGGTATATATATATATATATATATATATATATATATGTGTGAAATGTATCATTATTTTATTTCGTGCATAAACTTGGCGGACAACCCTGTGTCACTGTGTCGCTGCATCTTTTTCTTTCCCTCTGTTGGTCGTTTCTTAACAGCCGCGACCTGTGAGAAACCTGGCAGGAAGGCTGTCCCCCTTCTCTCTGCTGCTCGGACCCCTCCGGTTTACAACCAGGAGCACTTTGTTCGCAGGGGTGACAGTGGAAAGACGAATGTCCCTCTTAAAGCATAGTTTCCCATGGCCGTGTTGCCACGCTGTAAAAGCAGCGGGACGGCTCCATCTTTTTTTGTGGGGTAAAGAAAGAGAGAGATGATTGGGCCCGTGGGTGAGGACCTGCTCGCCCCACAGCTTATGTCCAGGCACAAAGGAATGACCCTGCGCTGAAATGTCGCCTCGCTCCTGTGAACTTTGCCGTCAGTGCCGAGCTAAAAAAGATTGGACGGATGAAAATAGCGTTAGGGAGTCGTCTTTGTCCGATCTTTGTGATGCTAATTTTAAGTGAGGGGAGTAAATAATGAAGGGACATTTATTATGAGGCCAATATATCTTGAAGAGAGTGATTTTATTGTCATTATTGAGGGGTAGTTTTTGATTTAGTTTAATTGCTCCAGACAAGAAATATAAAGTTGGGTGGCAGTATGAAAGAAATGCCATGCAATTGTGACTAATTCATTTTTTATTTATTTATTTTTGCTCCTTGACTTACAGCCGTGCAATATTAGTGGCAAGAGAGATTTTGAAACTGAAGCTTTGTTGGATCTTTGTCATTGTGTAAAGAGGGAGGAGGCAGCTCACCTTGAATTGATACCAGTGCCCATTCTGACATCACAAAGGGGCACTTTCCACTTCTTTATATTTAAGCACACACTTCCTGAAAAAAAACAAAAAACTTGAGCTTGCAAACGTAGCAAAAGGGAAAGTTTTCCTTTTCTGGAGAAAGAAAATAAACTTTACAAACCAAATCTCAATGAATTATGCACAAGTTGTGTCTTAACCGCTTAACTGTGTCTTAACTACTCGTTACTGGCGAATGACCTGCAAGAGTCATTTATTTGACCCTATGAGTGTGACTACAGTGACCTGGTTGCGAATTAAAGACATTTCCATTTTTCTTCCTTCAGGTGCCCGGTCAAATACGTCGGGAGCAGGTGTCAGTTTCCGGACCCGTGCATCAGCTCGCCGTGCCTGAGCGGCGGCACCTGTCGCGCCGTCTTCAAGGGCAACACGGTGGACTTCAGCTGCGCCTGCAGACTGGGCTTCACCGACCATCTCTGCCAAACGCAGATCAACAACGCCTGCATCGGCTTGCCGTGCCAGAACGGCGGCGTGTGCGAGTCCGACAGTCCCCAGACGTACAAGTGCCGCTGCCCCCCCGGGTGGACAGGTAATGACGATAGAAGCGGGGGCGGCAGAGACCGTCACAGGCTGGTCGCCTTGTCGCGGAAAAACAATGATTGTGAAATAATCCAAAACACAGAGAGACATCAAAAAACGGTGACCTTGAGTGTCATTAAAAGGTGCTTTTAAATAAAATGTGTCATTATCATCATCATAGTTATTATCAGAGAAATTTGAAAGAAATCCGGAAGAAAAATGACTGTACCCTACTCCACATCCTCAATGTAACTTGTCTTCCAGAGGCCCTTTGCTCTGGAACAGTTGACCTCTCCCTTTAAGATCCATATCCTCCCACTCACTCTTTAAAAAGCAGCTTGAAAAACATCTTCATCACATCGAGTCACTTCCTGCTCCAGTTGCCTTACATCTTCATTCTATGCCTTTCCCCCCCATCCTCCTTCATTTTTACTTACAACGAATGATGAATTTTGTCTACATTGTCCATTAGTCGCCAAGTAATAGCCTGTAATTTGTCTCTTTTTTTTTTTCTTCTTCTTTTTTTGTACCATGTCTCATTATTTTAACTTTTTATTTGTTAGCCTCATTCATTTTAGTTGACTGTAATTATTGAAAGGGGTGGAACTCCTGTACAAGCATTAATTTTTTTTTTTTGATATGCGCTAAATAAATCAAATCAAATCAAATCAAATGATTGTGGCGCAAAAATACAAATAACAAAAACCGAACAAATTATAATTGTTCCATGCCTGCAGGTAAACTGTGCCAACAAGCCAACCCCTGTGCCTCGAACCCGTGCGCCAACGGCGGCCACTGCTCCGCCATCGAGTCCAACTTCGTCTGCACCTGCACGCCCTTCTTCTCAGGCAAGACCTGCAAGCAGGACGTCAACGAGTGCGACGCCCGGCCGTCGCCCTGCCGCAACGACGGCCTGTGCGTCAACGAGGTCGGGGGCTACAGGTGCAACTGTCCGGCGGAGTACACGGGCGAGCGCTGCGAGAGCCGCTACCTGCCCTGCAGCCCCTCGCCGTGCCACAATGGAGGGACGTGCGTCCAGAAGGGAGACACCAGCTACGAATGCTCCTGCGTGCCGGGTAAAAGAATCGTACATCGCCATCATTCTGCTTCCCCTCGCCGAGGTCTCTGAGTTGCACTCGAGGCGTTTTTGATGCTGCAGGAATGTGGTTCTTTAAGACAGGCTGGGGAGGGTGGGGAGGGAGGCAGGGCTGTTCCTGCTTACGTGGGCCTCCGCATGTAGGTTTTCTGCGCCGGAGTGGACAATGTGTGTGAATAAATCACAGCAGGAAGACATCCGGGCTTATCGTGAGGAAATGGTCAGAGGACAACATCCTTTTCACACAGCAGAGTGCACGCCGAGTGAAATCTGTCCACCAGCTCACTATCCTCACCAGGACTGCCCTCACCAAGTGTTTAAAAAAATAATAATAATTCAATCATCTAAAACAGGCATGTCAAACTCAAATACACAGTGGGCCAAAATTTCAAACTTGGACATTGTAGCAGGCCAACATTGATGTTGATTGAAAAAAAGATCTTCCATTAGATATAACAGTGAACCTTTTTATGTGGACCCACACAAGTTTTGCTTTGACCTGAATATGGAACTAGCAACGCTTAAAACTGTACAATAAATTGTTGTATAATTAAATAAATAATTGTTAAACTTAATATTGCACACATCCAAAGATCCAATTTCAAATTGAAAAAAAAAAACCCTCATCAAAATAAATACAATGTAAATATATCTCTTTTTTATTTGCAGCCTTCAGATTTAAATCTCAAAAGTAGCCTTTTTCCAATAAATTTCAAAATAAAGAAACAACAATGAACCAATTAAGTCATAATAATGTCCTTCAGTGAACATCCTGTCCTGATTGAGCAGAGCATTCTGGGATTTGTAGTGTTGCGGCACATGATGAATAATAGCAGAGGGCCAGCTCTAGTTTTTTCATTTTATATTGCCTCGCGGGCCAAATATAATTGCACTGCGGGCAAATTTGGCCCGCAGGCCAGAGCTTGATACCAATGATCTAAAATCATTTGTTCATGAACTTTCCCTCAAAGTCCACTATGTTTAGCAAAACCAGCTGTTATTATAATTAAACCAATTGAACTATTCATCCATCAGGAGGTAAAAGCAGGAAATAAACTTAAAGAACTGTTTGCATTTAATCTTTGAGGGTTTTTTTTTTTGCATCAAGGTTTTGCTAAAGATAGATTAAAAGTCCTGCGGCGGCCGCACTGTTGGCTGCTGCTTTTCATTTCATTGCCCTCCGCGCCTCCCCCCCTCACCCCCCGAGCCACATGTGGAGCTGAGGGGTGTTGCCTCTTGTGTAACCGTATAGCATTGCGGGTGTTGTTACATGCGCTCTTGCCAGAGACCTCAAGAGGGTACAGCTGCCTCTTTAGGCCTCATCTGACAGTTGACCACATTTAACTGAAGTCAAACTTAACCGTTTCGTCGCCGCGGTCGAAAAGAGAAGCTCCTCCTCCCCCCCCCGAGCCATCAAGAGATGAAACGCTGAGAACCGAAAGGCTCAAAGCTGTTTTTCCCTCGGTTTCAGGTTTTTCAGGTAAAAACTGCGACCACAACATCAACGACTGCCCAGGTCACGAGTGCCAGAACGGTGGAACCTGCGTGGATGGCGTCAACACATACAACTGTCAGTGCAAGCCAGAATTCACAGGTTCGTACGGCCACGTTCGATCCGAATAACGGGTTTTAATGAGTCAGTTTTGTTTTTGTTTTCGGAGGATTGAGGACTTCAGCCCCTAACGGCTTTATCCGCCCTCCCCCCAACAGGTCAGCTTTGCAGGGATGACGTCGACGAGTGCCAGCTGATGCCCAACGCCTGCCAAAATGGCGGCACGTGCCACAACACCTACGGCAGCTACCAGTGCGTGTGCGTGAACGGCTGGACCGGGGACGACTGCAGCGACAATATCGACGACTGCGCCAGCGCCGCTTGCCATTACGGCTCCACGTGTCACGACCGAGTGGCCTCTTTCTACTGCGAGTGCCCCATCGGCCGCACAGGTACAAACACACCGACAACGACGTCCGAGCCTGCAAAATAAAAGCGATATCTCTAAAATTTCGACAAGTTGTTTCCATTGAATGGTGTGGAGCACACACGCCCTAATTCAGCTGGCAGTGTTGCCCAATTTTCTGATATATTAGGGAGGCGCTTTGCTTTTGATTAAGCCGATCGGTAATTAAAAAGCCTGCAATGTGTGTAAACTTAATAGGCCACTACTGAAAACTCAGTCAGCGCTTTTGTTTTTCTGTTACTTCTCTTAAATTCTGTGTCTGTGCTGCGGAACAGGACTGCTGTGCCAGCTGGACGATGCTTGCATCAGCAACCCGTGCCGAAAGGGCGCCAACTGTGACACCAACCCCGTCACGGGGACTCACCTGTGCACGTGTCCGTCTGGGTACGTGGGAGCTTCCTGTGACCAGGATATCGACGAGTGCGCGCTGGGTAAAAAAATCTCTCTGACTTCTCTCTCTCTCTCTCTCTCTCTCGACGGCCAACACAAACAAGTTTTTCTGCCTTCCCGTGTTGGAACAGATTGAATGGAAAGATTGCAAAGTGATCCAGATCACTTTTTGCGGTTTGTTCTTTTAATTTTGGTAAATTAAAACCTGTGATCCTTCTCAACAGGCTCCAACCCGTGTGAGCACGCGGGGAAGTGTCTCAACATCAAAGGCTCGTTCCAGTGTAAGTGCCTGCAGGGCTACGTGGGGCCGCGCTGCGAGCTGGACGTCAACGAGTGTCTGTCAAACCCCTGCATGAACGAAGCCACCTGCCTGGACCAAATAGGGAAGTTCAAGTGCATCTGTATGCCAGGTGAGTCGCACAGAGTCAGCCGAGAGAAAAGAACATCGTCCTCGTCCTTCACAACGCAAAGCCTCTCTTCACTCGGGCCGCCTTGAACTGTGCCGATTCTGTGATAAAACTGAAATATGGAAGTTGAAAAGATCCTTTGACAATTAGATGTACGTACTCATGAGGCGTTTTTCTGCTTCTCTTTGCATCAAACTGCGCCAAACAGCATGGTAATCCTTCGGCTAAGCAGAATTCACCAAGTCACTTGGTCAGTCAGTGTACTGTACACCACCAGTCAGAAGTTTGGACACACCTTCTCATGTTTTCTTCTGTATCTTTGCTCCTTTCCATGTCACACCATACGTGTTTCATTTATTCATTGTTTTGAGAATCAACGTAAATCGTCATTCAAATGAAAGAAAAATGATCGAATGAGAAGGTGAAGCCAAACTTTTTGACTGATAGTGTATGTACTCTATAGGAGTGATCAGAATAAGTACATATTTATGCTAAACAAGAACATGCATCTTGTCTTTCAATAGTGGCCCAGTGTTATGGAATGCAGAGCTTTTTTTTCCTTCCTTTTTTCCTTCATTGACAGCAAACTGAATCAATTTTTTTCACAAAGAAAACCCAGAGCAAAAAGACACCGGCGTTTCGCTCCGACTCTCCTTCGCATGGCCTGCTTCGCTCGTCGCCGAGTTGAACGGCAGTGCGAAAAATTTGCTCACCGCGCTTCTGTGTCTTCGTCCCCCCCCCCTCCACCCCACTCCATCTCCCTCCCGCGGCCCTCCCTTGCTAATTGGCCAGGCTACGAAGGGGAGTTCTGCGAGATCGATACAGACGAGTGCGCCAACAGCCCCTGCCTGAACAACGGCAAGTGTATCGACAAGATCAACGCCTTCCACTGCCAGTGCCCCACAGGTGAGACTGCCGTGGAGCAGGGGAAGGGGAGTGAGGGAGGGGGGGCTCAGAGGTCGATTCCTCTCTCTCTCTCTCTCTCTCTCTCTCTCTCTCTCTCTCTCTCTCTCTCTCTCTCTCTCTCTCCCTCCCTCCCTCTCCCACTCTGCACCTCACTCACTCGCTGTGTTTCGCCGGAACACAAACACACTCGCACACAAACACCTTCGGGATGGGCACTAATCCCAGCCCTGAGGCAGGCTTATGGAGCCCCGGGTAGCCCAGAACAAATGCAGGCAAGCAGTTGCAGAGAAGCGAGAGAGAGAGAAAGTGAGAGAGAGTGAGAGAGGGGGAAAAAAAAATCTATAGGGAGATGACTTGAGTAAGTTGAAACTTTTTTTGAAGCAAGTTTTTCTTTTTTTTTTTTTTTCTTTTTCTTTTTTTAATCTCTTTTGACAAAGTCTGATGAGTGAGCAGAAACTTGCATATATTAAGGAGACTTTCAGGAGCCTGACTGGCTTGAAGTGGGAACGGCAGCGGAGCCACTTCTGCACTCAATTCAATGGCATTTTCAAGAGGTGCCAGTTTATTGCTTTCATTCTTCTCACAAGTGCGTTTGTGAACGAAATGCCACTGTTAGTACACAAACTATTGATCTTTTATACTGGAAGGATCGCAGCTATTGAGTCTGGAGGAAAAGACGGAATCAAAGAATTCTCCCCAAATGTTGTTTTTTTTCTCTCGCTGTCTTTCTTTCTCTCTTTCTTTTTGTTTTGAATTCTTTCAGGGGGATCACGGAGGTGGAAGTGATTTTCTTTTCTTTTTCGTGTGAAGAAAAAAAAATAGTGAAAGTCGACTCGGGTGGATCAAAGAGGCGGCCCGGGTTGCAGAGAGGCAGAATTCCCCCTGTTGAGATTTTTTAGAAAAAAGAAAGAAAGAATAGATGGAAAAATTGAAAGAAGGAGAACAGAAAGAGAGACACCTCCACAAGGAAGCTGTAGATAATAGAGAAGGGGAGGGGCTCGAGAAGTGAACACCAAAGGGTGTGTGTGTGTGTATGTGTGTGTGTGTGTGTGTGTGTGTGTGTGTAACGGTGAGAGAGCGGGTTATGTGAGGAAGCGACACAAATTGTTTGGCGCTGAAAGTGTTTTGGGGCGATGGAAGGAGATGGAGGGGTGGCGGAGGCTCGAGGGGCTACGGACCGTTATGCCAGAGCAGGAAGGGAGGGTTAAAGAAAGGGAAGGGGGTCTGCCGCCCTGCTTGAGATGTAAATTTGTCCCTGTTGCGAGCCAGGCCCAAGGCGAGGGTCCCCTCTTATTATTTCTGTTGGTGGAATAGCCATGGAAACCCTGCTGAGAGCCATTGAAATGTTTGATTCCAGCAGTCTGGGGATAAATCCCTCTTTGCCTGTTTAGTGCATGCATGTGTGTGTGAGTTGAGTGAGTGCTTCCCTCTTTCAGAATTTTCAAATTCTTTTCACTTTTTGCATTCTTTCTCTTGAAGCTGCGGCTGTTTGTAATAAAGACGTGATTCAATGTGTACTTTTTTTTTTCCAGCCATCTCAGCCTAAATGATTAAATGATTGCTAAGGCAGATGTTTTCAGAAATGTGCAATGACGCACATGCAGTAAATGTGTACATATACACTACCAGTCAAAAGTCACAACTAATGAATTTATTGTCTTTTCTTTCATTCTCATGACCATTGACATTGCAGTTTCTCACTGAAGGCATCAAAACTACACATGAAATTATGTAGGAAACAATAAAAGTGTAAAATAACTCAAACACCTTTTATGTTGAAATTCTTCAAAAATATCCACCTTTCATAATAAACATATTTAGAGTGATTTAACGTGTTTTTCTCTGATGTCTTCAGTATCTATCTGCAGTGTAGTAACTTGTAAAGATTAAAAAACAAATTGTATAAGAAGGTGTGTCCAAACCTTTGACTGGGAGGTGTATGTGGCTGTAAGGTGTTGCCAGGCCGCGTCGAACGTGGTTTTCTTTCCACCGTTTCTCCAGATATTCCAAAACTGCACCCTCATGACTTTTTCGTTGGCTCCACATTCTGACCGCCAATTGTTGGAACTGCGCTGGCTGTGTCTTCTGGCATCCTCGCTGTCAGAACTGTCAGACGGGGTTTCAAAAAATTACAAAGAGTAAACCCAGACGTGGAATTTCTATGATCTGTTGCGTCCCTCGAGTCCACTGAAGACACACGGAGGGGGAAACGGGTTCGTCACCGTGCCCCCGAACGCTCCCCCCTCGGCCTGGGCTCACCTGCCGAGCTGTTGGCCGGACGACATTCACTAGCTGCGTTACCATGACCCCTAGAATTGTGCAAAACCTAAATATTGCAATGAAACACTGGTCATAGAAAACACCTAAACTTGGAAAAACCTCTCAAATATGGCTAAAAAGTTTTTACGCTCTCATATGGTGGTTTTTCCAGACGTATCGATATAGAGCTATAACTTTTGTTGCCATTACACGTCAGTGGCTGTGACGTGCAGGGTCATGTGACCAGTTCACTTAAATACAACGACCATTCTTGACAAACGTAATCAAACCAAAGGAAACACAATTCTGCTCAAATCAAAATGTCGCCTTTATTTTGCAACAAACTGTACTGGAGACGCAGCTAAGCGTCTCCGTGGCCTGTGCTGTCATGTGACGAGGCGAGAGCCAGATGAAGGGGGGGGGGAGAGAAAAAAATATGTGGGGTGAGAATAACTCCAGGAATAAAGGGGGGAGAGCCCGCTGCTTGATTTTGAATGACAAGACGTTTGAATGGGGGGGTGGGGTCAAAGGTCAAGCGGGGTCCCTTCAGGAGGCGGGGAGCGGGCCGGGTGGGGTAGTGAAAGCAAGACGGGGGAATGCGCTTTGTGATGGAAAAGTTTTTTGGGGGGGGGACAAAAGAGGCAACGGGCTCAGTTTGGTTTTGCGCGGAGCAGACAGGCCCTCCTTTGTCTCCCACCCGTTGGTCAGGATGCCTCGCAACTTTCTTTCTTCCCTTGGCTCACCCCCGCCCCCGCCCCCGCCCCTCTGTTTACATGGATTGGCTTCCCCACTCCGCCACCCTGCTCCTCTCGCGCTGAAAAGAAGCGAGAGGCGAATGAGAAGGGCTTGTCGCGTCGCGCCGTTTGTAATTAATGCAGAGTTGTGATTGGCTCGGGGGTTCGGAGAGAAGGACTGGTCTGAAACACAAACAACAACCCGCGCACGCACGCACGCACGCACACACGCACACACACACACTCATGCACACCCTCGCTCCTTCATGCTCTCTTGCACACAGTAACACCCCGGTGCTGTTTTTGCAGGCTTCGCCGGGCCCCTCTGCCAAATAGACATTGACGAGTGCGCCAGCACGCCGTGCGAAAATGGCGCCAAGTGCACGGACGGGCCAAACAAGTACACCTGCGAGTGCACAGAAGGTAAACGGCTCAGAGCCAAAGAGGTTTTGTTTGTTTGTGTGTGTGTGTGTGTTTTTTTTTTTAAGTTTGCACGACCCGCGGGACTTTTCCGCTCGAGCAAATCAGCTGATAATCTCTATTTTTACTCCCAGGTTACACCGGCATGCACTGCGAGTCCAACATCGACGAGTGCCACTTGGACCCCTGCCACTACGGCACCTGCGTGGACGGCCTGGCCTCCTTCAGCTGCCACTGCCACGCCGGATACACCGGCCGACTGTGCGAGACCAACATCAACGAGTGCCTCAGCCAGCCGTGCAGAAACGGCGGCACCTGTCAGGATCGGGTCAACGCCTACTTGTGCGTCTGCCCCAAAGGCACCACAGGTACCGGATCCAACCTGACCAGACCGTTGGAGACCGTGGCTAAGCTTTTCGTCTCGCTGACTTAACGCTTTCTTCCCCAAGGAATCAACTGCGAGGTCAACATTGACGACTGCAAGAGCAACCCCTGCGACTTTGGCACGTGCATCGACAAGATCGACGGCTACGAGTGCGCCTGCGAGCCCGGCTACACAGGTGAGCAGCGCGTTTGGATAACATTTCTGTTCGATTTTTTCCGTGAGGAAGGATCTAATTCCTGAATGATCAGACGTGGCCGACGCAGTGGCGATCTGTTGCAATTGACCGTAAATGTTGATCTGTGGCCGCAGCGTGTGCAAAATGCAGCGGAATACTCGTTTCTTACTCTCTGAGGAAGTTGCAACTTGGTGGCAATCATTGGGTGTCTAACCCCCCCCCCCCAATTCCAACCCTGAATACCAAGCAGGGAGGCAGTGGGCACCATTTTTACAGTCTTTGGTCTGACCTGGTTGGGGATCGAACCCACAACCTACCAGGCTCAGGGTGGACACTCTGCCACTAGACCACTGAGCTTCAGTAGATGCTGTTTAGTCACAAGGAATTTGAAAACGTGACAGTCCCAGCGCTGTCGTGTCAAACTAAGTCGCTGGCCCGGTCGATTAAAGACATGCGATGCGGCGTCCGTCTCGTGTGACCGCAGGACGAAGAGCGAGAGTTAAAAAAAAAACAAAAAAAAAACAAATGGCCAGGATCAAACGCGGTGACGGCGGTGAGTGTGGTGGTCTCGGTGGGGGAGTGGGGGGGGGGACAGATGGCGAGCGAGCCAACACGCTCCTCTGAGGCTGGAACTGGTGTCGCTTTCCTGTCTCCGCCCTGCCCCCCCCCCCCCAACCTGCCGCTGTTCACTAGCCTCCTGCACAAAGGCTGGACACAGTCAGGCACACAGTGTGGCCCGCGCAGGCCACCGGGGACCCCAGCCCAAGAAAAGATTCCATGAAAGATTCCTGAAAGTTGAGCTCTTAAAAGCCTGGAAGCTCTCTGCCCCTCTGCTTTAAAGCTAAATGGGCTGCTTTTATGTCGTGCACGGCACCGGGCTTGAATGGCCTCAAACGCTTCAAGTGACCGACAAAAGGGCGACGTTAAGAAAAAAAAAAAAAGAACTCTCGTTTCTGATGTTCGCGGTGCGTCGCAATTATGGGTTTTGCATGTGTTCGTGGGCTTTCTCCACTGCGCTGCGTTTCAGATGACGCTTCTGGAGATACAACAAAATGGGACACGAAAATGTAGCCTCAAGAGGGCGCTCTTTGGGTGTTAATCTGATAGCCCGGATAAATGTTTAGGGCTCTGGCAAAGGAAACAAATACGAGTGCAAATCGATTTGGTACCTGTTCTTATCTTGCCTGTGAAAATGGCTAATATACACTGTTGGGGATGATGTACGCAGCCAGGTGTATGAGACTTTGTGGGTTCTGCGCAGGCACCATGTGTCACATCAACATCGACGAGTGCGCCATCAACCCCTGCCACAACGGCGGCACTTGTGTGGACGGCGTCAACGGCTTCACCTGCCTGTGTCCGGACGGCTACCACGACGCCATCTGCTTCTCGCAGGTCAACGAGTGCCTCAGCAACCCCTGCATCCACGGCAACTGCGAGGACAAGGTCAACGGGTGAGACTACAGCTCGACACACACAGTGACCCCTGCTAGCAGTGAGCCTGGTCCCCAGGCGTTCAGGAGCCCACCTTCCTGTTTGAGAGCGGTTGCCTCCTCACTTCCTGCACACGGAAACTTGTGAAGCCTGAGAATTATTATTATTATTTTATTTTTTTTAACATTGTTTCAAACAAATTAAGGCATTAACGCATAAAAATTCGAGATAATGTAAACAAAATTAATACAAAGAATTAACGAGTATTCCGACAGCAAAACATTAACATTTATTATGTTTTTTTCACTTCATTCTTCTATTTTTTTTCTTTTTCCTGCTCCTTTAGTTCACCCTTTTTTTTCATTCCTTTTCTTTTGTGTCCCTCAGTGGGCTTGGTTTTGTGAAATCTGCCTGAGCCACAGAGCAGCTGATAATGAAAGGAACTGGATGTTGAGGGTCAAGCACCGTTTAGATTAGCACTAAAAAGTTTGAAGTTTGTATTTCATACTATTATTCTGTTTCTTATGCGTCAGAACTGCTGAAAAATGTAATCTATCAGAACAACTGTACAAATCTCCTCAATAGCGCCCCCTGCATAGACGAGAACACAACATTCGCAATGGCGACAAGAAACAAAAACCCACTCGTTCCCCCAGTCCAGACCTAATTCTCATAAACTCCCTCCTCTCTCCTTCAGCTACAAGTGCTCTTGTGACGTGGGCTGGAGCGGCAAGAACTGCGACATCAACAACAACGAGTGCGAGTCCAACCCGTGCATGAACGGCGGCACCTGCAAGGACATGACCGGCGGTTATGTTTGCACGTGCCGTGCCGGCTTCACCGGTCAGTAACCCGGCTTGGTTTTTTTTTCACGCAACCCCCTTTTCTCTCTCTATCGTCCATCGTTCTCGCCGCCCGTGTTCCCTCCTGAGCGTGCTTTGTGTCGCCCCGCAGGCCCGAACTGCCAAACCAACATCAACGAATGCGCCTCCAACCCTTGCCTCAACCAGGGGAAGTGCATAGACGGCGTCGCAGGCTACAAGTGCAACTGCATTTTGCCTTACACAGGTAGGAAAGTATTTTTGGGAAGACAAAAAAAAAAATATCCGGCCGCCTCCGAACATTTTTCAGCGTAAAGTTACTGGAAAGATGTACGCAAGGGTTGTGTGAGCCGTCGAGCAAAGTTCAACGGCAAGACTTCCTCTGGGCTCCAACATGCTAAACCTCTGACTTGCAGTGCTCCTTTTGTGATAGGCAAACACTCCTGATAAGGCAGGCGGCTGGAAAACATTTCCCGCGTGTCCGACTTTATTATTTGACAAAACACGAAACGACGGAGCGACGAGGGGCAAACTGTCTCGTGTTTGTCGAGTCGTCTTTTCGGAAAAATCCACAAGACTTTGGATAATGAAAGGCTCCCTTGCCTGCGCCGGGGTGGGAACGGGGCACTTGACACATTTCCTGTTTGCCTGCTTCCTGCTCCCACAGAACAGCAAATGATTGAACAATGGTCGGAAACTGAAGGCAGCTTCCTGTTGGAGCCATGTGTTGTGGAAACAGATAGGGAAATGTCTGGACGGGTCTCGAACGCGAAGAGATCCTGGCTGGCTTGCTTGGCTGGTTGGGTGGCTGACCGGCTGAGCACAAAAAAAAATAAAAAAAATAAAAAAAATCATCCGATAGCTTTGGCTGACAGATGTGTCTGTGTCTGTTTGGTCTGAGTTGCCTCCAAGTTTGCGACTCCGCGCCACAGTATCAGGCAAAACGTGTCTTGTTTGTTGATGTCGCTCCCTGCAGGTGAGAACTGTGAAACGCTGATGGCCCCCTGCAGCTCCAAACCCTGCAAGCACGGGGGAGTGTGCCAGGAGTCGGAGGACTACCAGAGCTTCTCGTGCGTCTGTCCTGAGGGATGGCAAGGTAGCAACACCAACACCTGGAACAGAACCACTTATTTATTCCTTTTCCCTCCTTTCCCTCCCTTAAATCAAATTGTTCTGATAGTGACTGACTGGGATTCATTGTGTTTTATCCGTTATACCTTGATATGGATGCGTCTGAAAAACCACCCCATGAGAGCGTCAAAACCTTATATTCGGTATTGGAGAGGTTTTTCAAAGTTTAGGCGTTTCCATTACCAGTTTTTATTGCCATATTTAGGCTTTGCGCAATTCTCGGTGTCATGGAAATGCAGCATATGTGTCTGTTACAGAAGAAAAATGCTCCGAATCGTATCTGTTCCGATGTTCTGATAGTTGTCCAGTTTTGTCACTCGACACATCTGACGTATTAGCTCATCTTTCTTCTCGCCAACCTTTTAGGCCAGACGTGTGAGGTGGACATCAAAGAGTGTGTGAAGAATCCCTGTGTCAATGGCGCGACCTGTCAGAACACTTTGGGCAGTTACCGCTGCGACTGCAGGCCGGGCTTCATCGGACGCAACTGTGAAGCCAACGTCGATGACTGCAAGCCCAGTGAGTCTTTTTTTCGCGTCACCCGGCTCCTCTGATTCGCCACGGAGTTTTTTTTTTTTTTTTTTTTTTTTTTACTCCCGCGCCCGATTTCTCATGCCTCAACCCTCCTCTTCCTCTTCCTCCTCCTCCTCCCGCAGACCCCTGCAGTAACGGAGGCCTCTGTGTGGATGAGGTTAATGGCTTCCTGTGCACCTGCCTGCCTGGCTTCCGGGGCCTCAAGTGCCAGGAGGACATCAACGAGTGTGAGAGCAACCCCTGCAAGAACGCCGCCAACTGCACAGACTTTGTCAACAGCTACACGTGTACCTGCCCAGCCGGCTTCAGCGGAATCCACTGTGAAAACAACACTCCCGACTGCACTGAGAGGTAACAGCTCGCAAAACCAAACCCGCTGCAGCGGTCAGTTAAAATGACTGCTCAGCAAGTGAGACAACTTGTTTTGTTCATCTGATGCGGGTCTCACTGTCTTGTCCACTACTGCCCCCTCTGGTGGAGCACATAGCAATATACACGCAAGCTCACTCTCATGTCTCACAAACTCAGCATTCACACAAAGAGTTGATTAAAGGTTCAGATTTATCCCCATTTGTGTTTTTTCTTTTTCATCCTGGACTCCAGTAGAAACGCCCTGATTTGCATGAATGCCTTTTAAACAGCTGTCAGTGTAATTGAGCTTATTTTCTGTAGAAATTTATTGTACCCCAACAAATAGTCCCACCTTCTCTAATATCAGAAATGCTTTCATACAGGTACATTTACCGCAACCTTTCCGTACTCTTAAGCTTCGCCAACATTTTCTCCCTGCAGCTCCTGCTTCAATGGCGGCACGTGCGTGGATGGCATCAACACCTTCGCGTGCTTGTGCCCGCCGGGATTCACGGGCAACTACTGCCAGCACGACATCAACGAGTGCGATTCCAAACCCTGCCAGAACGGCGGCACGTGCCACGACAGCTACGGCACTTACAAATGCACCTGCCTGCACGGATACACTGGACCCAACTGTCAGGTTGGAGGACAAAAAAAAGCTGGCTGCACAATACATCAAGGCTGAGCTGATAAAAGTAGTTACAGTATGTTTTTGCGTTTCTTTTTCAACGGTTCAGATTTTGATTCCTTGGTGCGAATCATCGCCCTGTAAGAACGGAGGAAATTGTTGGCAGAGCGGCACCAACTACACCTGCGAGTGCAAGACGGGTTGGACGGGCCTTTACTGTGACGTCCCGAGTGTCTCCTGCGAGGTGGCAGCCAGACAGAGAGGTACGACGGAAGGGCCACGCACTGCTTTGTAAATCAGCTTTTATTTTGAAATAAACGACTGAGATCTTCCCGTCTGTCCTGTGTTTGCAGGGGTCGACGTTGCCCATCTGTGCCACAACTCGGGCCGTTGTCTGGATGTGAAAAACGTTCACTACTGCCACTGCCAGGTGGGATACACTGGAAGTTACTGTGAGGAGCAGGTGGACGAGTGCAGCCCCAACCCCTGCCAGAACGGAGCCACCTGCACGGACTTTCTGAGCGGATACTCCTGCAAGGTACCAGCACTGAAAGATTTGTGGACATCTCATACAAGGAAATTATGTCAAAATATTCTTCAAAATATTATTCAACACTTTATAAAACTGCAACATTTTTCATCTCGTACCAAATATGTAATTTTACATATATGATTGATTGATTGAAGTAATTTCACAGCACAGAAATACAAACATTTAAGGATGGTTTTAAATCAACCAACCTTACATCTTTCAGGCTGATGTATATATATACAAATAATAATAATAATAATAATAATAATGATAATAATAATAATAATAATAATAAATATGTGATTTCTTAAAAAGTACTAAAGATTATTTGTGTTGTTTTGTTATTTTTAAGGTAGGATTTTAAAGTTCAACCTTGCTTTTTCTAGAAGTTTCTGTTCCACTCATCCGCCGCCCTCTCTTTCAGTTTAGTTCATTTTTAATTGTGTATTAGTAAAATGCTCCACATCCATAGCAGGCTTTCATTAACAACAACACAAGGCCCTCCTAATGACCAGCTGTTTATAAATAGAATACAAACATATCGGTTATGCTAATCTCCTCTGGAATGAAGGATCTGCTGGCCTTGGCAGTGTGCAGGCCAGAAAAACAGCCAGGTAAACAAAACAAAAAAAAAAACCCAGCCGTTTCATGTCAGCCATTGATTCAACTTTTCCCTTCTCCCTCTCTTCTCCCTCTCTTCTCCCTCTCTTCTCCCTCTTCTTCTTCTTCCTCCTTTTGCGCCGTCCTCCTCTTTCTTGTTCCGTCTCTCTTTTTTTCAGTGCATGCCAGGATATGTGGGGACCAACTGCTCCGACGAGATCAATGAATGTTTCTCCCAGCCGTGCCAGAACGGGGGCACCTGCATTGACCTGATCAATACCTACAAATGCTCCTGTCCCCGGGGAACCCAAGGTCAGCAGACCCCACGCACACTCCCCCGCACCGCCCCGTCCTCTCCTCCTCATCTCCACGCTTCATTAATTAGGGCTTAACAGCATCCAGGGCATGTCTGAAAACTCCTCCTCCCGTCCTGCCTCGCAATCCTGCCTTCGCTTGTCAAATACGCCATTGATTTTTTTTCCTCCCTCAGACAAGCGGGGAGGGGTTGCGTGTTGTAGGTCAGCCCAAAGTGCGAGCCGGAGTTGGATGCATCTAAAGAAAGAAGCTAAACTTGACGTGAAGCCGTCATTTAGGGAGTGCAGGAAAAGCAGTGTTGACATTATGTAAAGTGAGTCTGCTGCGGCGGCCACGTCTTTTGATCGCCTGCCTCTTGTCTGACTCCATAAGAGGCAAAAGTCCAACTTTTTTGCCCCGACAACAGGGATCCTACCAGCGAGTTTGCCAAGTTTCAAGGTTTCAGAGGTTGTGTTGTTGGTGTCTGACGGCAGTTTCCTGCCCGGTTGAGGCTGTTGAAGCCGGTTGACCTCAGCCTCATCACCAACAGCGAAAAAAAAAAGTTGTCACAAAAAGCATGAAAGTATTTAAAAAAAAAAGAAGAAGAAGAAGAAGAAGAAAGAGAAACGTTTCAGCCCTTTTCCTCACCCGGCGACACCCACCTCTCGTCTCTCCCCCCTCAGGCGTGCACTGCGAAATCAACATCGACGACTGCAACCCCTTCACCGACCCCGTCACCAACGAGCCCAAGTGCTTCAACAATGGCAAGTGCGTGGACGGCGTGGGGGGCTACCACTGCATCTGCCCCGCCGGGTATGTGGGCGAGCGTTGCGAGGGAGACGTCAACGAGTGCCTCTCCAGCCCCTGCGACCCGCACGGCACGCACAGCTGCGTCCAGCTCACCAACAACTACCACTGCGAGTGCCGCACCGGATACACAGGTGAGCGACCGGTCGCTCACGTAGAACTGAGAGACTGTGGATATGGATGAACAGAAGGCTCTGCTCCCTGGCCTGACGGGGCCTCCAGTTGTTGGATTTAAGCTTAACTGGAATTAAAAGGCTCGGTGTGTGAGGTATAGTGGCATCTAGTGGCGAGGAAGCATATTGCAAATACATTGACGAAAAGAATACAATAGAATAGAATGGCTTTATTAATACCCCATATTGGAGAAATGTGCATAATTACAGCAACAAGAAAAAAGATATTTATCAAAAAGAAATAAAGAGATCGTACATTTAAAGAGTAAGAAAGGAAAAACAATATATTTACATCTTATGGACAGTTTATGTACAAATGAAAATGACAAATATGTAGGATTGTAAAGATTAATAATGTGAAGATATAATTTTTTATTTTCTTCCTCTGCAGGCCGGCATTGTGACGCAGTGTTTGACGGATGTAAAGGGAAACCGTGTCGCAATGGAGGAACCTGTGCCGTCGCCAGCAACACCCCCCAAGGATTCATCTGCAGATGTCCTCCAGTGAGTGTCCACAAACTTGAGCGCTCCAGTCTGAACTTCATTTACAGTTTGTTTAGATGAGTATAGCTTTTTTATAATAAAAAAAAAAAAAAAAGAAGAAAATATTGATTAAATGGACCACTATTGATTCTGCAGGGCTTCACCGGCTCCACCTGCGAGTACGATTCCAAGGCGTGCGGCAGCTTCAGCTGTCGCAACGGAGGCACCTGCATCTCCGGCAGCAAGAGTCCCACGTGCGTGTGCACGCCGGCCTTCACCGGGCCCGAGTGCCAGTACCCCACGGACAGCCCGTGCAACTCCAACCCCTGCTACAACGGCGGCACGTGCGAGAACTCGGCCGAGCAGCCCTACTACAGCTGCATCTGCCCCAGGCACTTCAACGGCTTCTCCTGCCACATCCTGGCACCCGGCATCCAGGGGGGGCCCGGCCACGAGGTCCCGCTGACGGAGTTGGAGGTGGCGTGCGACATCCCGCAGTGCGAGGAGGCCAAGCACAACAAGTACTGCGACGTGCTCTGCAACAACCACGAGTGCGGCTGGGACAACGGCGACTGCTCGCTCAACTTCGACGACCCGTGGAAGAACTGCTCGGCCGCGCTGCAGTGCTGGCGCTACTTCAACAATGGGAAGTGCGACTCGCAGTGCGACAACGCGGGCTGCCTCTACGACGGCTTCGACTGCCAGAACCTGGAGGGAAAGTGCAAGTGAGTGTCAGCGTTGAGGTGTTTTAGCAGTAGCTGCGTTTTTCATTATAGTTTTTCGCAAAATAAAAGCGATATTTCGCTATTTCCACAGAGTGCAATTGCGATTTGCATGGTTTCCTCCTCCTCCTCCTCCTCCTACAGTAACATTGTGCAAAGTAGAATTAGCTCAAACACCTTCAAATTCTACCTTTTTTTTTATCCTTAACCATCAAGGTTTGGAGTAGTATCCAGTATCCAAAATAACCCTTAGTACAAGCACAAAACATAATAATTCACAAAAATCAAAAAAAGCCCCCCCCAAAAATCAATGCTTACTTCGACCTCCCACATGCTTGAAAGGTAAAAGAACCTTTGTGACATCCCAAAGGGCTGATTTCCAGCACCGTGCATTTCACCGTTCACTGGTTGTTGTCAGACCAACATTGGCAAAGTGCTTTTTCATCTAAAACAGGACCTTCAACATCCACTTTTTTGGTTTTGACGCCCCAAAAAAACCCCAACATGCAAATGAATTTCTTCCTGACCCGCTCCTTCTCTTTCCTCCAGTCCGCTGTATGACCAGTACTGCAAAGACCACTATGCTGACGGCCACTGCGATCAAGGGTGCAACAACGCCGAGTGCGAGTGGGACGGCCTGGACTGCGCCAACATGCCCGAGAAACTGGCCGTGGGCCAGTTGGTCCTGGTGGTCCACATCACGCCGGAGCATCTCCTCAACAACTCCTTCGGCTTCCTGCGCGAGCTGAGCCGAGTCCTCCGCACCAACGTGGTATTCCGGAAGGACGCCAAGGGCGAGACGATGGTGTACCCGTACTACGGCAACGAGCACGAGCTGAAGAAGTACAACGTCAAGCGCTCGGTGGACTCGTGGTCGGAGGTGCCCGGCAAGGTTCTGGGCGTGGTGAAGAGGAGCCTGCATGGGGGAGTGGGAGGACGCAGGGGGAGGACAAGGAGGGAGCTGGATCACTTGCAGATCAAAGGGTGAGCAACTGACTCGAAAATTCAATTCAATTCAATTCAAAATAGATTTATTATTATTTTTTTTTTCAACAATTTTTTTTTTTTTTTGGAGTTTCGTGTTCATGTCAAACTTTATGTCAATTGTACAAACATTTTCATTTATAGACACACACACACAAATATACACATATATATATATATACACACACACACTTATGCAACCAGTGCCAATTGTAAGGGCTTTTTTCCCCCAGTGTTTTTATCAAGATACCAAATAGATATTCATCAGTTTGTCTGATCTGTGACTCTGAAATTCCTAAAAAAATAATGTGGAAAACTGCAGGTGGACTGGTGTCAAATAATCAAAATAGATTTCAACCCTTGACGTCGTTTTGCTTCCTCGTCTCTCCGCAGTTCCATCGTGCACCTGGAGGTGGACAATCGGCAGTGCTTCCTGCAGTCCACCGAGTGTTTCCAGAGCACCAATGACGCGGCAGCCTTCCTGGGAGCGTTGGCGTCCAGCGGCAAACTGGACGTTCCCTACACCATACAGGCCGTGTACAGTGAGTAGACGTCACACGAGTCAGCTTCATTCTCAGCGCTCGAGTGCGATAGTCACAGAGGTTCTGCTTCCAAAGAGGTCAAAAGTTCAAAGAGAGTCAAAGGTCAATTTAGTTGACAGTTGTACTTGTAGTTGGAATTCTATGACTTATGACTATGTAGCTGCGTTACTTGACTACATATCTGGATATGCCGAAGCAGTTATAGGACCGTGTTGGTGCTGCAGCTCCAGATATGCAAGCGTGCCTCAATTGTACTGCTTTTTTTGCTGAAGGTCATTGATTTATTTGCATTTATTTCCTATCAGCAGATTAATGGAAATCGCTTTTATCACAGTGATTCAGTTTGTGCTGATGGGCTGCTGACTTTATACAATGAATCCACATTTATGTCTGAAGATAATCCATGTTATCATTACTTAAGAGCGGTTAAATCTTAACTACTTAATGAAGCCAGTGAATTAGTCACCATGTCCAGCCCTCTTCAAGTGACATTTAGAAGCTCTCAAAAAGAAAGGGCTGAGCTGTACCGGAGCAATTTTGTAGGAGATTGCAAACAGAGGGCTAAATATGCAATAGTTTAATGGAGATCAGTTTTGTTTTTTTTGGCAAACTAAACATGCTAAACAAAAGAGGCTTTTTTGACTGGAATTTCGGATAAATAATAATAATTTATATATACGAAAAATGACTCTTATGAATGTGTAAAGGTTGGCTGTTGGTTTTGATTTGCAAAAAAATTATTGTTAGTTAATTTATCTACCAAACACGCTCATGTTAATGGTCTTCTGAGGCCCGATTCCTTAAGAGATCACATGTGGATACGACACGTGCATTTACACATGCGCACACACCCTCTCTCACACACACACACACACACACACACACACACACACGCACACACACCCCAACCAGAGGCGCCCCCTGGTCGGGTCCTGACCCTGGCACTCTTTGATTGTGTATTTGTTATGCAGAGGTGAACAAATGCAGTTGTGGATCTCATGGACTAAACAATCAATCCTTCCCTCAGTTTGTAAATCCACCGGCTTCAGGCTCCAAAATGGTTAATTGCTCCAACTGAAGTCATCCAGCCCCCTACTCACACCACCAGATGTAACTCTCTCTGTCTTGTCTTTCTGTCCGTCTTCCTTCACGCACACACACACGCCCACAGATAACACACTGGCACGCGCTCGCGCTCACACCCAGGCGCGCACGCACGCAGACACGAACGTGCACGTCATCCCACAGTGTGAGGGGCTGCTGCAACCTTCACCCCGCTGAATGTAATACCAGGACTTAATGCATCTCTGAGGGTTTAGGTTGGGGGAGTTTATCATTTCAGAATCGTTAGTGAAAAAAAGAGAAGGGGAAAAATTGATCGGGAGTGTGCTAGAAGTTGGGAGTCTTTGTTATCTTGAAAATCCTAATAAATCCTTCGTCTTTACAGCTTAAAGCGCGTGCAGTAATTTGAAGTTCATTAATCCCCCTCCTCTTTTTTTCTCTTAAAGAAGAAATGGTAAAGTTGTCTCTTGGTACCCCGAGTTGAAAAGGGAGGAGGAGGTGGAGATGTTTTTTTTTTTTTCCTCCCCCCCCTTTTCTCTTTTTTTTTTATCGCACCCTATCCCCTTTTTTCACTTTTCTTTTTTCTTTTTTTTCCCGATGAAAAGTGGTTAGCGCCCCTGATTATTACCGAGTAGATAGCGGGGGGCTAGCTTTTCCGAGCGGCCGGGATCGTCAGTCGCTTTTTGGTGCTCGCCGCTGGTTGCAGCGCGCGTCGGCAGCGGCGGGCGGGCGGTCGGGCGGTGGGTGAGGACAACCTGGACTAGCTCTCCGTCACGTCTCGGGGCCGTCCGTCCTGGTTCCCGTCGGTCGTCTGCGCACCTCTTGACCACCATGTCCCCTCTCCTGCCAGGTGGCGTGGACACCCAGCCCACTCAGGAACTCTACCCCATCTACCTGGTGCTGGCCGGTGTGGGCATGCTGGCCTGTCTGGGCGTGGGGATGGTGGCCGCCCGAAAACGCCGTCACGAACACGGGCGCCTCTGGCTCCCCGAGGGCTTCAAGACAACAGAGACCAGCAAGAAGAAGCGGCGGGAGCCCGTCGGAGAGGATTCAGTGGGACTCAAGTAGGTTTTTTTTTTTGATCTCGTCGGCGCAGGTACTCTGTGTTTCATTGCGGGCCAGTCGAGGTGACCAGTTTTTTTTTTGTTTTTTTTTTTCCGTTTGAGGGACCGTATGGGTGAAACTGGTCATGAGTCAAAATTGGGAAAGGCGGGTTTTTGCCTGGATTAATGATAATGACACGACTGGTTGGGGTGCACGCTAATTGACTTGTTGGGGCAGACGGGTGGGGGTGCGGATTTAATCAATGCTTTTGTTTTTCGGCATTGCTGCACCATTGATGGCGAGAGCCTCGGATGGGATGGATGCATCCGAGAACAAGGATTTGTATGATTTTTTTTTTCTCTCCTTCCTCCCCCCCCGCCCTCTTCGTGCCCTTACAGGCCACTGAAAAACACTTCAGACATCTCACTGATGGATGTTACCCAGAACGACTGGGAGGAAGACGAGCCTTCGGATGCAAAGCGCTTCAAGGTAAGGATGCAAAGCAATTGAATGCAATCAGATTTTGTTCAATGGAAACAAATTTTGATTTTATTTACAGTTTCAGCAGAAATGGATTAAAGCAAAAAATCAGACTAAATCATTTGAAGGCTCAATTTAAAATAATTGAAGAGTTAAATAACTCAGGTTTTGCATTTTTTATTTGTTTTATGCTCAGTTTATAGCTACATGTTATATCGTATTGTTGTGTTCCTTGTAGCAATTTGATGAGCAAGCCATCCTGGAGGCTGACGACCAGACGGACCACCGCCAGTGGACTCAGCAGCACCTGGATGCTGCTGACCTGCGAATCCCCTCCATCGCTCCCACTCCCCCTCAGGGCGAGATTGAGAACGACTGCATGGATGTGAACGTCCGGGGACCAGGTCTGTGACTTCTCCCTTCAGAGCGGGAACAAAAAGCACAGCGGTCGGGCCAAACAGGCAGACGGAATCCGTTGATATTGTGAATTAACTGTATTTATGAAGAAAGGGGGTCTTGAAATCCAGATTAATTAATGATTAATCTAATTAAGAAGTATTTTTCATTAATCAGCCTGGTTAAAAAAAAAAAAGAAATACATCTGTCTGTGATCATTTTTTAAGATTATGACTTTCGAGAATTTTAAATCCAAAAATGAAATTAAAATTAAAAAGATTCTACTGAATATTTTTTATGTTTTTGCAGTGTATACACTTTTATTAAAAAAAACAAAAACAAAAAAAAACGGTAGATAAAAAGGATGCAGCAATAAATGTCATTTGTAGGGTGTTGAGTAAATGTAGTAGTTCTTCCAGATGGGTTACAATGTTTAAAACATCTTCTGAGTTACATTGTGCCTTTAAAATTGTACATTTATTTCTAGTTTTGAGAGGTTGCGCGACTCTGCGGGCGCATGTGCGTGCGTGCGTGCGTGCGTGCGTGTGCAATCGCGCATGTAGAAGCTGCTAAAGCCCCGTGTCCTCAGGGTAAAGGATCTTCTTCAAAGCAGCCAGCTGGAAGCCAAGCGCCTGAGGGGAAACACTGATTCCTGATCAGATAAATCATTTGAGCAGTAATGGGCCCTGCTACTTTTACTTATTCCACACAATATAAAAAACGCACACAAAAAAAAAAACAGCGGTGGCGTCAAATGCAAATACCCAATTTTGCAGCAAGTACCATAATGTCCCTGCAGAAAAGCCGTAGAGGAAAAAAAAAAATCAAAGTAATGGGGTTAACAAGTTGAGAACACACTTTTCCCCCCTTGCCGCGGATCGATGCACTTGAATCGACCAAATCTGCCAGATCTGGGGCTTGCTTCTCTTTTGAAGAGGAGAAAACCTACTCAAGTGGACTGACTGAGCTGAGCTGCCTTTCACAGTCAGATATTAATGCTTGGTTTGTGCACCAGCCCCGGTTTTAGCGAGCCCGGGCCTCTATCCCCCTCAGCTTCGCCTACCTTCAGAAGCTTTTCCTGTGCGCGGGCCTTGATCGGAATCCATTATGGAAAGGAGAGCGCTGTAACGATTCAGCCAAGGCAAAAAGTGTTAAATCCACGTTCGATTTGTTTGTTGCTTTGTTTTGATCTGCCTGCCGCTTTGAAGTGCACGCGTGCACGCGCGCCTTTTTTTTTTTTTTTTCTTCTTCCACCGAGCCTGGTGTAGTGCTGACCGTGCAGCAGCCCCCTTTACCTCCTCTTCACAGTCTCTCTCTCTCTCTCTCTCCTGACCCCCGTTTCCTCCTTCGCAGATGGATTCACTCCGCTGATGATCGCGTCCTGCAGCGGGGGAGGACTGGAGACGGGGAACAGCGAGGAAGAGGAGGACGCCTCGGCCAACGTCATAAATGACTTCATCTACCAGGGCGCCAACCTCCACAACCAGACGGACCGCACCGGCGAAACCGCCCTGCACCTGGCGGCGCGCTACGCTCGCTCGGACGCCGCCAAGCGGCTGCTGGAGGCCAGCGCCGACGCCAACATCCAGGACAACATGGGCAGGACGCCGCTGCACGCCGCCGTGGCGGCCGACGCCCTCGGGGTCTTCCAGGTTGGTTCGCGCTCGCCGCGGTAGCGTGGCTGTAGTTGGGGGAAGTGATTCATTTATTGATACCAGGATGGTTTGTCTTTATGCTCCACTGGCTAATGCCAACTTTACTGAAAGGGTTTGGTGCTCTCAGGTTCTACCTACCCTGAGCCGTGAGATGCTTGCGATGAGGATTTTATTGTTCTGCTGTAACGTTAAAGAAAAAAAGAAGAGACGGCACACTTCTTCTTCTCCTTCAATTGGACAAAATACCCACAATTCACATGGACTCAAGTAATATTGAAGCATGGAAACAATTAATAAGTAGTTGTCTACTAAAAATGTTGCAATAAATGATCAAACAGTTTTAGCAACAGCCCGAAATTGACCCAATAAAATAAAAACTTGAATGACAAAATTTTCTCAAAATTTCTCAACAACTAAAATCTTTGTTGCGTGATTTTCTCGTTGTGTGTGTGTGAGGGCCAACGGTCAGCACAGACAGTAACGCGTTGCCGGTCTCTTCAGATTCTGATAAGGAATCGCGCCACAGACCTGGATGCCCGCATGCATGACGGCACCACGCCGCTGATCCTGGCTGCCCGGCTGGCGGTGGAGGGCATGGTGGATGAGCTCATCAACTGTCACGCCGACGTGAACGCCATCGATGATTTCGGTAAGGGTTTGTTTGTTCGGGTTAAAGGGATGACAAAACACGGACGAATGCAATGTTCAACGCTTGACCCCCCCGCCCACCCTCCCTTGCGTTTTGCTGTCTTAAAGGTAAATCAGCTCTGCACTGGGCTGCCGCAGTGAACAATGTGGAGGCTGCCATCGTGCTGCTGAAGAACGGCGCAAACAAGGACATGCAAAACAACAAGGTAGATTGAAAAAAAAAAAAAGCCCACTGTCTCGATCTCACTGGTTTTCAACCTTTTTGGAGCCAAGGCACATTTTTTTCTTACTTTGAAAAAAAATCCCCCAAATATTTAAAAAAAATTGCACTTTTTGCCTAAAAATGACAATATACAGAACCAGTCAAAAGTTTGGACACATCTCATTCAATTTTTTTTTTTTGTTTTAATCTTTACAACTTTCTACACTGTAGGGTAGCTAGGAAGGACATCTAAAATATGAGCAAGATATTATGCAGCAAAGAAAAACTCTAAATATGCTTTTTATGACAGGTGGCTATTTTGAAGAACTTAAATTTGATAGATGCACACAAAGCTGATATCCTGGGAGGAAAATAGGCTTACATTCTCTTTAAAGCACAGTCACTCGACAATGGCATGTTAGCATTTCTTTTTACACCAATAAAGTGAAATTGGATCATTTTTCACAGCACACCTGACTTTATTTCACAGTACACTGGTGCTGTGAAAAAACACTGTGGTTGAAAAACACTCGTCTGTCTGACTTAACGTTCCTCTGACCTCGTTGTGTCCGCCCCAGGAGGAGACCCCTCTGTTCTTGGCCGCCAGGGAAGGAAGCTACGGCACTGCCAAGGTCCTGCTGGACCACTTCGCCAACCGGGAGATCACCGACCACATGGACCGCCTGCCCAGGGACATCGCGCAGGAGAGGATGCATCACGACATCGTGCGGCTGATGGACGAGTACAACCTGGTGCGCAGCCCCCACATGCACGGCGGCTCGCTGGGCACCACGCTGTCGCCGCCCCTCTGCTCGCCCAACGGCTACCTGGGCGGCCTGAAGCAGCCGCCGCTGCCGCAGGGGCCCGGCCAGGGCAAGAAGGCGCGCAAGCCGAGCGCCAAGGGCATCGTCGGCTGCAAGGATGCCAAAGACATGAAGGTGAAGAAGAAGAACTTGCAGGACGCAGGCAAGTCCGGCAGCCTCCTGGACAGCTCGGCCGTCCTGTCGCCGGTCGACTCGCTGGAGTCTCCGCACGGCTACGTCTCCGACGTGGCGTCGCCGCCCATGATGACCTCGCCTTTCCAGCAGTCGCCCTCCGTGTCCCTGAACCACCTGCAGGGCATGTCCGACCCGCACCTGGCCATGAACCACATGGTGATGCCGAACAAGCAGGAGCTGGCTCGCATGCAGTTTGACCCCCTGCCTCCCCGCCTCACCCACCTGCCCGTGACCGCCTCTGGTGGCCAGGGCGCTCTGAACGGCCAGTGCGACTGGCTGCCCCGGATGCACGGCACCATGGGCCAGCCGGGTCAGTTCAACCCTCTGAGGCGAGCTCCCGGAGGCCAGGGAGGCCTCCACCAGGGAGGCCAACACGGGATGATGACGTCGCTCCACAACGGCCACCCGGCGCAGGGTCTGCCCCAGATCATGAACTACCAGGGGATCCAGAGCAGAGGACTCGGACCGCAACCCCACATTCTGCAGCAGCAGCAACAGGCTCAGCAGTTGCAGCAGATGCAGAACATGCAGCAGATTCAGCAGCAGCAGAATGTTCAGCTCCAACACCAGAACTCAAACACCACCAACAGCCAGAACTTCATCAGTGAGGACCTCAGTTCCCCGAAGCTCCAGCAGGGCACGGCCAACTCCAGCATGCCCATCCACACCATCCTGCCCCAGGAGACCCAGATCATGACCTCTTCCATGCCCAGCTCTCAGTTTCTCACCCCTCCCTCCCAACACAGCTATTCAGGCCCCATGGACAACACCCCCAATCATCAGGTCCAGGTTCCCGACCACCCCTTTCTGACTCCCTCCCCTGGCTCTCCCGATCAGTGGTCAAGCTCCTCTCCCCATTCCAACATGTCGGACTGGTCAGAGGGCATTTCAAGTCCGCCAACAAGCATGCAATCTCAAATTGGACCTATACCTGAACAGTTCAAATAAAAATCCTCTTCACTTACAGCAGCAACTGGGGGGAAAAGTGTTATCCAAAAGTCACTATATTTGAAACAAAGTAGGAAATGGGAAAGAATTCAAGATAAATTAATAGTTGTTTTGTTTTGTTTTTTTAAACACACTTTTATACTAACAACGCCTGTTGTTTCATTCATTCATGTATTTATTTCTTTATTTATACACATTGCCTGCTTGCAGAAATTTCTGGGGTCTGTGGTGCTCGCTCCTACGCTTAGAGACTGTTCTCTTCTTGTTTTGCTTCCCCCTGCAGTTCAGCTTCAGCATACACACTGGTTATTTATTTTCCTTTTTAGCGTTTGCATTTTTCATATATTTTTCAGTCTTTGTTTATATTTTGTTTTTGTATAATCTTGTTAATAATTAAAGTTATGATGATTAATGGGGCATTTTTATAGAGCACATTTTAAGTGCAAGTGTGAAAAATAATCTGCAAAATCAACGGAAAACAAAATGTGATTGTCAACGAAACGCAAGTTCTGTATTTCATGCACAGATTCTGTTTTTATGATGAGTTTGAAATATGCTATTGTTAGTCCTGCACTCTAGAGTTGTGTTACCTTTCATCAGTGGAGCAACATTTTCTTGTGCATATAGGTTAGATTCCCTTCCCAGGTAGAGGTTTGTGCGGAGATGTGGCAAGTTGTATAGTATGCGACCGTCTTGGAGACTGGCGCAAGACAGACGTAAGACAGGCTTGTGTATCTGTTAGTCCTGTGGTGTTGGAGAACTGGCCCGTCGGCCACAGTGTGTGTTCAGAGGGAAAAGGAAACTTCATCCCCCTCCTATACGTTCGAGCCTATGGCTGTGTTCTTTCTCTTGTAAATATGTTTTGAAATTTTCTTGTAAGCAAGATTTTGTTCAAGAAATCTGATGTCTTAAGCATGCAACTTTGATAGGTCTTGCACTGTTCAACAGCCTCTAAATTGCCAGAACAGAGAAGTATATTTTCTATTTTGCTGTCCCTAATGCATAAATATATTTGAACTATATTCAAATGAATTCAATATATTAGGAGGGATTTCTCTATTGAAAAACTAAATAAAATATTGAGGTTTTATAAATTCATATTTATTCACTGTTCCGTAAAAACAAAAAGCTGTTGAGGCAACTGTTTGTGCATCGTAATAAAATCTTTTGTCCTTTTTTAAACTATTGGCAATTCTCATGTGTCCATTTCAATGGCTTTTGCATCGCCTCTGGTATTACTTGCAAATGTTAATGTTGATGAAAAAACAAAAACCTTGTAGTGACATTGTATTACTGGCAATAGGTTCTTCTCCTGTTTTAATGTTATATTTTGCAAAAATGTATTTCCTTTTTTATTTTCATTCTTGTTACAATAAAAGGACATATTTATGCCTTGAGTTTATGAGAACTGTCTTTTTTTTCAACTTCAGATTACTGTGCACGCGAAAGCTACAGCTCAAGGAGCAAGGCCTTCGAAAGACGGCAATAATTTATTGTGATAAAAAATGCTTTCGTTGAAGCTCTTCATAATGTAGCTGTTTTGTCTCCCCCTAGCGGTGGAAATTACTGATGAAATCTACACCCACGTCGTCATTTCTGTGGTAGTTTTTTAATATTAAGCTCATGTAACTGTCGACTTTAAAATGTGTTGAACAGGCCATTCTACCAGCTAGTGTCACTTCTGTGACCTTATGTAGCGCCTTCACTCAGCTTACAACAATACACTGTATTGGCATGTATTAGTGAGTCATTTATATTACGTCTGCTGGAAGGAGGGATGTATTACTGCAAATCCCAGACACATTTGGGTACCATTTCCCATATCAGCGGACTACACTGATTAATGACGTGTATATTTCTCGATTGGACCCTTCCCAAAACATTTTAAAATAAATAAATAAATAAATAAATAAATAAATAAATAAATAAATAAAAAGGTTCCAAAACGCACGCTTGAGGTAATTAGTGATAAAGTAATGTATATGTAAAATAGAAATCCTCATATTTAGTCTCAAGACATGTGTTTTAGTATTTTACGTTTTATTTATTCACTCAGCCAATATTTGAGCGCTTCAAAAAGAGAATTTCATGCTAAATCAACACGTCAAAGCACAGAAACTACGACTCCCATGGTGCATCGGCACTAGTACAGTTGAAGTTCAAAGTTCAAACATTACAGTAAAAATAGGGTGCTCGCTGGCTGGCTGGCTGCCTGTGTGTTCGCTGGGAATAAAATAAAAACCGGTCCTTGGTCACGGAACCAATAGGCTGCCGCCTCGCCGAAAACTGGCAGAAGGACCCGAAAATGGATCTTAGTTAATTGGTCCCTGCTCTCGCTCTGTTGTCGGCGGATTTACAGAAAGGCGGCCAGCTAGGTGCTAACGCTAGCACGCTAGCTTGCCTTGGAGCACATAGCAACTGCTGCGAACGTCACTGGACTTGGTACTGCTTTGCTCCTCAAGGCTGCAGCTATGTTCGTCCAGGAGGAGAAGATATTCGCCGGCAAAGTATTAAAAATACACGTCTGTACCATGGATGGCACGGAGTGGTTGGAGGAGGTCACGGAAGACACCACCGTGGAGAAACTCAAGGAAAGATGCTTGAAACATGTAGGTTATTGGGTTTGTTTGTGTCCCTCCTTGTTGCTTTTTTGGTCATGTCACTTCTGCCTGGGATGCTTGCAAAGCCCCCGTGGCCCCCCGGTAAACTGTCAGTGTCGGTGACACTGGCTTTGTATTTATAGCTAGTGGGTAGACCTTGCTATTTATAATTTATCAGGTTGGTTGCCCCTGTCGAGCTAAGACACAGTCCCACTCTCTGCCTCCTTTCTGTTCCCTTATCTAGCTGCATAGGCATTCAGCATTACTGCCCGTCTATTATTACATAGCCTATACCGCATACAAGAGTGGTAGTCAGGTTTTTTTTTTTTTTTTTTTTTTTCGTGTGCAATGACAGTAGCGTAGCAACTGCTCATGAGTACGAGCTGCTGAACTGCATATGCATGATGTCTAGCATGAATTTTCTCATTTTAACTGATGACCTTTGTGTTCATGCAGTAACCAGTTGTCAGGACGATGTCAAAGCAACTTTATTTTGGAGGCAACTCAGTGAAAGTGCACTTGCAATTGAAATGTAGTTTAAAAAGAAACAAGCAGGCAATGGAATGATTTCTATTAAACCATCCGATCAATGTGAGGTTTAAATGGTGCCCCTTGAATTAACGTCAAAACGGGGTTAAGAAGCTGCTGTTACTTTAAAAAGTGTTTTTTTTTTTTTATTAGAGTACATCATATTGATCATTATAGTTTTTAAATGCATTTTTTATTTATTTAAGTGTGACATTTGTGACATCCATAATCTGCACGTAGCTGTAAGTGTTTATTCTGTTATTCTGGCATTGTCAGGTTATTTGAGAACACCACTTTCAATACTGTTGAAATTGCAAAACCATATATAGTTAAATATCTACCTTTAATTTAAAAAAAAAAAATCATTTTAATACATTTTAATGTTCTGCTCTGTGTTTAGTATGTGCACGGAAGTGTAGAAGACCCCAAAACACTTACCCACCATAAACTCATACACGCTGCTACCGAGAGAGTCCTCACAGACACTAAAACGGTTGCGGATGAAAATCTCAAAGACAAAGGTATGTAAAGCATTTTCTGGCAGCTTTTTTGTTACGAATGTCGGACAGTGACTGTTCCGTCACCTGCCAATGTGTCATCTGTCTTTGGTAGACGTTTTGCTGCTCATAAAGAAAAGACCGCCGCCAACCCTTCCAAAGATGGTGGATGTCGGGTCAGAAGAAAAGGTTGGCGCTGTCACACTTACTGACTCAGTTTTGAACACACTAAAAGCATTTTGTATTCTGCCTGTATTTTTTTTTTTTCTTTTCTTTTTTTTCTTCGTACAACCTTTCTTGGAGTGGTCACCGATGTCGACCGTCTGTGTCGTTTGTTGGAATCTCAACAGAAGAAGCAGGAAAACAAGGCTCCAGACAAAGATGCCATTCTGAAAGCGACCGCCAACCTGACGACACGCCACACGGACCGCACTGTAACGCAGCACAACATCAGAGATGTAAGATTCTTTGCGGCTGGCATTAAGCGTACTGTAAATTAAGATTGGAAATTCCATAGTATTAATTATGTACACTTTTATTGGTTTTTCAACATATGCTTATTTACTGAACATGTCGGTTATGTTGTGTGCGCGCTACATGTTTCTGGCTTTAGTTTCAGACGGAGCTGAGAAAAATCCTGGTGTCCCTCATTGAAGTTGCTCAGAAGCTTCTAGCCTTGAACCCTGATGCTGTTGAACTCTTCAAAAAGGCCAATGGTAAAGCTTGACTTGTAAGAACTAGTCAGGTGTTCTGTGTGACTCATGGAGGAATTAGTTGAACCTGTGTAAGGAGAACAGTGAAACTGCTGATTGTGATTGTAAGAATCTCAAACACGTCTCTGTTTGCATTAGGTTGACAGTGTGGTATGCTTGTGTACTTCTGTATGGACATTATGCTGTACCTCCATACTTGTGATGACGATGGTGATGATTTCTATCATAAAACCTTTACACCCTGTTAGTCTCCCTCAAAGATTTTACTGTTTTGTTTGTAGCAATGTTGGATGAAGACGAAGACGACAGGGTGGATGAAACTGCTCTTCAGCAGCTCACGGAGATGGGATTTCCTGAGAGCAGAGCTATTAAGGCTCTAAGATTGAACCAGTAAGTCGGAGCCTTTTCAATGATTTTCTTTATTCAGGATGTCTTACAGCATCAATCCAGTTTGAGATGAGCTGTGTGCGTTGAGCCTAAAAGCTTTGTTTGTCTCTCCTTCTTTTCTCTTGGCAGCATGTCAGTGACCCAGGCGATGGAGTGGCTCATCGAGCACGTAGACGACCCGTCCGTCGATGCGCCAATACCCAGTCAGGATTCCTCCGCAGCAGCTGGAGCGGCGGCGGCTGCCACACCGAGCACCTCGGCGTCGGGCTCCACACTCCTCCGCAGCCTCTCCAGCCAGTCGAGTACAGAGGAGAGCAGCCGGCAGGACGAGCTCACAGAGATCTTCAAGAGGATTCGCAGGAAAAGAGAGTTCAGGCCAGACTCAAGGGTCAGTGGTCTAGTTTAGAATAAGACACGCAGAGGAATTTAGCTTCCTCAAACTTCTGGTTTAAAAACACCTCAACTTGGTGTACGTGGGAGTCCTGCTGCTCACACTATTGTGATTACACTATTTACAGGTGAATGTTTCACCTGCAGCCAGGCTCTGTGGAACTTGAAATATAGTGTGGTAGTAATTTGTTTGAGATCTTTTCCGTGAGCAACACAACATTTTGTCACTGCAGGCTGTCATTGCATTGATGGAGATGGGGTTCGATGAGAAGGAGGTGGTGGATGCTCTGAGGGTCAACAACAACCAACAGGATGCTGCGGTAGGTACACAAAACCACACACACACATACACACATACAGGTCGAGTCAATGAGAATGAAAGAAAAGACATTACATTTCTAGGGTGTGTCCAAACTTCAACTGGTAGTGAAACTCTTGACTGAACTCCAGTTTTGATTTGTTTTCATTTTTATTGTTATTCTTACCTCACTTAATCTCACTCGTCCCTGTTGCAGTGCGAGTGGCTGCTTGGAGACAGGAAACCCTCTCCAGAGGACATGGACAAAGGCATCGACACAGACAGCCCACTCTTCCAGGCCATCCTGGAGAATCCGGTGGTCCAGTTGGGTCTAACCAATCCTAAAACTCTGCTAGGTAAAACATGCTTTTATTTTTATTAATGTATTAATTAGTTTATTAATCAACGCATTGTATTTACAGCCTAACAAATATAAACAGGAGACATTCAAGTGTTTGTCATTTGGATCCTGTGTGCAGTGAGACATCATGTTCCTTTAGAATTTTACTCAAGTCTCAGCGTACTCATAGACAGCGTTGGTGATTGGCGTCATGCAAAGAAAACGAGCAGTTCCGACTAAAATCCGTGTTTTGAAAAAAAGCAAAACCCTTTTGCAAGTGATGCTCGAGCAATGAAACCTCTTGTTTTGTTACGTTTCCCCGGCAGTTGGTTCCCTGGCATTGACAAAAGTGTTCTCTGGTCTTTGAATCATAGCAGTTTTATTACTGCAACAGTTGGCAAAGCAGACGTTTCATCATCTTCATCTTGACAGTTACGGCGGTAGTTTCTTTTCTGCCTTCAGAGGACTACACAGCGCAGCACTTCTTTGATTTCCCTCACGCACTTTTTTTGGTTTTCCCTAGCGGACGGTTTCCCTGCCACTATCTTCACCTCATTCCTTTTTTTGTAAGCGGGTTCCCCTTGTGTTTGTGTGCAGCTTTTGAAGACATGCTGGAGAATCCCCTAAACAGCACGCAGTGGATGAACGACCCCGAGACGGGCCCTGTCATGCTCCAAATATCCAGAATCTTCCAGACCCTCAACCGCACATAAAGCCCGCCCCGACCTAACCCTTCCCCACCCGTGTGACTGTGGCAGCTTGTGTAAATGTTTGACCATATTGGTGTGCGAGCGCGTGTGTACGTGTGTGGCAGAGAAGTATTGTTTTTTTTTTTTTGCCTTGCACAACCGAAGCTGGAGGAGTGGAAGAATTAAGTTCAGGTCCTCTTGATAGAACTATGGATAACAATTCAGTACAGTTAAAACACTACTGAGTAGTTTGTGTGCCTTAACATGGTAGTTTCAGAAGCACAGCGAATTGAATTGTGACGGGGAGAATGCCACTACTGCCAGTGACAGAATGCACCTGGCTGCTCTGGTATAGGACCGGGTTATATAAATAACCATGTATAACTTAGGTTGCTTGCTTGGCTCCCTCTTCAAGAAACACTGCTGTCTAGTCTGCACACACACGAGTTAAATGTCCCCGAGACATTCTCCTCGCTACAGGTCAACAAATCAAACATATGAATGACTTCATTAATAAGTAGTGAAACTATCATGTTAAGGTAAAGGGAAAACTGCGTAGTGTTGCTTTTGAACACCTCTACACCACAAATGTTAACAGAAATTTTACAGTAATAATAATAGTCATGATACACGGTGAGATGTATGTTGTTTTTACATTTTAAGAACAATTTATAGTTTTGGAAGACAGGATTTATTTTATATATTTTATCCATGTGCAAAAATGACATCAATCAATGTAATGTTTACGCTTCAAAGAAAAAAAAAAATCCCTGTTTGGTTTTACAATATTTAAATATGGGTTCCAGTCTCTGTCATTAGTGGTGGGTGTATGGAAGACTTGTCATGTTGTGTGTTTTTGTCTTTCGCCCTCTTTTTCTCGTTTGGATCCAAGCACCTGGATACGATTGAGAGGTCGATGGTCAAGAGTTGGTTGGACACATGTACAGCGGCCTGTTAGGTCACTGTTCAGTCAACCACCTCTCAGTTACAGGAACAAGCCGGTCCTGCAGACTCTTACAGAATATTTATTTGACTCTTCTTGCCTTTTTAGACGAAAGCTGTACACTAAACCGTATATGTCATGATTTTACGAGAAGATTATAATATAATAGGTCATGTACATCGTGTCGGCGTGCTCTTGAATGTCATGTTATCATCTTGCGCTCACAACGCACTCGTTCACCTCTCTTAATATCACTTAATGCAGCACTGAGGACGCTAGGAGTCGTCTTTGAGTTTGGTCTCAAAAGGCTGTTATGGGATGTTTAAAGAAGCTGAGCCTGATTGGTCGGGGAAAAAAGGGGATCTGACTTTTGACCTTTAATTTGAATGTGGAGATGCATGCTCCTTTTTGTGCAAGCATCTTTATTCACACACCAAGATGAATAGAATTTAAGACGAAACCAGTGTTGCTCTTTAAGTTGACTTTTTTTTTTTTTTTTTTTTTTTTTTTCTTACGTGTGATAAATATTTATGCTGTCGAACCAAACCAAATGTCACTATATAATCTGCCTTGTCATCCGTCGTACCCATAAAAAAAATAAATCCCCTGTATTTCTGTGCAATAGCAAATACTCTGTCGACTTGTAAAGGAATATATTTAATTTGAGGTCTTAGAGATGTGCGAGCTGCACTGGTTCAGTGAGTTATACAATATTAGCCTTTGCAGCAAGTACTTCAACTCTACATCGACCAGACGAGCATTGCCTTCTCTGGTTATACCGAGAGTGGTGTGTTTTGCCAAGCTTTTGAGTGTTTTTATTCAATATTTTAAAAATGTGTTATTGATGTGACTTTCTGCTCAGGGAGGCTGAGATTGTTTTTTGTTTTATTTGTTTTTCTGAACCTGTCTTCATGGCAAACCTTTGCTCGCTCCCCTCTAGGTTGACATTTGAAAATGGCTTTAACTGATCTGTCTAGTATTTTACTTATGAATAAGAACACAACAAGGAATGGTTTCGTAAATGCAATATTTGAAAATATTTAAATGTTTTTAGTAAGGACTGTCTGTTTGAACTCTCTGTATGTATCACATTATTTATATCAAAGCCAAACTAGTAACTTGTTCCTATTTAATATCATTTTTAGGAAATCTTTACACTAATCTACAAATGTGAAAAAAACATCAATGATTTAAATGTTGTTTTTACAAACCATATTATAAAAAATAATTTGTGTATGAACCAGTTGGTCACTGTGCAGCAAGGATTTCTTTGCACACCTCTGGAAGGTGTTTGGTCTCTGCAACACAATGAACCTTCACGGTGGCCTCAGTGACCATCCGTCAACCACATTCATGCTCTGTACTGACATGCGTTACAGACCTGTCCGGAAACGTTATAAAACAAATCGAAGGAATAAAGTTGTGCAGAAAATACAGACGGGTTACCTGTGCATACAGTCCAACAGGATCAAAAAAAATAACCTAATTGCTTAGGGACTCTGGAGATCTGTCGAGGTCTGATTATTGCATTCACTCAGCTTTCGTGCAGGACTGTCCCAGATTAACAACCTATGCAATATCCTCTCACAGTCTGTTGATCCAAACAGCCTTGTGGTAAACTGGCATCTAACTCACTATTGCATTAAAGTTATTTTTTGTGGCAATAATTTTGCATTCTGTGTCTTTCTTGAAGTGGATACTACCATACTAGCCATATGGGTGCCGGTATGCACAGTTAGAATACTTTTTACCCGAGCTGAATGTCTTGCTGCTGACATTGGTGGATTAGTTCGTGATGGCAGCCAGTGATGTCTCTACTTAGATTTACAATAAGTCACAACTGTTGCCAGAACCAGTTGTGTTAACAGTTTTGATTGCATGCAAATTTCTGTATCAGTGGACGCTGTGAGTGCAACTTTTAGACACTAGATGGAGGCCTTTGGCAGTATCACAAGGAACAAACGGATTTATCGTTACGTTTGCATTGAAATGGTTGGGTAGCCAGATTTTTTTCCCCCATATAATCTGTGATAACAAAAAATGTGATAAATTGTCGTTTACACGGCGAAATTCGAGTTTAAATTCAACATATTTCATATATATGAAATGGCATACTTTTGTCATCATCATCATCATCATCAACAAGAAGAAATAGTATGACTAGAACATGATAAACTATGCAGTACAAGTAACAGCAGGAGGGGTTATAGCGCATGCGCTGTTGGCCTTTCGTCGTAGTCTGGGACAGCGTCAACTGGATTTCCATGGGCAGACCGCGCTCACACCTCCTTCTCTGGCTGCAAAGACCGAGTCATAAAAAAGATATTAGGCGCCAAGTAGCGAGATAGCTTGTGAACGGAGTCAGCCCAGGACTGTTATTATCCTTCACTGGAGAGATCCACCACCTTCTCTGCTTTGTCTCAGCCGAGAGCCTTGCCGTGGAGCTGTTGTCACACAGGCCAAGAATCGAGTCTTGTTGTTGGGAGGAGACCATTCACATTCGCCTCCCTGCTACTAGCACAACGACCGGGTGGCTACGATGCGTCGCTGCTTCTGCTGCAACCTTCCCTGCCACGCTGCGGACAAGTGTAAAACAAGGCGGGTCCTTGGTTAGCTGTCTCTCCCGACGGGACTTGACGTGAGGTGGGGGACGCGGGAATACACCACACCTTTCAAGGTAATTTCCTCGCCAATGGCCAGCTAGCTAACGTCATTCGCGGCGCCAGGTGTTATGGCCAGTTCTGCATGCCTGCCGAGAGTGGCTTGCTTTTCGCGGGAGCGCGCACAGCCAAAAAGGAAACCACCAATTTAAGGATTTTAGTCTGTAACACGGCTTTTGATTTCGATCCTGTATATATAAAGAATACTTTGATCTATGCAGTGAAAGATGTTTGAAGTGTTGGCCAAACTCTGTGATTTGCTGATCAAACGTGTTGGTATCAAGTATTAAGACGGAATGTAATGACTAGGCATTACTGCTCATGCAACATCACCTTCCATGCCAAGAGGAGGCCTAATCTATTGATGGACAGACAGACATATTGAAAATGAGAGGGATTTAGCACGTAAACGTAAACATTCACAAGTAAGGCAACTCAATCAACTCCAGTTATTTTTGGCCAGGTAGGAAATTGCATATACACTACCAGTCAAAGGTTTGGACACACCCTATTAATTTAATGTATTTTCTTTCATTCTCATGACTATTGACATTGCAGTTTCTCACTGAAGGCATCAGAACTACGTGTGAACACACATGGAATTATGCAGGAAACTGCGTAAAAATGTAAAATAAACACATTTATATTTATTTTTCTTTGCTGCATAATTCCATATATCTTGCTGATATGTTTGACGTCGTCAGGATCTATCTGCAGTGTAGAAAGTTGTAAAGCAAACCAAATTGCATGAGAAAGCGTGTCCAAACTTTTCACTAGCAGTGTGTGAGCCTCAACTCTCTACAAAGAAGGGGAGTTAACATCTTTTACATCATTCTTCATGTCCGTTGAGCTCATTAAATTGCTTTATTATGAGACACTGTAGATACAAAAACTAATTCTAAAAATCCTGTTTTTTTCATTCAGAAATCTCTCCTGTTGCAAAGTTAATTTCTTATATCTCAGAACTTTGAGGGGGAAATGTAAGAATTATGTCTTTAAACTAAAATTCTTTGGAATAAAAATACCTGTAAGGTCTGGTCTGGCAAATGGATGTTTCTCACGATGGGCGTCAGCTGGCGTCAAACTCTCTTCGAGAAAAGCAAACTTTTCATTATTGGCCCTCGTCGTCTCCCGTTTGTCGCTCCCGCGCGAGTCCACGGTGTTCTCGGCACGCACGCAGAAGTCGGCGTAACACCTCTTCTGCTCGATATATTTGCATGCCTTGCCGCTACGCTGAGCAAACGTTATCCAACTAAACGCTTCTGTAGCCGTCGCATTGTGTGTGCGTTTTGGTCAATGAAATTAGCGGTCACCTCGCTTGTCAAACAAGCCCAGCGGTGGCGCCGTCAGCGGTCAAAGGGTTAACGCTAATGCCACAGGTAAGTTTCCGCGAGCGCTTTACTTCTGGTCTCCAGAGGCTGCTAAGGGTTCTCTTCCGACGCTACCACTGTCTTGGAGTTGATGTAGGGATGTTTCTGCAATGATGTAACCCGGTGTCACTCCTGAATGAGCGAGGCTAGCTGTATGTTAGCATTCAGGGGAGACATCGACTCAACTAGTGTTGTTAGTCAAGACCGCACCAACCGAGACCAAGACATTGTCAAGACTAGAGAGTATCGAGCCCGAGACCAGACCAAGAGAGAAACCAGTGTCTTTTTGAAGTTCAAGTTGGCTTCTAAATCAAACATCAGCAAGGCACCTTTCAATAATTGTCTTTAGCATGTTGCTGCTTTGCCAACTATTTCGAACCATTTTAAAACAACAACTTTGCTTCATAAAATTAAACAATGAATGAACTAGCAATAAGGGGGCGGGGTGTTGTTTTGGGTGTCACAAGCGGAGCGTATAACGGCAGCAGCCGTTTTCCATTATCTGTCATTGTAGTGTTGGCTGAGCTTTGACCGGTCTTGATCAAAAATCCCCAGGCAAGGCCAAGTAAAAATGCCTCCGAGACGAGACCCTTAGAAAGTGGTCCAATCTCGAGTACCAACAACACTAGTCTCGACATTCTGTTCACCCACGTTCACAGTAACATTTTTGCTGCTTCCGACCAACCATGGGGACAATAAATCATAGCCAAACAGTTTCAGACATGTGTCCTGACCTCTGTGTTTATGTGTTAATGCAGTACTGACTGGCAGACAGTGACACTTCACCTTTCATTCTGCATTAATTCACTGTCCTCAGTCATCGCAACCCTGGTGTTAGTTCACTTCCATTTGTATGGCATTTTACATAGCGAGTGTGATTAATCCCGGCCATCTCACATAATGTATCTCTTGAACAGCGCTAGCCGCAACAACGTGATTCCCATTATTGAGCAGCAATCAAAGCTGTCATTGAATTCCTGTCAAATCGCTCAGATGTCCATTCAGCCGCAGCAACAACAACAACGACAACGACGACAACAACAAACACAACACCTTTGCCAGTGGAATGTAACTTGTCACTCTATGAATTTTATTGACGGTCGACTGTTTTGTTTACACAAGCTGTATGTGGTTTAACATGTCTCCACCCCCCACCCCCCCTCCCCCCTCCCCATTTACGAAGGATGGATGTTGATTTGCCTGCCGGTGGGGACAGTTGCAGGAGAAGAGTGGACAGCGGGGCGGCCGCAGAGAGCACAATGGATATTGTGCCACTTGAGATGTATGATTCCGCCAGAGCCAAAATAGCGGCCAACCTGCGGTGGCTGTTTGCCAAGGCCTACGGTATCGGTAAGTGATTTCATTGCTCACGGGCCGCACGTTTACGCTGAGTAGAAACATTCCAAACCAAAAAATGTTGAAAACATTGGAGCCACTCATATCCACAGTTCAACTGGTGTTTGAATTTGTCAATAAGTAACTTGGGAGTACCAGTCAAATGTGTAAGGGTATCAGGCGGTCGCTGATAAAAGCAATCATAAAATCCAGACAAAATATAAAGTAGTTAATCATAACCTCTGCATATTCTGGCGCCATCACTTCTTACAAAAGGATTTCTAATAGGAGAATAGATATTTTTTTTAGACATAATAACTAACAAGAGACACTTATGTCACCCTGGAGAATATAGCAAAGTCTGTGTTTGCACCTTCTGTGTGTTCGGTCGTTTCAGCCGTTAACAGTGGCAAAGTGCTTCTCCACATATGAACAGCCAGCAGATTATGTGGGGCCTCCACGATGGATAAAGAGATATTTTTTTGGTTGTTCGTCACCTCCTTTTCCTCATGGCACCTGGCAACAGAAGTCTCTTGAGTCATTCAGCTCCATCCATTCACTTCTGTTGGGAGAGTCGTTGGCTTGCATTCAACCCCAAATGCGCCGTTTCAAAAACCTGAGCTCTGTCCTTTTCATTTTGACCCACCCTGTTTGTCTTGGCTGTGCCAAACTACAGTCCCAATACAGCACAAGAGGGCATCGCTAAACCAATCTCGCATCAGCATCCGCGACAGAGCGTTAACAATGACAGATGTGTCCATTTCAGAAGAAGGTTCTGCACCTGCAGGGGGGGGATAGACCACCTGTTGCTCTTGAAATCAATGGTGAATGATTAAATAAATATCAGTGTAGCGGTGAATTGTCTGCATGGTGCTGCAGTTTTTGGTTCTCTTATAGCAAGTTGGAACAAGTCAATACAGAGGTTTGACTCTTGTTTTGTTTTTTTTACCACGCGGGACAGATACTGTATATCCTTTTGGAATTTGCTGCACAGTGTGTCCTCACCACAGCAGCGAAGCCTAGTTTGATGCATTGCTCTGCTTTCTAATCCACGAGCCCCTTATTATTTTCATGGTTGATAAATCATTCATTTTTTTCAATGGGGGCTTGTATGAGCCTTTTGTTTGTTTTGCCTTCTCATTTGTGTTGGTCATTACAAAGATTTTAAGATCCCCACAGATCTAGTAATCTGACTGTCAGTGTTTTTCATCTGAAGTTCTTTTAATAACTATTTCCGAACGCGTCGTCCCTCAGACTAGAAAGGAACAATAGCATGAAACGTGTTTGCTATTTTTCTGAAATAATATAATATATATATATATATATATATATATATATATATATAAAAAAAGATAAATAAAGATAAAATATTTGAAATCATTTATTCCATTTTCTTTTGTAGTTTTACCAACAAAAAAAAAAAAGTTTTCAGAGAAAAAAAAAAAGGATTTTATTTTTGTCCAAAATCGCCCAGCCCTAGTCTGCAGTGATGGAGGCTGTCTGCTAGTCTGCAGTGATGGAGGCTGTCTGCTAGTCTGCAGTGATGGAGGCTGCCAGTCGGGAGCTACAGGTCCGTTGCCCTTCCTCGGCCTCCTCTCCAGCGGCCATCCCCATTGTAGTTTTGGTGCAGCGCTGGTCACGGTTGATTGACCCCCCCAAGTCTGTACTCGCACTCCACTCCCACCCCACCCCAACCCCAACCCCAACCCCAACCCAGTCGGTTCATTTTTCTGCCCGGTTCCTGGTTGGCGGGAAGTTCGGGGGCAGCTGCCACACGACATCAGTGTCTGTGGAATGAAGTCAGACGTGAAGTCTCACCCCAGCCAGACCCCCTATTGTTTTCACTCACAATGACGCCACTCTCGTCTTGCGTTAACATGCTCGTAAACAGCTCCGCCAGACCCGACCCCCATGTGTGCTCGCACGTCCTGAGTAAGCAGCGTGGCACGAGCACATGTGCATGCTGTCAGGCTGCATATTAGCCAGGAATGTGGAATGCAATAACAAGTTCCATCTGATTTGAGGATTAGCAGCTGCTGACATGTTGCCCTTGTGTTTTGAATGGCGGCACAAGCGTGTTTTACAACTGTATGCATTCCCTTTTCCTGTAGTGCTGTAATCAACATGGATGTCAAGTATTCCAAATACTGTCCGTCTTTATCCGTTTTTTTTTGTAAACTGGATGATGTCACATTTTATGGTCATTGCATCCCTAATAACGGTGACTGATCAGCGCCCGTAGAGCATGCGCAGTAGTGTCACTTCCCGTTATGCCTCTGTAACTCACATGATCTATTTGGCCAATCAGAACGGTTCTGGAGAGCGTCACTTACACACGCTAGTTTTGTATTTTGGTGGTCTGTGGGAAAAATGCTTTTTGAGCCTATGGGATTTGGTTTTTGCTGCAGTACCTCAAGCGACCACTGGGAGGGGGGGGGATCGGCGCGTCGGCATATTTCTAGTCTGGTATCCAGTTCTTATAATACGTCCATGCTAAAAACACAATGTTTCTGATGGAATGAAAGGAAGCCACTGCGACCTCTGGGTGACGCCGCACAAAGCTGTTTGGGAACGTGTTCCGTTTATTTGCGTGGTTGCTGCTCGCGCACTCGCATCAGTTTTTTTTTTACACGACAGTGGAAGCAGGCACCAAGAGGTTGCGTGAATGGAGCTCGGAGTAGAGAGCGGATTTGTGCCTTATTCCACCGCTGTTTACACAGTGCGGGGTTCTGCAAGGCGTTTTTTTGTGCAACATTTTAGACCTTTCAGACCTCACATGTGGTTTGTGTAAGCTTGACGTGAAGAGAGGACCTCTCTCCCCCCACCCCCCTGTTTCCTTATATGGACGTGCTCTCTGGTTCTGGAGTGACTTCACATCCAAAGTAACAGAATCTCTCGCGCAGGTCATTGTTTTCTTTATGTGTGTTTTTGCCTCCGGGATCGTCGAATTAGTGCAAGCAGAGCTCACTGTGTCACTGGAGACCCCTGCACTCACTGCACAGCGGACATAAGAAAAGAGGCAGATAAGATGTAAATATTAGATTGCATCATGAACAATGTAAGCCGTCTTTTGATCCCTGTGAAATCATCATTGTGAACTCTTTACTGCAGGTGAGGTGTGAACTGAGCAGATGGGACTTGCTGAGGAGTTGTTATGATCCTATAGATTCGGTCGAGCGTAGAATTTTAGAAAAATTGCTGAATTGAATATGCTTGCCAACGGACGTTTGCTTTCCTGTCCCACCTCTGTTGCAAAAGTGATGGCAGTCGTTCTTTTTCCCTCGCCCGCCCCTCTCCATTACAGACAGTATCCCAGAGGACCTAAGGGACCCGTTTTACACCGACCAGTACGACCAGGAGCACATCAAGCCGCCCGTCATCCGCCTCATGCTGTCCGGGGAGCTCTACTGCCGCGTCTACTCGCTCATCCTCAAGACGGAGCAGGCGGCGTCCCTCCAGTCCCACCTGTCCGTCATCCAGGCCCTTTCCAGGAAAGGCATCTACGTGGTGGAGAGCGACGGGACGCCCGTCACCGATGAGGACCTGTCCAGCATGCCCATCAAGATGGTGAGAGAGCGCGTGGAAAGATGACCGTTTTTTTTTTTTTTTTTTTTTGGTCGGTGAAGCGACCGCTCAGCTGTGCTGCGAGCAACCTAACCGAGGCGGTGGCGTCGGCTAGCACGTCACCACTCGGGTGTGAATGTTGCCTGGCGCAACAAGATTTCATCGCCGACCATCTCACTTACTCCTGCCGTCTACCTGCTCCTTTGTTACCATGGAAACCAACTAGTCAGGGAGCAGTGCTGGGTTTTTCTTCCACCCCCCCCCCCCCCCACTGCGTGCAGTTTTGGCAAAATCATCCACGCAGCCTCGTCTGCGAGCGGCCGCACGCACAAAAGGCTGATATGGGTGGATGGAAAATTCGCGAGCGGGACATTTTTTTTCCCCCCTTGCTAATAAAAGATCTACGTCCCGTTTCGCTGACTGTCAAGTTGCTTCCGCAGTAATCCTCATTTTATTATTTATTTACTTATTTTTTCCACGTTTCAGCTCACTTGAACTTGCAGTGCTGCTCGCGCGCTTTAAGTGCACAGTAAATCTTCTTGAAGCTTTTACCATGTTGTGTTTCTAAGTGGCCTCAAAGATCCAGTTTTAATAGGTCTTAGTGAGAACAGCATAGAGATGGTGGGTGAATAAAGCTCACTGGGGTGTTTTGGTTTATTTATTTTAGATACTACTTTATTACACATTTCTTACCATCCCAAATGTAATTCTAAAGTTTGTTTTCCTTCTATTTCTTTTGCTTATTCGTTGAAAACACCTCATTTGCTTTGGTTTTTTTTTTAACGCTCCTGATCGCCGCATCGCTCGGTGACCAGCTTGATTGGTTTCTCAACAGCAATGACGAAACGGGGCAGGCGGTCGCAATCACCTTCTACGCCCGTTGGCATTTACCAATGTGTCATGAACGCTCATTTTTTTTCCTTTTTCCTCCCCGACCCAGAGCGGCCACATGCACATGATCGATCACCTGATGATGGCCTACACGGTGGAGATGATCAGCATCGAGAAGGTGGTGGACTCCGTCAAGCGCTTCTCCACCTTCAGCTCCTCGCAGGAGCTGCCCTTCGACCTGGAGGACGCCATGATCTTTTGGATCAACAAGGTTCAGACTGCTGCGCACATTCCATTTGTTGGCGGCTCGACTTCGAAACGCCGTCGTCGTCGTCGTCGTCGTGGAAATGGTGCCACATCGTCTGCGTAGGTGTTCTTGAACGCTCGCGAGTGCAACAGGTGTCGTCTGTTTCGCAGGTGAACATGAAGATGAGGGAGATAACGGAGAGGGAGCACAAGGTTAAGCATCATCCGCTGGAATCCCCGAGTCATCAGAAGGTAAAGCTGCTTCATGGTTCATCTTACTGACGATGATTTCAGAACACATGAAGGCCCCTTGTTATCTTGGTGGTGGTGCACTGACAGACTAGAGCTGTTTTTTGGAGGTGTGAGGTATAAATATGGGACCTTTTGAAAGACTTGTTTTTTGCTTTTTTGCTTTTCTGACTTCTTTCGTTTAATTAAAACATTTAGTTCCCCACTAAGGCTCTCAAGGTAAATATCTTCATGCTTCTTTCTCAAACAACAATGGCATTGAAACATCAGAGAAGAACTTGGTGGACTTGGTGCGACTCTGCACCGTCTTCCTCCGTGAACACCGGCAGCAGGTCTCATCCTCTGCCTTTGACCTCTGACCTGTTGATCTTTCTGCCCCTGTCCCTCATCTGTCCCCCTTCCTCCTCCTCCTCCTCCTCCTCTCTGGTTCCCTGCAAACTGGATAGTCTCCCTCCAAATGGTATTGGAAGCTAGTCCCCGTAAGTTGGATGCCCCTCCCCCTCCACATTATCCTCCCCCCATCACTTTCTTTTGCTCTCCTTGCCCTGCACGCATAGTCCTGTGTTGATGTGCGCGCACACTCCACCTTGGCTCATTCAGGCTCTTTTTTGTTTTCTTCTTTTTTTTTTCTTTTGCTGCTTGTAGCCATTGTGTCAGCGAGGCTGTGGAAGGGCCAGGGGCTTGCTTTGACATTTTCCTTTTAATTTCATTTCCCTCTTGTGGTGAATATTAAGTTAAGTTATCTTTGGTGTAAAAAAAAACCAAAAAACCAAAAAACCTACTTTAGCTACGCTACACTCCCACTCAAAGGTTTGGACACATTTTTTTTTTTTTTTTTTTTCATCTTTACAACTTTCTACACTGCAGACAGATACTGAAGGCATCAAATATATCAGCACGATATCTGTAATTATGCAGCAAAGAAAAACATGTTCAATACGTTTAAATATGCGTTTTATGACAGGTGGCTATGTTGATGAATTTCAATATAAAAGGTGTTTGAGTTATTTGACACTTTTATTGTTTCCTCCATAATTCCATCTGTGTTCATACGCAGTTTTGAAGCCTTCAGTGAGAAACTGCAATGTCAATGGTCAATGTCAATGAAAGAAAAGACATTAAATTCGTAGAGTGTCCAAACCTTTGACCGCGAGTGTACATTTGCTGTCTCATTTCCAGCTGAGGTAGGCAACATGAATTCACTGTGTGTGTGTGTCTGTGAGGTAAACGGTTGTGTTGTTGAACCTGTGGAGCCAGCCAGCCAGCCAGCCAGCCAGCCAGCCAGCCCAGGCTGCCACCTCTCCTCCTGTTTGCAGCCCCGTCTGGCCCCCCCGCCCCCGTCTCCCTGAACCGCTCTGCCTGTCATTCCCTCTTCCGCTTCCTCTTCCCTGAGCCAACGGCCTCACAGTCGCTCTGCTCTGAGCTCAGTGTCTCTTCTCGTCGCCGTGCGCGCGCCCGTGAGCCTGACGTAACGCTGCTGGTGTCTGAAGAGCTCTCAGAAGTGATGCGCTCTGGGAACTCCCAGCTGCAGAACTTTTTTTGTTTGTTTGTTTTGTTTGAAGACGTGCCGTTTGTAGTTTTCTCTGTGATGCCACCCGTGACAGCAGCTGACTCTGCATAGACTGTTGATGCGTTTGGCTCAAAAGCTTTTTTTTTTTAAGAATTTGTGAAACAAGTGTTCGTAGTCAACTGTTGAAGCGAGGCACAATATAGCGAGACAGATTTTGAAATATTGCTTTTATTTTGTGAAAACCGGTAAGGGTGTCGCCCTGCCTTCGCCCTATGACCGCTGGGAGAGGCTCCGGCTGACCTCTGTGACCCTGAGTGCAGGAAGAATCTGGGGGGGCAAATGTTGTAATAACCTTTTTAAAATCATGTTTATAACTTCGGTCGCCCGCACAGCACTGTGTCGTCGCCAGGCCTCAGCAACACACTGCAACATTTCACACACACCTCTCGCTGGTGTCCGTATTTGCACGCCAACCAAACTAAAAGAATTCAGGGTTCAGTCGAGGTGAGAGGTAGTGGCAGCGTCGAGACGAGGCACCAGAACGACGAGGCGTTTGTGAGAAGGCGGTCGGGTGGACGGGTGCAGCGTGCGCGTTGCTCTCGAGCTCTCGTGTGAGATCTCTTTTGCAATAAGCTGCCTTGCGCCTCTGTCAGTGGATATCGACTCGGCCGCATCGAGCTCCGCAGTATTTTTGGCTGGGAAAATTTCTCCCCGGCTCCTTGTCACCCTAGCACCTTTTGAGATGATGTCCACCTCCTTCTTGGGGCGAGCGATTTTCCCCCGCCGATCCCGTACCGCTTTCCCTGCAAGTGGGCCAGGGATCGCCCGCAGTTTCCTCTTTCAGTCCGTCGGCTCGAGTTGCCCGGTTTGACCAGACTCCACGGCTGGCTGCCTTCCCAGTGAAAGCCTGAGGAAGGTTTCCATGCACCCCGTGTACGTCATGTCACCGCCGACAGCGTCACCTCCATCCTCCCATAGCGAACTGCGCCTTCAAGGTTCTCCTCAAACTCTTGTGATCCGGACAAGCTTCAATTACCAGGCTGTGAATTGCACATTAGCCATTACCTGAGCGTTTTGGGAGAGAAATACCGTTTGAAAAATAAAACCTTGTTGGCTTGTAGCCTCCTGGGGAGAACCTTGATGTGACGCCTGACACGACAGGCCTTCGGTGAATCATAGAAGGAGAAAAATAAACATCCATGATGAAAACTTGCCTTGACCCGGTCGGACGTGAATCTCACAGCCGAGATTTGTACTGCAGTCGCTGCAGTGTGGATGTTTAAATGCTGTTGCTGTCGGTCTGCGCCACCACAGAGTCGCCGTTCCTGTCCTAAAACTCTCACTCTGTCACCCCGACACCTCTCCCGCCCCCCCACCCGGTGGTCAGGTGCGGTACCGCCGGGAGCACGCTTCAGGCCGCCAGCTGCCCTTCTTCCCGCTTTTGGAGGATCTGATGAGGGACGTCTGCGACGGAGCGGCGCTGCTCACCGTGGTCCACTCGTACTGCCCGGACCACATCAAGCTGGAGGGTAAGTTCACGTCCAGCACCCGCAGCCGTTTTCGCAGACAAACGTCAACTTAGAATGTTTTTCGTTACGGCTGCGAAGCCGCTCCGCTGACGCACTGAATTCATCACCGGCGCGCGATGCTATTTTCGGCTCTCCGACATGGCCCACGCTCCCGTTTCCAGTTGGCGTGACATTTATAGCTGTCGGGTCATCGAGTTGCGTCCCACGCTGACCTGCTTTCTAATCTGCTCCATCAGACATTTGCCTGAAGGAAGTGCCCTCCATCGCTGACAGCCTTTACAACATCCAGCTACTGCGAGAGTTCGCCAACGAGTATCTGAACAAAAGTTTTTATCTGACCACGGAGGACACGCTGTACTCGCCGCTGGTGCTAAAGGTACGAGCGCCAAGGCCCGGGATGAACATTTGAATAAAGCTTTCAGTCGTTCCGCGGGGCCGAGCGGTAAATTCAGCTTCGCGGTAACGACTCACCTGCCGTTGTTTTAACGCCCTGACTGTTGCGCACGCAGCAAAACATGATGGTGTTCATCGCCGAACTCTTCTGGTGGTTTGAGACCGTCAAGCCCGAGTTCGTAAAGCCCAGAGATCTGCAAGAGTTCAAAGACGGTGAGTCCTGAGTTCTGGGCCGATGGTGCTGAAAATCACACTGTTGAGTTGAAAGTTGACACACCGAGTCTCCTTCTGCTGTATGCTTTCCATAGCTGCGTTTCCATTACGACCAGAATCGCGCGAAACCTGACCCAACCATTCTTGACAACAAACAAACAAAGGCAAATGTAATTCTCGTAAATCTCACAGGACGAGATCTGATGAGAATTACGGCATATTCACTTCACACCATTCAATGGAAACGCCTTCAAATCGCAATTTGAAATTTCTTTTTTTCAAATAAACACACTACCAAAATTTAGGCCTTCTTCTACCTTCTTCGTGAGATTTTCTTTAAGACCGACACAAGTGATGAATAGCATGACATGTCAATGAAAAGCAAACATTTGCATTTGAGTTCACCATTTCACTTCATGCTTGGTCAGCGTCTGAGGTGGAGCTGCCCCAGCAGTCACCAGCAGCGCCACTTCCTCAGCGCGCTAACGCGATTTAAAGCCTCTCTGTTTTTCTCCTCTCGTCAGCTCGAGCCATCGCTCAGCCCAAGAGTGCCCGCCCATCAGTGCCTATCTCCAACGCCACCAAGCGCAGCTTCCTGGCCAGCCCCTGTGCAGCTGAGAACCAGAGCAGCCCGGAAGTCTGTAACAGGTACTTCCTGCACCCTGAAGACTCTGAGCCCCTGTAAGTCTTCCCGCACCTCTTCATTCTCCCCTTTCGTTCTGCCTCGTCGCGATCTAGGTGCTGCAAGAATAGGTAGCTGCTCTGCAGTGTGCGCACATACGTTGTCATTGACCTTCCTCCGCTCGCCTTTTGTGTTCCCTGAGCTGATTCGATTTTTGTCTTTATTTCACAAAGATGTTTTTCTCAGGAACCTCTGTCAGCTCTTACGTAAAAAACCTAAAGCTCATTTAAGCTCTCTGAAGAATGTTGAACAATTCTCTTCTTAATTGTGCATATCAAAGTCTTGCATATTATCTTGTGAATTATTTGTCTGTTAATGACGACACATCCATGCATTTTTGTGTCCCGGCTTTAAAGTAAACCAGTACATTTTCAATCCTTTCAGTAAAGTGGGGCCGACCTTCAGTCCCTCCCACCCCCTCCTGCCGCTGCGACAAAGGCATCAAAAGCAGCACGGAGAGGAAGGCGCAGGTGAGGACGACGGTCAAGACAATCCGCCGAATACTGAACCTGCTGCTCACAAGCAAAATGTTTTCACGAATAGCGGCTGCTTTCGTGTTTTTAAATCATTCTGCCGTGTTGGTGCTTAGGTCTTAGAAACCGCTCCAACTCCCTGACTGGGATGGATGGACAACCCCGCGGCTCGACCGTGGCGTGGCCCGATAAAAGGCAGAGGTGCGTAATGGTGTTTAAAGCCAGCCGCAATATTGAACAAATGTTTTGTGAACTGTCCTGTTTACTCTTAACACACGCAAGCGCCCGATTTTCATTCAACCGACTGAAATCGTGGAATTACACACGGTAACGCGACATGAATAAATCAACAGTTGCTTCTTCTCTGCCCTGCAGGCCGCTGTCCACCCTCAGCCCCTACATGTTCCGCTCGGCCACGGACAACGACGGCGACGTGGCCTCTGGCGACAGCGTGAGTCTGGCGCGCTCCATAAGCAAGGACAGCTTGGCGTCCAACGTCGTGAACGTCACTCCCAAACACCAGGCCCACCTGCCGGCGGCGGCGGCCGCGATGCACCGACTCAACGGCCACAGCATGCTGAGCAACGTCAACATCGAGGACGAGGAGGAGGCGCTCGCCGTCGCCCGGACCGACGGCGCCGTCAAGGCCAAGCAGGTGGACGGGACGCAGGCGGCCGCCGCACCACCGGCAGCCAAGCAGCCCTCGGACTCCAAACCCGCAGAGGGCGGGTTTTACCTGGAGCCGCTGATGCCGGCGGTGCTGAAGACAGCCAAAGAGAAGTCGGTGTGCCTGAACAAAGAGGAAGAGAGCGGCGAGGGCCCCCGCCCGGCCGCACGCGGGTCCCAACACAGGGACGGATTCGCGTCGGCCGAGCGCCGGAAAGCCCCCCGCGGCCTGAACCAAACCTTCCCCCCTCCTGGCGAAGAGGAGCGGCGGCCGGCCGAGCCTCCGCGGGACCAGGCCGAGCCCAGGCCCGTCGTCGCCAGCGACGCGGACCTCCCGTCCAGAGAGCCGGCCGGAGGCTTCTACCTGCACGCGGGCTCCGAAGAACCAAAGCCCGGCCAGAGCCTGGACGCCGAGCTGGAGGACCTGGACGAGGGGGAGGAGGACCTGGACGAAGCCGTCACCACCAAAGACCCCAACTGGAGCAGGAAGGTTGGGGACGAGGACGAAGAGGAGGAGGAGGAGGAGGAGGAATCGGCCAAACTGCAGGAGGACATGAACGTGAAGGAGCACGAGGACAAGGACATGAACGGCAGCGGCCGCTCCAGCCCCTGCCTCAGCACCCACTCGCAGGCCAGCAGCGTGGCCAGCGGCGGCGTGCGCATGACCTCCTTCGCCGAGCGCAGAGCCCAGCAGCAGCGCTTCGGCAGCAACCACGACCTCCGCTCCAGCGCCTCCAGCTCGCAGCGGACCACGCCGGACGGCTCGGAGAGCAGCGGGCCGCTGGCCTCCTCCTGGAGGCTGAAGAGGGACCAGAGTCCCTCCTCGCCCCTGGGTGGGGGCCCGCGGGTGGGCGACGGCGGCTCCAACGTGCTGGCGTCGGAAATCGTGCAGCTGCGCATGCAGCTGGAGGAGAAGCGACGCGCCATCGAGCACCAGAAGAAGAAGATGGAGGTGCTCTCGGCGAGGCAGCGGCAGAAGCTGGGCAAGGCGGCCTTCCTGCACATCGTCAAGAAGGGCGGCGGCGGGCGGAGCGACACGCTGCCCAACCCGCTCAAAGCCGACATCTCCAAGGATGAGCTGGGCGGCGAGAGAGCGCCGACCAGCAGGGACGACTCGTACGTCGGCGTCCTGAAGGGGGACAAAGAGGCAGGCGGCACCGCCGTCCCCGCCACCGTCGGCTCGCCGGGCGCCTTGGAAGCCGACAACAGGGGCAACGGCAGCGGCGTCTGCCTGGAGGAGGAGCTGGACCTGAACGAGTGCAGCCGCTCCATTGAGCTGCTCAACGACGCCATCAGCAGCATCCAGCAGCAGATGATGCAGCTCTCGGCGCAGCAGGAGGTGCTGATGAAGCAGAACCTTCAGTCGCCGCCCGGGGCAGCCCCTCCCCTCGGCGGTGGCGACGCCAAGGCCGCCGCCGCTGCGAGCTTCCACTACGTGGAGCACCCCTCCAACACCACCGGCGGCGGCCCCGCCAGGAAGCCGCCCAAGTTGAGCTCAGGCCGCCGGCCAAAGTCCAAGCCCTCGGAGCTGAAGCTGAAGGAGCCCGAGCGGCTCGGCTCCCGCGGCCTCACGCCGACCCAGAGCGGCCCGGAGACACCCAGGCTGCCCGCGGGGGGCAGGTCCCCCCGGGCGGAGCCCCCCGACAGCTCCAGGAAGACCCCCAGGGACGAGGCCATGGACCGGCCCGGCGCCGGCCACGCTCGCAGCGCCTCCTTCCGGCTGCACGATGAGGCAAACGTGCGTTCGCCCACCAGGGTGGACCTGGCGGCCGTGGTCGCTGCCGAAGTGTCCGCGGACGAGGCCGAGACCGACGGCGAGCCCTCCGAGCGTCAAGGGAGAGGCAGCGCAGCGGCGGCCGAGGAGGTGCAGCGCAACAAGAGCCAGCTGATCGAGGTGGACCTGTCCGAGCTGAAGGCCCCTGAGGATGGCGAGGACCCAACAACAGAGGGCGGTGGAGAGCAGAAGCCATTAATCGGCTTTTTCTTCAAGGTAACACCTTTATTCTGAAATGAAAATATCTGTTAAAGGTCCAGCGTGTGAAATAGTTGACTGACGAGCTTGGGAGACGGAGGGTGAGCAAATGAGCCCTGCAATCTAAAATCCGACCACTAGATGGCAGAATTGTACACACTGTACCTTTAAATTAATTTTATTTTGAATGATTGTGGAAAATGTGTTGTGTTCATGTTACCCAGGGAGCATTCAGCCGAAATTATGAATGCACTGGTGACAGATGTATTGCTTGATTTTTGCCATCGCTTAAGGATGAGCAGAAGGCCGAAGACGAACTGGCCAAGAAGAGGGCCGCCTTTTTGCTGAAGCAGCAGAGGAAAGCTGAAGAGGCTCGGGTCCGCAAGCATCAGCTGGAGGCAGAATCGGAGCTCAAGCGGGACGAAGTGAGGTGGGTACCTCGTGGAAACGGTAATGTCAGAACTGGACTGAGAGGAAAAGGGACAAAAATAAATAAATAATAACCTCAACTCTTCGCTGTTTGACCTCTGCCAGGCGGAAAGCTGAAGAGGACCGCCTGCGCAAAGAAGAGGAGAAGACACGGCGGGAGCTGATCAAGCAGGAGTATCTGAGGAGGAAGCAGCAGGAGATGTTCGAGGAGCAAGGCCTCGTCAAGCCCAAAACCCCCAAACCCAAGCAGAAACACAGAACCAAGTCGGTCCTCAGAGAGGAATCCTCCAGCGAGAACCACTCCAAGGGCTCGTCCACACGTGAGACTGCGTCACACTCAACTGATCCCAGACTGCTTCATGCTGGGATTTCACACTATGTCCATTTAAACTTAATGTGAAATGATTGTGATCTCTGTTCTCTGCAGCAGACAACCTGAGCAACGCCCAGTCAGGCTCCAACCTCTCACTGGCCTCTGCCGCCACCAACGAGGCCGACAGCGTCAACTCCGGAGGGGCCGGCTCCCAGCGGTACGCACTCGCGTCTTTTTGTTTTCTTGGGCTTTGGAAGCGAAGTGTGTTGTCTCACTAACCCAGGGGTTGGGCAAACATTTTGACTGGTGGGCCAAAATATACCATGGGATATGTTGAAAACATGTGCTTTAATATCTATTGAAAATGAACAAAAGCATTGCAACAAAATATCTGCCTTTGATGCCCCACGGTATTTCGCTCTTTATTGAAATGAATCTTAAAACGCAGATAAAATGGATGAAATACAGCTATTTCATTACCTAATTACAATTAACATCATTTCTTCAATCCTGACCGGAGTAAAAAGCTTCACTGGCCACATACGCCCCCCCCCCCCCGCCGGGCCGTAGTTTGCCCGTGTTAGTCTGTTTGCGCTAACGTCAGCCCTCGCCGACCTGCAGCTGCGACTCGGTGGAGTCGTTCCCAGGCAGCCGGAACACCAGTCGGATGGTGGAGAGGGACTGGGACAACGGCTCCACGGCCTCCTCCATCACCTCCATGGCCGAGTACACCGGTGCGTCCATCCGCTTTTATCGCGTCCCGTGTTGTCACCAGCCAAACCCAGCCACAATATCCCGCGTCAGGCCTGACTGCTGATTGACGAACCAGGGCTCTCCTCTCCCACTCGCCTCCTCAGGTCCCAAGTTGTTCAAGGAGCCCAGCGCCAAGTCCAACAAGCCAATCATCCACAATGCAATCTCCCACTGCTGCCTGGCCGGCAAAGTCAACGAGCCGCAGAAGAATCAGATCCTGGAGGTCAGCTGTTTTTTCTTTTTGGGTTTTGAAATGTAGCAGCCAGTAGTTTCATGTGGTTTGAAAAACAACTTAAAAATGTGACAAATGATTTATCCATGCAAGACGGTTTCCTCCATGAAAAGCACATTTAACCCTCTGTTTATAGCCTCCCTGCAAAAAACACTCAATATATTTTAGTTTGAAGCCTTGTGCTTTATTCAACCTTTCATGGGGACCCGTCACGTTCCTCCTCCGTTTACCTCTCGCGTCTCTCACCGTCTCCCTCCCCCCCCGCCCCCCCTCGCCAGGAGCTGGACAAGTGCGAGTCCAATCACCTGATCATCCTGTTCCGCGACGGCGGCTGCCAGTTCCGGGCGCTCTACTCCTACTTCCCCGACACGGAGGAGATCCTCAAGCTGACGGGCACGGGCCCCAAGAGCATCAGCAAGAAGATGATCGACAAGCTGTACAAGTACAACTCGGACCGCAAGCAGTTCACCGTCATCCCCGCCAAGACTGTGTCGGTGAGCGTGGACGCCCTGACCATCCACAACCACCTGTGGCAGGCCAAACGAGGCGCCGCGCCAAAGAAAAACGGGAAATAGCGGGTCGAGGAACATTTGGATCCGCCCTCCTTTCGCTCTCTCTCTCTCTCTCTCTCTCTCTCTCTCTCTCTCTCCCCCAACCCCTTCCGCACCTCCAATCATCCGAGTTATTGTTCTCGCCATCCTGCCTCGGTTTCTGTGGACGACCGTCGCGATGGACGAGTGGACACCTGTAGGAGATGAGGGTAGTGTGTGTGTGTGTGTGTGTGTGCGCATGTGTCACTGGTGTGTGTAACCGGTGCTTGGCAACAAACAGACAACATAACCTGCTGAATCTCTTCTCCCCTCTTGTGGTCTCTCTGTGTCTATTTGTTCGGGCGTTTATTTTTTATTTCTTTGCTGGTGTTTCTTTCATTTTGTTTTTCCCCCAGCAGGGGGCGCTCGGCTCACTCTTCCCCGCAACCCGCGTCACAAACACAGGAGGCTCCTCCTCCTCCTCCGCTGCCCTCGTCACGCCGTGGATGTATTTATTTATTAGTTCAGCACTGTCACGGTGGAAAGCTCAGCTGCAGCACTGAAGCCCCCCCCCCCCCCCCCACTGTTGTACTGCTCTGTTGTCCATGCTAGAAACGGACGGCGCCTCCTCTGGCGCGGAGCGTCTGATCTGTCAAACAGGCTGGCATTGCCGATTTTTGCCTCAGCGGGAATCTCCAAATAGAAAGTTGCTGCTCTGAACTTTCTCTGTTCTTCTTCTTCTTCTTCTTCTTCTTCTTTTTGTTGCTCTCTAACTGGGGGGACGGGAGCTCCTCGGCTCTCCCTCCGACCATCATCCCGCTGGCCTTTCATGCATCGTGGTACTATCGTCTGTTTTAAGCTCCCCCACTCGTGATGCTCGGCGCTGCTCTCGTAGCGCTGGAAATGTCATATCCTTGGGGGGGGGGCTGGGGGGGGGTGGATACAGAAGCTCATTTTAAATATTATTTGTTTTCAAGGCACCTCTCTGTTTTTTGAGGCTGTCTAAAGTTTGTGATGACTTAGCTTTTTGGTACACAGATTCTGCTTTTTTATTAAAGTTTGTTTTAGCAAATTTTTTTTTTTTTTTTTTTTAAATCAACGAAAGCAATGTAATGTAGAGTCTGAGCTACTGTTATGTGCTTTTATCATAACAAGGGTTCTCCGATGTTTCGCGCTTACTCGTGTTTTCTCTCCACCGGGCACTCTTGAATTGTCCTGTATAAAGGTGCACTCACGAACACTCGTGGACGGCGTCATCCATGCAATGTTACCCACCCCCACCCCACCCCCACCCCACTGCACCCAACCCAACCCCACCCCGAGGGATCGTGTCTGCCCCTCCCTTCTATTAAACATGGACGGTGGCTCTCTCTCTCTCACACACACACACACACACACACACACACACACACACACACACACAGCCACACACACTCTTGATGTGACGAGGTGTTCGGTATACACCAGGGGTGTTTCTTTCAGGGAGCGGCCTGTGGTTCAGTTATGTACCAACATTAAAGGGATAGTTTGGCCGAAAATTGAAATGTTATTGTTTGCTGCTCACCGCTGTGTCGACGGGGGTTGTGGGAAGAATTATAGAATTTCCACCCAGTGCCAATTCAGTAGAAACCTCTGATGGCCGTGGGGTGAAATGTTTGTCGTTGGGGTTGTGTGTGTGTGTGTGTGTTTGTTTTATCTGGATTAGAAAACACCGCCAAAGCTCTCACTGGCAATCAGGTTGAGTGATAATTTTCAATTTGTTTTGGCTGAACTGTTCCTTTAGAGAACATTCCTTTGAGGTGTTGACCAACACTGCCGCGCTGTCTCGTCACTCTCTCTGTTCTTTCCCTCCCTGCCCCTCCCACCCCTGAACAAAATCATCAAGTGCATTTTTTTAAGAAAAAAATAAACCGTCTGTTTGCCTCGAGAACAACCAGAAGTGTTGCACGAGCACTTTACTTTGTCTTTGTCATGGAATTCGACTTTTTTTTTTTCTTTTCTTTTTTTTCAATGGGCATGTGGGAAAAAAAACTAATTGTGCCAGTGTGACGTTGAAAACTGATTTGAACACAAGGGATTTGTAAGGCCTTGCGCTGTCATGATGATACTACTAACGACTACTGTCTCCAAAAACGACACTACTTGATTTCCTCATTTGCTGCATTTTAGTTTTTTTTTTTTTTTGTCTTGTGTCATTTTGGGGAGCATTTGGGGGAGGGGAGGGGTCGGTGGGGGGGGAGGGGTCGGTGGACCTTTATTTGTATGCGAGTGTATTTTTTTATGTTCACTAAAAGATTGTACTGGCATTTCTGCTCACATTTATTTTGTTAGTCCACTAGTGTACTTTTGATTCTTGTTCTTTTTTACCTTTTCTTTGGTCCCATGCCATCTATTTATTTTCAAAGTGGAAGCACTGAAACGTGAAAACATTTTCAAGTGAATAAAAGGCACATTTTTTTCATTTTAATTCTTTCCCCCACGTCTTGCTTTGTCCATTTGTGAGAGTCACTGTTGTTGTTTTTTTTTTTTTTTTAAGTTTGGAAAGTTTCGAGCATTTTCACAGAATTTTTTTTTTTTTTGTCACACAAATTAAACTCAATCGTGGAGAATCTGAATCTTCTTGGGGAGCCGCGTGTGTGCACTCGGAGCTGGTGAATCATCTTCAGGCCTCACCCGGTGCCTCACACACTGCCGATCACCTGGAACGGCGCGTCTCAACGCCACCAAAACTAAAACCATGGTGAAGTGCAGGCATGGTAACGCTGATTTTTCTTCACACCTGCTGCTGCGGGTTGACGCGTAGCTTTCGGTAAACTGTTGCTCCTGAGTCTGACGGGACACCATGAACAGTAAGCTCGTAACTTGGCAAAACACTGATGAAGGAAATGATGCGGCATGTTTTTATAAAAATTGATTTTCCTCCACAGTTTTTGTTGCCTTTGTCTTGTTGCTGCTCAATATGCCTCTGAGTCGGTGTTGTGCAGAAGAAGGGCAGCTTCTGCTCTGCTCCAGCATACCAACAGGTAAGGAGTCATCATTTGACTGTATAATGTGTAATACAAATTATGGAATTACGGATGTATTTGGTTGATTTTTTTTTTTTTTTAAATCCATGATGAGGACAAGGACCAATAACTTGTATCGTAACAGTGTTGCTCATTAAAAAAAAAATATTGATTATTAGAAAGAGAAGCTCGCTCAAATTACTTTTTTTAAACTTTTTTTTTCTTTTTAAAAAATCCATTCAATAATGCATATAATAATGAAAAAAAAAAAAGCTAATTGACTTTTGGAAGAAATGCACCCCTGCACCTCCCCACCCTGGATATCTAATCATGACAGTGACTTTTGGGATGAAGACTAAACTTTGTCAAAATGAGAAAACATTAACACGAGATCATTTAATAACATGAATACCCCCCCCCCCCCCCCCCCGTAGCTTTTCCGCCTGGTTTTTCCACCTTGCTGATGTTGTCACTGCGTGATGTTGGCCAGATCAACGCCACGATGCTGAGCAGTGACAACCTCCGCTCTATAAGCAGGCTCAGGATGGAAGGCGCTGGTGTCACCGCGGTCGCCGACGGAGCTCTCCGTTCTCTCCAGAACCTCAAGAATCTCAGCCTGAACCAGAACCTTCTCACGGCCATCAGCTCTAGCTGGTTCGCTCGGCCCAACACTCTGGTTGAGCTGGACCTGGTTGGAAACCAGATCGAAGCCGTGACGCCATCCATGTCGTCGGGGTTCAGCTCCCTCAGGACGCTAAACCTGAGCCGGAACAGGATCCGGGAGATCCGGGCGGGTTCCTTCAGCTCCCTGGACGTCCTTTCTGAGCTGGACCTGTCCGGGAACAGGATGACCCGGGTGTCACCTCAGGTCTTCAGCTCTCTCACATCCACCAGGATCCGACTGGGTGGGAACCCCTGGAACTGCTCCTGCGACGCTGAGCAGTTTGTCGACTTTCTCAAAGGTAGTGTCGTAGTCAAGACCGCACCAACCGAGACCAAGACATTGTCAAGACCAGAGAGTATTGAGATCGAGTCAAGACCAAGCCATTTGGGGTTCGAGACCAAGACTCTATATATGAAAGAAAAATAACAACAAAACAGACAAAATTACCAGTATCTTTTTTTTTAAAATTCAAGTTTGCTTCTAAATGGAACAGCAAGTAATCATTTTCTTTAACATTTTGCTGCTTGAATAATTTTTAGAAAAAACAGCTTTGCTTCATAAAATTAACAAATAAATTAACTCTCTGGGTGTCACAAATGGAACGTAAAACGGCAGCAGCTGGATTATTTTCCGTTATTATCATGTCATTGTAGCTGTTGGCTGAGTCTTGACCAGTCTCCATCAAAAATCCTGAGTCGGTCCTGTCCGAGACCGTGACAAGACCGAGTAAAAAATGCCTCCCAATCTAATACGAAACCGAGACCCTTAAAAAATGGTCTCAAGACCATGTCTTGGGAACTACTGCACTAGCCAAAGGTTTGTCTCACTGCAAACAAAGGCGTTGTGTGATTCAGAGAGCTCCATTTGGCTGCTTCTCTTCTCAGACCTGCGGAATCAGTCGCGTCTGGACAGGGAGGAGGAGGTGACCTGTGGGAGTCCTGCCTCTCTCCGCGGCCTGCCTGTGTGGAATGTGTCCGTGTGCACGACGTCCACTCCGCCCACTCCGCCCACGTCGGCAACACAACCAGCCACCACCAGTCGACCCGGCGGTGTCGCCACGACGGTCCCACACTTCTCTGGTAGAATGGTCTTTCTGTTTTCAAACCACTGAAGGTCTCAAATATTCAATATTTATCGCAGCCTCAAAGTGGGGCCTCATGTGACTATTTATCCACAGATTTTTTCTATTAAACAGCTGGTTTGATGTCAGGACTAAAATCCCACCCATAACCCTGACCCGTAATTTCAGCCGTAACCCCTAATGCCATGCAAGTCTATGGGGTGAAAGGTCAACTTTGTCCTAGAGACATGGGACCACTTGCTTAGGCTTAGGGCTTTGAAATTAGGGTTAGGGTTTCGGGGTTCCTCAGTTGGATTGAGCGTTTTCCGTGGGGGGCAGCAGGGCAGAATGCAAGTCTATGGGGTGAAAGGTCAACTTTGTCCTAGAGACATGGGGCCACTTGCAGGTTCATCGCGATCCCACAAGATGCACCCACGCCAAATTTGGGGCTTCTAAGCACATGAGGAACCCCAAACCCAAACCCAAATCACTAACCCAAATCATCAAAGCAAGTCCATCTAAGAAATTCAACCTTATCTTGCGGGCCTAAAACTGCCAACCTGAAGTTCCATTTTTCAGCTGCAGATGGCGCCAGAGCAACATAAATTACGCCCAAAATTTACATTGAGATTTAAATGCTGCAGGAGGCTGTAGCAGCAATTTATTATTTTTTTTTCCTTTTTTTTTTTTACGTCTTTCCTGCAGCTGTTTCTTTGACATCATCTGCATCATCGCAGATAGAAACCTCTGTCAGCGCTGGACCCTCTGACCTGACCACTCACACACTGACAACTCACACCGGAAACATTGGTGGTATACCACGCTCTTCTCTCTCTCCCTCTTTTAATGAAGTGTTTTTTTTTTCTTCATATTTTAAATCAGAATGAGAAAGTTTAATCTTTTTCACCCTTCTCAACATTTGTGGCATCGCTACTAAAGACTGATATCTCGACTATGCCTCTCGCAAACATGTGGAAAGTCCACATAGTGATTGAGACAACTGCCACCTTTTATGGTGTGTTAATGTGCTTTTGTTGTTCCCCTCTAGAAACCTGTGCAACATCGCAACTGGTGCTGGTCAGTACAAACCCAATCTACACAGTCGTTGCTGTACTAGGTGTGTTTTCCTCATTTCATCTGCGGAATTCTGAGCGCTCTTAAAAGAAATTCTGATCCACAGTCTCATCGCAGTCCTTATTTCCTTGTCCTGCTCCTGTGCAGTGTTCCTGTGCTTCCTCCTGCTGCTGGCGTGTGTCCTGTGGCTCCTGTTTTGGAGGAAACGCAACAAGAAAACTGTGGCGCCCGGGAGGCCAACAGACAGCGAGAGAGAGTCGACGGCAGATGGCAGCATACCGAGTCCCGCTCAGCAGTCAGAGGGAGAAAAGGAGCCGTGGGACTCGGAGGTGGGCTGGAGATCCTTCGCGGGAGTCCGGACAGTCAAGTCGGCTCATGCCGCTCTCTGTACATCTCCTTTTGGTGCAGCAGCGGTGAACGAATCGGCGACTGTGCAAACTGACGCTCAGCCAAGAGCGACAGAAAAGCAGGGCAAGCGGGAAGAGGGCAGGGAAACTCAGGATGGTGTTGAAATTGAGATGGAAAATGAAAACGACATCCCCGATGAGGCAACTCTGGACATCGGAGATCTGCATAAAGGCTCTGAGAGTGCTGGAATCACCGACGACACGTTGCCTTATCTGAGCATCGGCATGAACCCGGGCGACGCCGACGAGCAGCCCGCAGGCGGTCGAGGTCAAAGAGCAACGGTGGAGAAAGTGATGAGGAGGATCTCCACCTGGCCTCCGGCCGCGGCGGAGTGGCGGGCGAGACGCAAACGGGTGCAGGAGGAAGAGGGCGGCGACGTCTTGGACGTCTGGCCACCAGAGGTCACCGTTGAGGTGGCGAAAGCGCAAAGTTCCGGGCGCCGCCTGGAGGAGAAAGAGGGCGGTGGAGTCGCTCCAAGAGAAGATGAGGGGGAAGTAAGCGATGCAGAGCCGGATGTGACGCGCTCTCACGTCCCAAAACCACCAGACGAGGGCGCCTCCGGTCTCGCTGACGTGACGCCGGAGAAGGAGGAGACACGCCGGGGCCTCGCGAGCGCCGGGCAGGCGAGCAGCGAGACGCCGAACCCCACCGCCAGAGGGTTCGCGCGAGCTCCGAAAGCCGACAAGTCGGCGCGGAGAAACGAAGCCACCGCGGCGGAGAAGAGAGGCGTCACGCCAAACGACGAGACGCTGCTGTCCGGAAACGAGTACGTCTTCGTGGACCTGCTGCACGAGGTGGTGCAGAACAAAGGGCGCTGGACCAGAGAGAGGTGGCGGCAGACGCACACCAGCAAGCCTGGGTGGAAGGAAAGAGGCGCCGACGCTCACCTGAAGTAGTTCCACTTCCTGCTGCTGGTGCATCCCGAGTCGCGCGCCTCTGTACTAAATACCAAATGTTTTGAGTTTGTACGTGTGCAGTTCACGATGAGAAATTTGCTCTTAATTCTTCACCTTGTTCCCACAGTTATTTGTCACGACGCTGTTTAATTTGCTTTGTATTGCACTTGCTTTCTGAAATATTCATCATGTAGCCTTGAACTTGACACTGACTGTTAATCTCATTTCTTATTTTAGTTTGATGATTTTTGCTTTTTTACCTTTTTCAAATAAAGTTGTCAGATTTTTTAATTTTTTTTTTGGACGTATTTTGGGTTTTTACAAATATTGCTCCAAAGCAGAGAAAAATGAGCAGCGGTTGTCTGGAAGTCATGTGGATGTCAGGGATCAGAGGGGAGGGGACAAACTGGTTGGAGTTTTTGGGTTCAGACTGAAATTGAAATTGTCGGGGCAAGAAAAAAAAACAAACAAAAAAGAAAGCCAGCAAGCGATTTGACTGTTTTGTTGAGTTTTTTTTTCCTCAAAGCTCAAACTTGTTTATTTTTTAATAGTAGCATCACGGCACCTGGGCCACGACCTTCTACAAGTTCATACCTGGAATAGGAGAAATAAAGAAGATGATCTGGGAATTTGACAGTTGTATTAAGTGCATGATGCTTGAGTATGATGGACTTTAAAAGTCAGTTTTCAAAAAGTCTTTCCTGTGGCACTGGATCCATGGGGTGGAGTTCTAGGATGAGTTCTACTTTGTGTGTGCCTGCGTGTTTGTTTGTGTGCGTGTTTGTGTCGGGGGAGGGTGAAGGATCATTGCTTATTTTTAGACAGACATTTACAGCATCTGAACCCCCATCTCGACTCTGCTCCTCTGCTTAAAATCAAATTTAAAAACAAAAATCTATGCTTTGCAAAATGTTCCTAACCTCAGCAGCTAAGAAGACCCTGCAACCTGGATGACCACTAAAACATAATCAAACTGTGCCATAGCTTGACTTAGTTTTCACAACAAATACATTGCGGTATTTAAATATGTGCATACATTATTCCATATTTTTTGTCCAAACATCCAATTCGATGTAAAAAAAAAAGAAGAGAGAGATTGGTTTAGAACCACATTTGTAAATACTTCCTTCAGACCCTGGCTGGCGTCAAAAAACACGATACTCTGACTAATTTGTACAAGCGTCTCTCTGCAACTTGTGTGCTGGGCTAAAGCAGCTGCGAAAGGGGAACTGTGAGCTGTGTGACCAGTGATTGGTTGATCCGGTGCAGGACGCAGCTTCTTCGCTACATTGGCAAAGCCTGTTGGCTGCTTTGGTCTGTGGCGGGAGCCTGGTCCTGGGCGGCTGAGCCCTCGCTCAGTATGTGGTAAAGCTCCTGCACGGCCCGCAGAGTTTCCTCCGTGTCCTCCGGGTATCGAGCCTGCAGTTCCTCGTTGGCGGCGTAGTGGGTGTCGGCGAACTCTGAGAAGTAGCGCCCCACCTCTGGGTGCCCGATCTCCAGCGGGGCTGAGTGCGGCTCCAGGTTCTCTGAGGTGCAAACGCAGATTGAAAGGTTGGGGTGACATTGAAATAATTGGTTTGGATTGAGACGAACGACAAGGAAGGAATCAGATGACGAGGGATGGACCGGCTGATGTAAAGCCCCATCAGAAGATGAGCGCTGACAACTAGGCTTCAAATAAAGGCCATAGAAAAGTTGTTTTTAATGCAGACACACAAACAAGGCCTCAGACCAGTCTGTGTTTCAAGCATATTATTTAAAATTGTGAGTGGGGAATGGACGTATATACTGTAGGAGTGTAATAATGAATGTAATGCTGCAATAACTTCTTTCAATTAATGTTTGATGTTGTTTTATAGTGATGTCTACAAAGTTTTATTGCTTTTAGATTATTATTGTTTGCACCCCCCCACCCCCCCCCAAAAAAAATCATGCTTCCTCCACAACCATCGAGGTGTGTCTGTGATCCGTACCCTGTGCGGCATAGCGGCAGGTTCCGTCCTGCACCAGGACGTTGTAGAAAGGTTGGTTGGGCCCGTTGGGCAGCTGGTTGACTCTCATGGTGGTGATCCACTCCAGGCTCATGGTGCACTTTGGGTCCCAGCCGTAGATCACGCAGTTATATCCTGACCTGAAGGCATCAAGCGAGATGAAAAGAACGATCAACAGGTCTCAACGGGCGTCTCACTTTCATACTGGACTTCACAGGAACAGTGTTTCACCATGAATGAACAAAAAAAAAAAAAGAAGCTGCACCAACGGTGTGATAACACTGTTCAAGTGAATTCAACACTACGGGCCAAAAAATGCAAACGCACCTCTTGTGTTTCATGATGAGACCGACCGCGTACTGGACCTCCAGGTGCTCCGGAGCGCTGCGCCTCTTCTCCTCGGGTGTAGCCGGGTGCTTCTTGTGCTGGATGTGTTCCAGCGTGTGCTGGACCAGGTAGCCCACGGCCCCGTGCTGGGAGGGGTCCAACGCCTGAATGTGCTGCAGGATGTCCAGAACCTGCGGCCCGAGGACAAAACACGAGCGGCTGAGCGACGCGCCAAAGGAGTCAGGAGTCCGTTTGACGGCAAAAAAAAGGTTTGTGCGCATCCCGACCTTCTCCGGCCAGATGCCCAAGTGGAAGTAGAGGCGAGCCTGCAGCAGCAGGTATTGCACATTGTCGGGGTTGATGGTGAGGTAGAGGTCCAGGGAGTCTCTCAGCAGCTGGTAGGATTTCTCATTGCCCTCCCTGACAGGGAACACACAGTCAGTCAGAACATCCACTATGGTCCACTGCGCCATTCAAATCTGCAGCGCCAGTCTCAGTGGGACTACGCCCACTTCCTGGGACGCCTCCTATGAAGCCCAGTGTGTAAAATATTACACACTGGGCTGTTTGAAAAAACAATAAGACATAACCAGTTGCTCGGGTGCACTCACCCTCTCTTCCCGATGTTGAGTAGGTTTCCCACCATTCTGAGCAGCACCTCTGTGGTGTTGATAGCACTGTAGTAATCGGCCGTCACCTGGTGACCGATCAAGTACTCGCACTCCTTGGCTGTCAGCTGTTTGCCTTTGCCGAAGGCATCGATGTAGACAAAGTCGTAGATGTCCTCACTCCTGCAGGAAGGAAACAACAACAACAAAAAAAAAAAAACAACTTGTTGGTAAATTTGCTCCGGCCAAGGGGAGAAAAAAAAAACTTGTGAATGACAGCTTGACACTATTCAAAATCCAGAGGGAATTTCAAAGGAAAACATTGAACCGCACCGCGTCACTTTTTGGCACCATCGTAACAGGAAGTGATTGGGAAAGTTGACAGGCTCCAGCTGGACGCCCAGCCTCCGCGCCAGCGTCATGTAGAGGACGGAGAGGCTAATTGGAATACCCGTGCGGCGTTGTAGCACCTGCACGCACAACAGGAAGCCTTCATCAGTTTCAAAACTCAAACTGGTAAGAAGATGTAGACATGACTTCGGAAAAAATCTGAATAATAGTGAAATGAATCATCAACTACCTGGTGGATGTAAGAGTTGAGCGGGTTGTAGTAGTCAAACTCGTTGCCTTTGTACTGGAGCTGCTCGTACAAGACTGAGTTCAACGAGTAAACCACCTGCCTCTGGAGCTCCAGGTCCTCCACAGTGAAGCACTCACCTGCATCACAAGACACAGACAGCGGCCATGAAAAACAAAGCCAAAAGCTCGTGTCCAAACTTTTGACCGGTCAAAACGGTGCTGAACACGTTGCTAAATTCCTCAACAATCCAAAGAGTCACGACATCATCAAGTTGTCTCTGCACATTGAAAATCCCAGTCGATCAGCGGTTTCTGGACGCTCACTCAGTCCACCGCCGGACCGACATCAGGAGTTCCTGAAAGCTTTTTCAAACGCACCTTGAGTGACGCGCAGGCTGGGGTGCGAAGGGTTCTTTATGCTCAGCATCCTCCTCACTTTCTCCACAATCTCATCCAGCTGGCCTGAGACGCTGCTCAGCGACACGTCAGACAGCGGGTTGCAGTACTGATCCACCAGAACCGCACCTGCAGAGACAGAAGACGTTCAAATCCTGCTTCAGCCTCGTGCCGACGGTGACGGTTCTGTGGCCGTCACAAATTTGGAATAGTGCAAAAACAAGGCGGTCAATGAGGCAGTCGTGAAGGACGACACCAGCGAAGAATGTTCCTCGGTGACATTCCAACGGGATGATTTCAAGAAAGTGCAGCAAGCAAAATATTTGAAAAATGAACCCGCCTGGGTTCAGCATGATTCACTGACAGCACAGTCACGTTTACTCTTAGAAAACACTGGTAAAGTCAATTCTCTTAGGAAAAACTGTTAAAAAAAAAAAAAAATCAACTGCTAAACTGTCGTCTAAGCAAAGCCGGGTGCAGTGCGGCATCAGCCGTTTGCCAAACGGTCAGCGCACCTTCCAAAGCCGACTGCTGCTCCGCAGGCCTCAGCAGGAACGACTTCAGACTCTTCAGGATGTTCTGCTGCCTCAGGAAGTAAAGGATTTTCTTTGCATAGTACTTCAGGGTCAAGCTTTTCCTGGTACAGGAGGGGTAGAAAACTCAGACGTTAGACAGTCGAGCGACGGGCTGCGGGGCCACTCGTCAGAGAGGGACGGCGCGGACGTCACCTCTTGTCGGTGTTCAGTATGAAGAGCAGCTCGTCCTCACAGAAGTGTTCGGGCATCCCGAGCGACTCGATCTCTGCAAAGCTGTCTCCCAACACCTGGCCAATGCACGGCTGTGGGACAGACGCACGGGTTAGCGTGGGACTCACACAGACAAGACTCGAAATGAAGCGTCGCGCAAAACCGCAGCCGTTTGACTGCGTCAGCCGCGACGGCGAAAACCCGATCGATGAGACGTCAAACCAGTGCACGATTTTGGGTGACTCACCACCTCTGTGAAGAATCTCTTGGAGATGGAGTCCACCGTCCGCCGAATCTGTATGCCGACTCTGTGGCGCGTTCTGTATTCTCTGAGCCAGTCACAGCACTCGTTCTGACGGTAGAACCTCTGCAGTTTGGGCCATCTGTTGAAGCAGGTGCAGAACACGTTGATAGAGGGAGAGATAGATATGTGTACTTTACTGATCCCAAATTGGGATACCACACTGTTGCAGGACCGAAACAGTATATAAAAACAACACAAAAACAAAACTATATAGTTGTGACAAAAAAAACAACAACACTCAAATCAATCCACGTACAACAAACAACCAATGCGGATGTGCAGAAGACAGTCAAATTGTGCAGAGGCAGGGATAAGCAAGGTGTTTCTAAACCACTAGGGCATCATTTGCCAGCGAGTCAAGGAAAAATGATGATGTTTTGCAGAATTTATTTGTCAACACAATGAGTGAACTGTACAGTAAAAAGGCTACGGGGAGATGAACGCAGACAAAGCTGCGTTACGATGGAGGGCAGCCAGCCCAAACACTGACAGGTCGCAGTGGGGTTTTAGCAGGAAACGGGGACACTCATCTGTCAGTTAACAGGCATGGCTAAATGTTCAAGGTCATGTCTGGTCATTTCATTGAACTGGAAGAAAGAATACATATAGAGTGAGCTGTAACATTTTGGCTGCGTGCAGATATTATTTTAACGAAAGGCTCGCGGATGCCCCCGGCGTGTGGGATAAATCCTGGCGCATCAGCGAAATGTCATCGGCTGACATTCACTGTGGACGGAGCCTCGTTTGCGTTGATTGGCGTATAAAGCTCGATGCGCTAGCAAGTGACACTTGTGTAGTTTGCCCCCTCCGGGCAGCGCCGACGAAGCAGCCGCCCGACGAAATGACACGTTAAAAGATCACAGCACCTGATTTTGTACTGGTGTCCCCAGACCTTCCCCCTTCCGTGGCAGACGTCGTGGAGCCGCTTGCAGCAACAGGAAACATTACAAATGTCGACGTCCTGGAGGACGGGGAAGCACAGGATGTGTTCGAGTAACTCGGTCGGCAGGTCGGTCAGCTTTTTCGCGAGGGGCTCGTAGGTAATGCCGTTTACTTCGGGTTGCCCCTCTCCCGCTACCGACGTCGCCATTTTTACTGTTTACCCGATTACCTCATGCCCAAGCCCCGCCCCCTTATGGCGCAGGGGGCAGGGCGTCGGACAGGCCGGAAGGGGTGCGTTGCATTGTGAATGGTTGTTGGGCCAGAAGGGCGGGGGACACTGTGCTACATTCATTAATGTCGGATTTCTGACGACTTCACGTTTTAAACGACATACCTTTGTCAACGGTAACGCTCTCTCTCTCTCTCTCTCTCTCTCTCTCTCTCTCTCTCTCTCTCTCTTCTCTCTCTCTCTCTCTCTCTCTCTCTCTCTCTCTCTCTCTCTCTCTCTCTTTCTCTCTCTCTCTCTCTCTCTCTCTCTCTCTCTCTCTCTCTCTGAAATAAGCCATATCAAATAAGTTTCAATTTGAATTTTTCCGTTTTTTTCTTACTGTTTTTTTTTCTTACTGTTCCTATTGGCCCTTTACTTTTAAATCAATGTCGTTGGATTAATGTAAAATTAAAGAACAAATTTGGAAACTCTTGTAATAATCGACTATCAAAATGTCATAACAATTACAAATTGTTGCAGCGTTTCATTACAAATGCTGCATATTACAACTTATGTTATTGAAATCCTATGAAATACGTGTCAAATACATTTTCTATGTAATGTGATTTGACCTAATTTTAGGGACTTTTTTTAAAGCTTCACAACAATGTAAAACCATGTCTAAAAGTCCTACAATAAAAATAATGCAAAGAAATTTAACAGAAGAAGAAGAAGAAGAAGAAGAAGAAGAAGAAGAAGAAGAAGAAGAAGAAGAACCCAAATCCATACTTCAAACAAGCGTTCAATGTGTTGTGGTGTTCACAGATTCCTCACAGCACCTGAAGGTAACGTAGATGACTAGTTAGCAACAGTTGGCTAGTGTTTCCAGCACAATACTCATATTACTACAAGTATATTAAGTCGACATGGAGGACATATTTCTGTATTGGTTTTCTCGAAAAGTAGGTGTAGAAATTTGGAGGTCACGGTGTACATACATACAGCGTTATAATTTAATCTAATTTTGAAATGTAGTGTTTGTTAACTAGCTAACAGGGTTAACAACCCCTTTTCTTAGCTGGTAGAATCGTAGAATTGCCAACTCTTGAGTTTTCATTTTTGCGCTTGGATGTAAGGAGGTCTATGCCTATGCGATTAATTTCCGCAACGTATGAAGGACGTCCATACACAATAATCTCTTTTTTGCCCCTCTCGCGTAAACTTCGCCGGAAGTTGTGAAGCATCTCTCTTTGACCGACGGTCACATGCACGACGTCGCTGCCTCCTGACACCCAGCCTGGGACACACTACTCCTCTGCCGTCTGCAACGAACATGATGAGCTGACGCGGCGTTCCCGCTTCTCCCTTAACTTAACGAGTTGGACGACGAGTGCAGTTTGCGTAGCCTCCAGTCGACATGGCAAGTGCCTTAGCGGCGAAAATGGGATTCAACTCACTGTTGAGGAAACAGCCCAGGAATTTCAGCGTCAGGATCAGCACGATGGAGTCAGACATGGAGTTCAGCTGCGAGGTGTGTATACATCTGTGCTTGGGAAACGAACCGTCGCATCTCAACAACTGAACAACTGAACCAAAAAGTTCGTCATATTTGCAGGGAAAACTAACTGTTGACGTCAGACGCGCTCCCGCTTGTCAGTCACGCAGAGCTGCAAACTAATCAATCAATTTACAATTCTCTGTAATGACGGCTTAATATGTTTTATTTTTGTTTTATTTTGTTTTATTGTTCAACAACGTAGTTAAGATGACACATGTAAGCGAGACAAGTATAGGTTCTGATTTCGAACATTAGATGGCAGCAAGGAACCACCACACAAGTGTGCAGCGACAGTACGTGTGTACGTGTCTCAGAAATCACTGGAACTGCATTGAAAAGCGTTATGTGCTGCTGGAATTTTAAAAGCTATGTATTAGTTCTTATGTTATTGTTTTCTTCCTTGCAGGAAATAATCTTAAGACCCTGCCCACATAAATGATGCACTGTGAATTACAGCATTGCAATCTGTGTTGGTGCCCAACCATGTATTTTTGGCCTTCTCGGGGTGTTTTTGATTTGGCAAATGACTTGCTTGATGGTAAATGAGGAAGGCAGCCCTGTATTTAAAAGGGAGGAGACCCCACCAAAGTCTGCTGTCGGTAATTACACCCGGAGAATGTTTGCTGGAGGTCTCAATTTTCTTCTGCCGGGATGATAATTGTATCAATTATAGCTTTTGTAAATAGTGCAGTGGAGAAGTCAGACAAAGCGTTGATGAAACTTTGATTGCGGTATTTTTAGTTGGTGGGCCGTCATTGTGCTCCTGCTTGTAAGGTGTTGGCGAAATCCTCATTAGTTGTGGATTCAACTCCCTTCAAGCCAACCTTGAATTCAAGACACGAGCCTGCACCCATGACTTCGCCCGGAGACAAAAGCTGTCTAATTTGAGTCTTAGTCCCTGGTCCACCTCTGTGGGAGTTCAGAACTAAATGTAAACTTGCTTTCTCTCTTACTTTCGAGTTTGAGCTTATTAGGATATCATGCTAATACATTTAAGATCAGACATTGGTCAGTCTGCAGCAAGTATTTATTGGTGTTTTCTGGGAAATTAGTTTGAAAGTGTAACATACTGTATTCCAGGTCAAGTGGAAAGGGAAAGACCTTTTTGACCTGGTGTGCCGAACTCTGGGACTGAGGGAGACGTGGTTTTTTGGTCTGCGCTACGACATCAAGGACACAGTGGCCTGGCTGAAGATGGACAAGAAGGTCAGTGTTGCAGTACACAAAGCTCACATGACCAGCCATTTCTCACTCTAATAAAGTGTTTCTAATCTGCCATTGAACTCCGCAAGAAATGAAAAAATAAAATTAATAAATCAATCATCTAATTTTTTAAACAAATGTGCGAACAAAACATAGTCCTCAAACTCAACCCTCTATGATGTCACAAAGGTCAGTAAATCAGGAGCATTTCTGCAGGAGGCTGCAATCAGAGGGCTAAATGTGCTGTTTTCTTGGATAATGAATCCTACAGGACTGCTCCACCAAATGGAAAATACAGTTGCGAAAATGTTTTTTTATATTGAAAGATTAATATCATACTGCCTAAACAAACACATAAAGTCAATAACTCACCCAGATAAGTAACATGGCTACTGAAGACATAGTGCTGGCACTGAATGGTTGTTCATTTCTTTGGTATGCTGTTGCAGGTGCTGGATCAGGAGGTTCCAAAGGAGGAACCAATCACCTTTCACTTCCTGGCCAAATTTTACCCGGAGAACGCTGAAGAGGAGCTGGTGCAAGACATCACGCAGCATCTCTTTTTCCTGCAGGTCGAGTGTATAGTCCTGTTCTCTCGCTACATTGCAGATGCACTATAAAGTTGACATAAAGCCTTTATTATACCCTTTATGATATTTTCATTTACGTGCCCCGTTGCCGTGATTCAGTTGCACCTCTGCTCTCATCGAAGTCTTCGCACGCGCTTTTCTGCTCTCTGCTGGATGCTTAATCATAAACTGACTCGAAGAACTCTGGCGGAGAGCCTGACATGCACGCCATGAACACAGCCAGTGATTGATGTTCCATCTCACCCCTGCGCGGCATGTGTTCGGCCAGCGCTTTCCGCCCGCGGCGCCCCTTGCTGTCCCTGTCCTCTGCCAACAGGGGGCACACCGCCATAGTGCTTCAGACAAGCCATCCGGCATCACCCCCTCCAGTGCACTTTTCCTCCTGCTTCTGCCGGGGTCTCATTGTGTGCAGCCATGTGGAATCACTGCGCAACATATTACTGCTGCCCTTTCTCTCCACTTAATACTCTGGGGGGAATTCCTGTAGAGGCCGTCGCTCTGCTCCCCGCGCACAAAATGGGATTTGTAACTGTGCTCCTATCATCCAATCCCCGGCGCCACATTCATCAATTACCAATTAGGCTTTAAGGGCTCAGTTATTGGCCCAGTTAATGAAATATTCTCCATAGAATGCTTGCCCCTCCTCCCCAAGGAGGCCCCATTATAGCCGCGTTATTGTTTTGGTGCAGTCACGTGGCTTTAAAAACGGCACAATTTGTTCCCCTCCGTTTTTTCTTTCTTCCTAGAGAGGCGCTTATCTACTCAAGACAACAACAAAAAAGTCTGTCTTTGTCCTTAATCCATTCAGACTTTGGGAAATTTCAGAGGGGTAAAAAAAAAAACCTTACAAACAAAGACTCTGCTAACAAATTATTCAGCGGCGAATGCAGTCCGCGGCGTGGAGGAGGGAGGAATACCAATGTGTTGACTGTCTCCCTCGTGCTCGCCCCTCATTAATTCCCATAATGTTCGGGAGCAGGGCCCCGTGCAGGCTGCGTCGCGGCCATGACAGCTGGATTAGTGCTTATCAGAAATGATCGGCGACCTGGGCACGAGCACGCTCGCACGCGCGCGTGCGCACACCCTGAGACAACAAGCATCTTTGTCAGGTGGAGCCGTCCCCCCCCCCCCCCCCCCGCCCCTGCCCCACCCGCAATCATTTCCAACATCAGGGTCTCATTTTGTAAACCAGATTGCAGCCTCGGCCTCTGAGTGACCGCCGCAATTAGAAGCTGCCACCTCTGGCTCCTCCTCGCCTCGCTCGACCCTCAACAAGAGAAGACAGCATGACTGGCTTAGCGAATGATGAGGTCGGAAGCGTTCAAATTGGCTGTCCCAGTATCACTGCGGCGGAAGTGGGCCGTCACCCCGCCCACCTCCAACTTTAAAATCCGGCTTTGGGCTCTGTTTGCGAGTCACGCAGTCCAAATATGTTGACGGCTGACAGTGTTTGGGTAGCGACACCTGCTTGGACGCAGCGCTTTAAATCTGCAGGGAGCTTATTAAAGGGGGATTGCCAACCATTTTAAGGATCTGTGTCGTTCCCTCATCCGTGACGGTTTTAAGCCACCACTGGAGTAAACACAAGCCACTGCCGCAGACCTGAACTCCCACCGACTGCAGTGCACTGACGCTCAAATTCACACTGCAGCCAAGCGCGCTGGAGGCGCAGAAGAAACCCAGAATATAAATAGTTAATGGTTTCTCACGCTTCAGATTCCTGTCATTACGCTCTGCTGACTAGCCAGCCGATATTCTGGGAGCACTTCAGTGATCAAGTGAATAATGCCGACTTGGGTACACAGTGCCCTGCTCGGAGCTTAATAGGTCCCAACGTGGCTGTGATACTTAAGTTTTAAAATATATGCTTTGGCACAGTTGGCCCTGCCTTCGCACACTGGCCTGCCGGAGCTCAGTTTGTCGGCTCGGGGTGCAGATTAAAATGAATTGATTTCTGCACAAAGTGCAGAAATGTCAGCACTGAGCCCATTGGATTCTTTTTTCTTTTTTTTTCCTCGATTGGAATTCAGGGAGTGATGTCGATTGTGATGATTGATTGAATGTTTTTTTCTGGTGAATTTTGCGTTCAAGGTCAGAAAACAAAATTTCTTAGCATTTTCAAATTCTAGAAAAAGAAAGCCAGATCTTTTATGGAAGCAACAGTTTGGCGGAAGAAGAAGAAGAGACCTGCTGTGAGGTCACAGACATGAAACTCATCGTTTTCATCCTGCCTCAAATTGCTTCTTGTCACCCGGCAGGTGAAGAAGAAAATCCTGGAGGAGGAGATTCACTGTCCACCTGAGGCGTCCGTGCTCCTGGCCTCTTATGCTGTGCACGCCAAGGTTAGTGGGTCAGCTGTAAACGTGCACGTTTCACCTCCCGTTGTTACCGTCGCCTCTCTTGCGAGTTTTAAGTACTGTCCGCGAAAACGGCACCGTTGTTAAAATGTGTCTGTCTTCGTACCGTCCATCCACGGCTGGTTCATCGCTGCGCCAGGATCAAGTCACGTAGCTCACTGGCAGAACAGCCAGTGGCCGCACCCCCCTGTAGACAATCAGAGGAAGTCTGCTCAGGAAGAATATGAGCAGTTCACTGGAGAAATACACCATGAAGGCAGCCGCTCCGGTGAAACACCAACAGGTCTCATTATCAGTGCACTTCAAGCTGTCTGAACCGTGGCACATATTACGAGAGTTTATAAAAACATTTTTTGAAGTCATTAGTTTAAACCAGTAACCCTCAATCCAAGGAAATCACACACCCACATGAAAAAAAAAGAAAAGAAAGTTTCCTTCAATAAACCTGAAAGCGGCTCGGCCTCATTTCTGGTTGACGGGTTCAGTTTCTGCGAAATCTCCGCGAAAGAAGGGCAGCTGGAGTAGTCGGAGGTGCAGCGTTTTTGACAGGCAGAGAGTCTCCAGCGAGACCGGAGCTCTGCGTCAAAGACTCGGCCAGGAGCCTTCTGGGACTCGCCTCTCCCATGCCAATTTAAAAAGGCCTGCGTGAAAGCAGAGTGTGTAGATGGGAGAAGAAGAAAAAAAAAAATCTGAAAAATCCATGAAAAAACATGTTCTGGCTGCCGTCAGCTCCCCCAGTCTGGAGAGAGAGAGAGAGGGGGAAAGAAAAAAAGAGAAATAACAGGGGCCACAATCTGTTTTCATCTCATCAGCAGGTCCACTTTGATTAGCGCCGCGGTGAGTTAACGAGTCCCGCTCAGAGCCGACAGGTAGCTGTTCAGAGGCGCCACCGTTGAGAGGTTTTTGGCAGACGTTTCTTCCAACTGCTGCGCCAGTCGTTCTGCTGAGAGGCCGCGGCACGTTAACGCCTTTGCCGACCTCGCATTCTTTAATCGCCGTTATTTCTGGCCAATCTCAGCTGCCCATTTTACCACGCCGTTTAGTGGGAATTATTTTTATACTTAATCTGGACCGCTGCTCCGCTCAGGTGCAGGAGGTCAAACGCAGAGTCGAGGGCGGTGGAGAAAGTGGTGTACGTTGTTTTTTTTCCCTCCCTTTTTTTTCCTTTTTTTTCCCCCTCCGTCTGTTTCCCCGCCATTAAAGCCGCCGCCTGGTGGGAGTTGCAGAGAGCCTGAATGGAGTGGCTGAAACCTGGAAGTCAGATGAAAGCAAAAGCGGAGGGACTGGAGTGAGCACGGACATCAAGGACAATCCTGTCAGCTTTCAGCACCCCACCCCCCCACCCCAATCTTACAACGTTGTTTTTCACCCGCCACGCACTCTGGTACATAACAAGGTTGAGGAATGAACGGAAACCTTTCAAACAATAGCCACACAATCACAGTGACAGTGGACACGTTGGCTCACAGTCTTAGAAATGAATTAATATCGGATGCTCTTGATTTGATGGGATCGAGCTGCCAAGCGATTCTGTCTAAAATTCCAAATCAAGGCGCCTAAATGCAACACAAGATCCCAGAAGAAGAAGAAGAAGAAGATCATTCTTTAAAGTATAATCCTGTGTTATACACATTTCTACATCTTTGTATTTGACCAGTGGGGCGATTCATTCCTAAACCTCTGTGATTCTCGGGAAAACAGCATCTCTGGCCCTCTGTTTATAGCAGGGGTGTCAAACTCATTTTAGTTCACGGGCCACATAGAGAAAAATCTGTTCCCAAGCGGGCCACAGCAACAGCACAACAGCAGTTTTTTTTAAATTGAAAAACTGCAGCTTGTTTTTATACTTTGCAAAATCATCTCGCGGGCCGGAAAAACCCTGTCGGCGAGCCTGATCTGGCCCGCGGGCCATACGTTTGACACCCCTGGAGGCTATAAACTGAAACGCTGGGTTTTGTCTTCTTGCTGTAACCAGTAGGACTGTGTTTCATGACCAGTGGCGATGAAAAAATAAAACCCCGCATCCCGGATTCCTGGACTTCAAATGGATTTTCCTCAATGTGACTCAGCCGTGCGAGGGATAAACCGGCTAAATATAGAAATGGTGCTCTGGCAAACACGACACCTACGTCAGCCAGCGGTCGGTGCTGCGCGGTTTGGCTGTTGAAAATAATGACGAGCGGCCGTCCTGCGGAAATTGATTGTCGCTGTCAGTTTCGGGGCTGCTCTAACTGTAATTGAAAGAGTAATGCGCGACCAGCAACGGCGTCTGCGCGCTGTCAAAAACGCCACGAAAGTCTTTCCAGAGTCCCGAGCCGCTCTCAGTCAGCGCTGTGTGGCTCCACAGGTCGTCATATAAAGAATTAGTTGGAGGAAGAGCGGAGAAAGGACGGGAGCCGGATCCAATTAAAGGGCCTTTCCGTCGCTCCACTCTGTTAGCCACTGCAGAGGTGTTCCAATGTTTGTCGGCCAGCTTACGACGTTCAAGTACTGTTTACTAGATTAGAGTGCGCCGCACTGGAATCCAATTAAACCTCAATTACTCGCGCGCCGCAAACAAAAGGACAGCACGTATGGAATCCGTTCAACGTCAAAAGCTTCTGATTTATTGTGCGTGAAAAAGCGCTTCGGACAGACTCGCTCTCTCAGGTCATCAATTGTTTTGACAGCAACAGTCCAGCAGCGGAAAGCAAGGTGTTTTTCTCCCTGTACTTGTTGCATTATTCATTCATTCATCTTCTATAGCCGCTTATTCCTATTCAGGGTCACGGGGGTCTGCTGGAGCTGTCTTAGGGTGAAGGCAGGGTGACACCCTGGACAAGTCGCCAGTTCATCGCAGGGCCACATAGAGACAGACAACCATTCACACTCACATGCACACCTACGGACGATTTAGAGTGTTCCATTGACCTCACATGCATGTTTTTGGGAGGAAGCCGGAGAGAGAACCCACGCAGACACAGGGAGAACATGCAAACTCCACACAGACAGGTCCCAGGCATCGAACCCACGACCTTCTTGCTGTGAGGCGGCAGCGCTAACCACTGCGCCACCGTGTCGCCCTTGTTGCATTATGTTTTGGTAAAAGTCCAACTGAAGGCAGCGCAGAGATTACATTTGCAGCTGCTTTTTTGTCGTTGCTGTTTATCCTTTAAGCTCTTTATTACCTCATTTCTTGCACTGACTTTCAGTTTTTCCCAACGGGGCTGTAAAAACAAAATGTTCACCTGTCACAGAGGGGGAGGAACTCCGGATGTGAGACTCTGCATTTTTTTTGTGTGCAGATAAACAGAAAGAAAGAAAGAAAAAAGGGAATACTTGTGAATTTTTGAGGTCAGTTTCCTCACTGCTTGAAAAGCTCCTCATTGCCCCCGACGCTGCAGCACTTGGTATCTGTGTTCATGTGTTTTTTTCTCCCACTGAGCGTGTTTACATCACCAATACAGCATTTATCATTTTGAGGCGTGACCTGCAGTAAAAGCCTTCAGATGGCAGATGGACAGCCATCATTATACCCACTACCTGCGTAGCTCTCTGGCTTTCTTTGTTGTCGCTGTTGTTTACCCGCAGGCTTGTTGTGAACGTGTCCTTAACAAACACTTTTCTTGAAAGGGACCCAAGTCCGTTGTCAATTTCTTGCGCTTCAGCTGTGATTTTTTATTTTACTTTTCTTGAAAGGGACCCGAAACTAAATTAAAAAATCAGAGCTGAAGTGCAAGAAATTGACAATGGACTCACTTTGTCTTTTTTTTTTTTTTTTTTTAGAACAATCTCAGCCTCAAGGGTGTCCTTCTTCTGCAAGCCCAAACCCGGGTTCTTATGCAAACCCGAGTTTGCATAAGAAGGGTAGCAATCTCGCAACCTGAAACGACTAACCCAAACTAAACAACATTTGAATCCATTGGCTGTGGCGCCCCCTGCAGGGGACAGATGAAAGGACGAGAAGCAGAAGAAGAAGAATCTAAGCCAACAATATGGCAAGAAGAAAAGATCAATTGGCTTTTTTGAAATAATTGCAAAGGCAGTGCATCCACCGTGCACCGCACAGACAGCAGCAAAGACAAAGGCAACCCATCATTGATCCTCTCAGAAGTGTTCAAAACGGATTATGAAGAAGTATTCCTTTCTGATCTGATCACCCAAATAACTCAATAATAAAAATAATAGCAATAATAATAACATGAACGCAATCAACAGCCCTCTTCCTCCACTCGACAACAGCTGAGAATGTCCCTTTTACACACATCCTTCTGAACTGTACACTGCAATTGCTTCGTTTGACTTTCAGATCCAGACCACTCCATAAATGAACCCCACAGATTGTGATACACTGACTTTTCAATGTCGTGTGAATTTGCCCTCTTTCTTGCTCTATTTTGCAGTACGGGGACTACGACCCCGCCGTCCACACGCCCGGCTTCTTGTCTCGGGAGGAGCTGCTGCCAAAGAGGGTGAGTGACGGCAAAGATGATGACGAAGACGCTCTCGAACCTGTGCCCACATGACCAAGTGGCAGCATGCACTGCTTAGTGTGTGTGTGTGTGTGTGTGTGTGTGTGTGTGTGTGTGTGTGTGTGTGTGTGTGTGTGTGTGTGTGTGTGTGTGTGTGTGTGTCTTATTTTTATCTGCATTTTATTTCCCCCCTCCCTTGTGTTCATCCGTGGACGTGTTCAGGTGATTAACTTGTACCAGATGACTGCAGAGATGTGGGAGGAAAGGATCACAGCGTGCTACGCGGAACACAGAGGCAGGACGAGGTAAAAACAGCCGCACTCCACCGCGGAGCCGTCAGAAGTCCGTGTCAGTCACACGCTAGATAGCTCCGATCCACATTTATTGACGCAGAGCGGTTTGATTCATGGAAATCATATTTAATAAGAAATATTCAACAGTGCGCTCCATTCTGATCTTTTTTTTTTGGACCCACCCCCCACACACTGAACCCTAATGGCACAGCTTCCCGCAGCATCTACCTCATTATTTAAATGAACTGTCCACTTTTAAAAATCGCTGCCTTAATGATTTCTGCCTCATCTTGAAGAATAATAAAACCAGATTGCGCTGGTGCACAAAGCGGCAATTAAATATGAATCAATTCAACAGCTTTGCCTCAAATGTTAATTTAAATATTCCACAGACACCCCCACCCCACCACACCCCGCCCACAGTCTCACAAGGAAACAGACTAGCATCAGTCAGAGAAAAGAAATTAGAGAAGCAGCTTTTGGACGATCTCCACCTCCATCGTCTCCCTCTGCAAAACCTCCACCTGGAGAAATATCGACTTTGATTGTAGGGCAATTCCTTCCTAATACTGCTTCATAGAAATAATGATATGCTCTAAAGTCAAAATTCCACAAGAAAAAGAAACCCGTCTTTTTGTTCTCTTTTTTTTTTTTTTTTTTGCTTTGCTCCATGTGAAATTGACAGTGCGAGACTTTGGGGGACTTTGAGTGTCGTCAAGTTACTTGGAGGCAATGAAGCGCTGGGATGGAAAATGAGTTAAAAAAAAAAACAAAACAACAAAAACCAAACAAACAAATCCAACATGCTCAGCACTTTAAAAAGTAGCAATCGACTCACTGGAGCTGATCAATAAAGCCCTCAAGTGTGGCGGAGCACGAGGTCGGCGGTTCGCACACCTTTAGCGTTTCAATTATCGTCCAGGTGCGGCGGTGCCGGAGGGCTCCGCTGTTTCTGCGGTGCCACTGCGACGCCTGTTTAGTGCCGCTACCGACGTCCACGTCTTGCATCGATTTCATCACGGCACCTGCTCCTGGGTTTCTGCTAGAGACACGCGGGCTCCGGGAGATTAAAAGAAATAGCAGCACACAGATAAATAAAAAAGTAAATAATTACTAATATATATATAAGTAGTGCGAGGTAATGCGAGAGAGAACGGCTGACAGGAAATGTACCCTCGCCTCGAAGCTCAGCGTGAAGAGGTCGATTTCTCGGAGAGGAGAGTTTATATCAGTGTGAAGTGGCTCGCCGTCTTCTGCGGAGGCAGCCGAGGGCGACTCCTCTCAGAGTTTAATCGCCCGGCTGCAGTCGTCCTGGGGACTCGTGTCCCTCACCAGGCCGACCTTCATAACACTGGGCCTTCCTCACCCGGCCGCAGCATCTCAATACTTTGTTCTGGCCACACTCAAGCCATAGCGTCACACGGGGCACGACTCTTCTGTTCGCCCTTACCGATTGGCCGAGATCGGGCCCCGCCCACTCACTGTCCAGTCAGAGGTTTCAGATGTTCGGAATAAAAAAAAAAAATACCAGTTTGATGAGATGCACTCCTTTGAGCGACGTTAAGTTATTAAACTCATGATGTTTGCACTGCTAGAATAGCAAAATCTGAAACTGAACTTCAGTTTGGCTAAATATTTGCATGGTGATTCTCAAATGAATGTGTTGTCAAGTCTCAGAGCCCATAAAGTAGGATTTTCTCTGTTTATTTCCCATCAAAACATTATCCATCATTAAACCTTTTCTTTATTTTTCATCCCCGACTCCAGTCGAGCAGCTTTGCACGACTAATCATCTGCCAGAACTCCACAGCAAACAGCAGATGTAGCCCCGTGTTTACAGCCCCCGGCCAAAATTCTCGCTCTTACCTTCCTTCTGTGTCCTGCCGTTCCGTCGTCTTTCCACACTGGGACTGAACCAGCAGAAGCAAACACCTGGCCGGGCGTGTTGCCTTCCAGCTGTTGAACAGCTTTGCGTTGTGTGTTTCAACGTGGACTTTTCCCAGCTCGACTACAGACTGGTTATTGTTATTACGAGACATTGGTGAAGGGAACAATAGAAGAGAACGAAGTTGAAACTCGAGAAATAAGCCTGGGTGAAAGGGGCAGGCGTCTGATAGAAAGGAGGATGAAGGCCTGACCCTGACCCTGACCCTGACCCTGAAGTGTCTTCAGTCGGCTATTTGCGGATGACTTTGTTCCAATCTCAGTCCTCGTTGCTTTTAAATTCTCAGTTTGGAAACTCTCTTGAAAACTGGATGTTAGCAAAACCTCAACTTGCTCTGACATCCGTGTCTTTCCCCCAGAGTGCGACGTTACACGGATTGGGTTATATAAAGGTGTGTGCAACATTTGACCTAGTTGAGTTTTTTTTTTTATGACATTTCTCACTGGTTTCTTGCTCGTTAAAACCTCAGTGATGCCGAAATCATCCATTTCCCAAAGTCGCAGCTCCAACAGCGGCGCTGTTTCAAGTTGTGGCGGCATCGTGACCTGATTTCCATTGCGCCATTCACGTAAAGCACCGGCTCCGTTAACCCTCGAGTCACAACAGATTTGCCAGCGACGCTTCGGAAGACGACAAATGAAAAATAGTTGTGTGAGCTTGCTTTCTCTCCCGGAGTATTTCAATTCTGCGGTGCACCAGGGGGAAAGTCTTCCTTTTCATAAAGCATGACCTCCCAAAGCCTGTTAACGAAATATACTTGAGGTTTTTTTTTTTTTTGCCAGTGCGAGAGCTCCGTGCCAGAGTTTTTGTAAATCCCGCAACATGACAGCTGCGACGCACAAAAGCGGAGGAAACAAGGTCTGATCTCTTCTCCTTTCTTCTTCCTCTTCCTCTGCTCCTCCCTCCCTCCCTCCGTTCCCCTGGAACCCCCTCAATCTCTTTCCCCCTCTCTTTCAACCAGGGATGAAGCTGAGATGGAGTATTTAAAAATAGCGCAGGACCTGGACATGTATGGCATCAATTATTTCCTAATCAGGGTAAGCCAACGCTGCTTTGCTGTGTCGTTGCAAAGTGAGTCGGGATGAGAGACCGAGAGAGGCTTTTTATAAATTCTGCTCCCCGGAAATGAACTCGTCGAAGGAATAGCAGTCTGGCACTGTGCTTCTTAATTTAGTTGAACAGAATTGTTCCAAAAAATGTGAAAAAAAAAAAAAAAAAATGCTTTTGGGGAGGATCCTTGCTTCTTTTTCTTTAACGTCAGATCTCCAGATCTCTCCAACCGGAAAAACACAGCAAAATGTGCTTCGGGTGACTCAGACCCTCATCAGTGTGTTTTGTCAAAGAAAGAGACATTTTTAAAATGCCACCTGGAAGTCATGCACAGCTCAGGTAACAAACCGGACCGCTTGCGGCAGCAACACTGCGGGCCTGGTGTTGTTGGGCTCCGCCGCGGCACATAGTCTTGGCAGGCAGAGCCTCGGCAGCTTCTCCCGCGTTGGAGGGAGACGCTGACCAACGTTGGCAGCGAAATGTCGTCCGCAGCAGCCCAGCAGGAGAAAAAGTGTTGTTTTTTTTGTTCCCCCTCCCCACCCCCCTCCTCCCCGCTCCCTCCCGTGGTGCAGAACAAGAAGGGCACAGATCTCCTGCTGGGGGTGGACGCTCTGGGTCTGCACATCTACGAGCCCGAAAACAGGCTGACGCCCAAGTGCTCCTTCCCCTGGAACGAGATCCGCAACATCTCCTACAGCGACAGAGAGGTGGGAGGATCTTCACGTGTAGCGATCGATCAGTAAACCAGTCGGTCAATCAAACAGTCAATCAAACAATCAATCAAACAATCAAGGTGGCGTGGTAAATAAGTGCCCTGCAGCTATGAAGTCACTCCAATGTGCTGAAATGCACGAGGACTGTCACTTCAACTTCCCTCTGCCGCGAGTAATAAAGGACACAATGTGAAAACGGAATTCAATTTTGGCAAATTGTATTTTTACGCCGCTGAGAAAAACTCATAATTGACTTCCCTTGCTTGTTTTGCCCTCTGTCTGTTTTGTGGAGGTGCTTAACGCGATGGGCCGAGCGACCGACTGAAAAATAGAGAGTCGGCGGTTTGCCGTTTCCGTCCGCAGCTCGGGCACGACTCAGGGGAAATTGAAGCGATAGAGCGCGAGCGCAGACGGGCCGCCGCCTATCCGTCCGTCCGTATTGATCGTAAATGGCCTGATGGACGGTTTGTTTGTATCCGCTCTGCTCAGTTCACCATCAAGCCGCTGGATAAGAAAGCAAACGTCTTCAAGTTCAACTCCTCGCGGCAGAGGGTCAACAAGTTGGTGAGTCCGAGCCGAGCGGCTCGATCGAAAACCGGCGGGGGGGCCCGGCGAGGAGGAGGTGCTGACCGCTGCCGGCTCGCTTTGTGATTGGTGCAGATCCTCCAGCTGTGCATTGGGAACCACGACCTGTTTGTGCGCCGCCGGCGGTTGGACTCGCTGGAGGTGCAGCAGATGAAGACGCAGGCCCGAGAGGAGCGGGCGAGGAAACAGGTGCTGGTGGCGCGAAACCACAGACGGACCATTGAGACGATCTGCCTCCCTCCCCCCCCCCAGCATGCTGTTGTATACATAGTGCACGAGCATATGTGAACCGTTGCTGTGCGCGCCGTCCAGGTGGAGAGGCGGCGTCTGCAGAGGGAGAAGCAGCTGCGCGAGGAGGCAGAGCGAGCGCGGGACGAGCTGGAGCGGAGGCTGCTGCAGCTGCAGGACGAGGCTCACATGGCCAATGAGGCGCTGGTACGATGCCCCCACCAAACTGCAGCTGCGTTTTAACAAACGTAAACGGACAAAAGCAAACGCGAATCTCACGAGACGAGATTTTTGCGAGAATTACGGCTTATGTGCGCTTCAAAATTTTCAGAAATATCGCTTTCGCTTCGCCAACTGTCGTAGCTGCAATGTAATGCAACTGTGACTGTAATGGAAAATGCAGCTCACTGTCTCTGCTGCCGTGCACCAAACACCAATCCCCTCTTGCCGCTGTCACTTCTTCCTGGACCTTTCACCTTCCCCCACTCCAAACTCCACCACACTGACCTCTGACCCTCTCCCACCCCCACCCCCACCCCCACCCCACGTCCGCCAGCTGCGTTCGGAGCAGACGGCCGACCTGCTGGCCGAGAAGGCCCAGATCGCCGAGGAGGAGGCCAAGCTGCTGGCTCAGAAAGCCGCCGAGGCCGAGACGGAGATGCAGCGCATCAAAGTGAGCGCCATGCGCGGCCACGAGGAGCGGCGGCTCATGGAGCAGAAGATGCTGGAGGCGGAGATGCTGGCGCTGAAGATGGCCGACGAGTCGGAGAGGAGGTAGAGGAGGGTGGGGGGGTGGGGGCGGTGGGTGGCGGAGGGGGGTGAGGGTGTGGGGGGGGGTGGAAAACCACCGGCTGTGCTGCAAACCATCGCGGCCGTGGTCCAGCTTTGTCTTGCTGTCTCACCCAAATAGTCTTTTTTATTCACACACACACAACACACACACACGCACGCACACACGCACGCACGCACGCACGCACACACAACTTGCTCACATAAGGTGGATATTTTTTTCAAATCGAAGAAGCTTGTTTGTTTCCTCTCTTCTTCTTTTTGACATGCAAATACCTCAACCGCACGACGCGTCAAAATTATGTCCCCCCCCCCTCTAAACGACCTTGTAAACGCTACGTGCTGCGGAGTGGCTACACCGTTTAGCAACAACGGGCGGAGGAGAAGCCAAGCGCATAGGATCTGAGGCCGAGCGGCTCGGCTGCATTCAGGGTTGCCAGATCAGAGAATAAAGTCCCTCTAACGTGTTTGAAATCATTCAATTTGAAAAGGCTTTCTCTCGGGCAGCAGCAGCAGCAGCAGCAGCAGCGGGGGCTGCGGCTCCGTGGCTTTTGTTGCCGGCCTCTCCGCCGAGATTCCTTCACCGCCGAAGTTAATTAGAGCGAGGCAGTTGTTAGCCGCTCGTATTGATTAATGGCGGCTGTTGGTTATCAGCTCCTTTCACTGCTGATGTTGCCATCCGTCTTGAAAAAGTATATCTCTCTTATAATTCACTTGTTTTTTTTTTGTTTTTTTTTTGATCCAAAGTGTGAGACTTATCACTAGTGTTGCCAACTTTCATTTAGAAAAATGAAGGAGGCCTCCTGCAGTGTTCGGGGCCATGACCGTCACAGGCCAGTGGCTCACCAGTAGTGGTAAATCATAACTTAAAATAGGGTTTCCAAAAAGTATATGGTTCACATAGTTTGAACTGCTATGTTCCCAATATACATTAGAAATAAGCTGAATGTTTAAATTGTATTGAAATCTTTTAATTGGACATATTTTTTAAACAAAAGTCAATAAAGTACAGGATGGATGGCCATTTACAAAGGAATTAAATAAACGAAGCTGAAATGAACAAGCGATCCTGATTCATAGCCTACTGTACGCAAGCTAGGCGGGAAGTACGTCCCGTATCGATTCAAAACACACCGTTTCATTGTCAAACATGGGACAATTCTTTATTTTAAGGGACCGTTAGCAACTCTACCCCCCCCGCCCCCCGAACACAACCGTCGTCATCCCGCAGCGTCTCCACGCCGCAGTTCAGCAGGCGATCGTTTTAAGTGGGCACCATTAAACCACTCACCAGTAAGTGCAATTTCTGGGCGAGCTCGTTCGGCCAAGCCGGAGGAAATTTAAAGCGGCGGCACTCAGCATGTAAATGGCCACCTCCACTCAAACCCTCGAGGCACGGAGCGCCTCCACACATCGACGCCACGGCCGCTGACTGGATCAAAAACAAACGCAATCACCGGGGATATAAATACCGTACATGCCCGTGCGCGTGAAAAAAAAAAAAAAAAAAACACAACCCAAAAAACGAGCTCGCCGCTTGAGTGACTGGAGCCGGAATGCTGCTGCCTGACGGCGTGACGGCGGCCGAGTGCCGAGGTGCCGGTTACGGCGGAGATAATTCCTGGATCGGATTGAGATAATTCTGTTTCCTTCGAAGAGGCGGACAGATGAACTGATCTGCTGCAACCACTGTGTGTGTGTGTGTGTGTGTGTGTGTGTGTCCATGTGTTCGTCCCCTCAGGGCCAAGGAGGCCGAGCAGCTGAAGCAGGACCTGCAGGAGGCCAAGGAGTCGGAGCGCCGGGCCAAGAACAAGCTGCTGGAGATCACCAGCAGGGCCGCCCATGCGGTAACGACGTGCACAACATGCGGCGGCACGCCGGCTGCCAAACAACGGGAAATTCTGAAACGCGCATCGTAAAAAGCTTAACGCGGCGCAACGGCCCCCCCCGGGAAAACAGCGATCGACCATCGACGACAAAATTCGCGTGGACGCCTGCAGCCACGCCCACTTTCACCTCTCCGAAAAACACGACGAGAGACGTGCACGCGAAATTTGGCGACGATTGTTCGCTGCTTTCGGTCACTGAGCTACGCTTACGCTCTTCAGAATGTCGCCAAACAAATGATGGCACAACTAGTGGCAACCGGTTTTTGAGATTCGTGGGAAGCTGTTTAAATTTCTGTTTGCAAAACCTTTGGGACGACAAACAAATCCTCAAATGGAACTTTACCCTGCCACAAAAAACAGCAGCTCGTGCGACATTCTCTGAGCGCGGGCGTGTGAAAACGCCGGCAACCACGGCGGCGACGCCTCATTCTGTTGGGATGAAGTATTGCGGCCGTCAACGTCGCGCTCGCTTTTGTGAAATGAGCAAATAATGACACATAATGGCTCCGTATTTTAAGTCCGCTCGCATTTTGCAGCTCCAGAAACGAGCGGCCCTCGCTGCAAAGTGGAATACATGCGAGCGAGCGGCAGTGACTGAGCTGCAGTTGTCATTCTCGGCGGCCGCTCACCGTGTAATCGCTTTCTTCAGATGAGCAGATTGAGTCAAAGCGCGCCACAAGATGAATCATTTGAGGGGCCATCAGTTAATGGCAGAGCGTTAATGCTTCCTTGCTTTGTGCTCTGTGCGCGTGTTAAGCAATCTTAGCTCACAAAGTAAGGAAAGTGGATCTCTGCGACAGAGAAATGATCCACCAAACACAAGGTGTCTCACTACTGCTGTGGAGCGTTTGCGACTCCTCGCAGGAGGAAACAGTGGCTGTTTGGGTCCGTCGCAGCCAACGGAGTGAAGACTTGCGTAACAACAGGCGAGCACGTACGCCGGGCCCACGCGAGAGCTTCCAACGTTGCTAAATAAAGCCTCGCGCGGCGCACGTCTGTCCGCTCGCACACCGGCAGAAACGCAGCGAGATCCAGACGGCCGATAGGAGAGGCTGCAGCGCGTCGTTGGCTCCCCTGCCGAACCGCGACGTGTTGCTGGCGTTGCAGTCAAGAGCGCACCAACCGAGACCAAGGCATTATCAAGACTGGAGCAAGACCAGGACGTTTGGAGTTCGAGACCAAAACAAATCCGGAAAAAAATGACGAGTTTGCTTCTTAATCGAACAGCAGCATCTCATTTCAGCAAAGCGTCATTCAATCATTTTCTTTAACTATTTTGAACCATTTTCAAAAAAAAAACAACTTTTGCTTTTGTTTCATAAAATTAAAAAAATAAATGAACTAGGAATAAACGATCCTGTCACTCTGGGTGTCACAAACAGAGTGTAAAACCAGCAGCAGCTGGATTCTTTTCTGTTATTATCGTGTCATTACAGTGTTTGCTGCGTCTCGGCCGGTCTCGATTAAAAATCCCGAGTCCGTCCAGTCCGAGACCGAGACGAGTTCGGGTAATAACTCCTCCGAGATGAGACCGGCACCCTTAAAAAGTGGTCTTGAGGCCGAGACCAATCTCGAGCACTACAGCACTTTGTGTTTGCTCTCGACAATTCACCAGCGAGTGGACGCAGACTCTCCGCTGCCCCGCACTATCACTCCCACTTTCCTCTCTGCCCCGGTCGGACGGCCCTGCGGTCCACGTTCGTCCCGCCCGAATCGTTGCGCGGCGGTTCGTGCTGTTGTCCCTGCATTTACATTTATATTGTGGAGCGCTCCCAGCGCCTGCAGTGCGCCGTCGAAAGAACGTGAGCAAAATGTTATCCAATCACGTTCCCCCAACCGCCTCCCGGCACGCTGGTGGACTCTGCGTCCCGCTCGCGAACAAAAAAAAAAAAAAAACAGAAGAAAAAAAAAGGTGTTTTTCTCTCCTCCACAATTCCTGTTTCATCTTTATTCCGCCGCCTTCGCCGCTATTTGTCACTGTTGCTCTCTCCCCCCCCCCCCTAATCTCTTTCTTCCATCTCTCCTCCCCAGTCCCCCGCTCTGCCGTCTGACAGCATGCCTCCCGACCTGAGCTTCAGCAGGGAGAACCTCAGCTTTGACTTTAAAGACACCGACATGAAACGCCTCTCCATGGAGATCGAGAAGGAGAAGTGAGTGGCTGCCTTTACAATCCTACAGGCTTTGGAGAGTTTGCATTTTTTTTTTTTCCTCTTCACCCCCCCCCCCCCCCCTCCCCCCTTAACAGTCTAATATGTCAACAAATTGCGAGTCGCGAACGTTACTGGAAGTTTTTTTTTTTTTTTTTAATGCACTCAAGATGTTTAAAACAGTTTCGACCTCTCTTGACGTTACGTTGATGACGCCGGGAATTCTGGAAACGGTCCGGCAGCAGCGGCAGAAGCTGCTCGCCGTGGCACGCGTCGCCTCTCCTACTCTGAAACCAACATCTTTTTGTGAGTTTGGTCTCGCAAACGTCAGTAGTCTCCCCCCACAGTCTCGTCGGTCATGATTCAAAATCGAATCAAAACACAAAAATAGATGAGCTGGGACTTCTTCGTGGGGAAACGTTTAGCCTGCTAAATATTTAAACGTACCAAGACTCCCCTTCCACCCTGCGCAGTCTTAACTTTTCATTCATCTTAAATATGCATGCAGTCGTTTAGGAGTCAACGCGAGTAACTGACCCGAGCTCGGCAGGGATGTCTGGGCCGCGCTCAAGTAGTTTGTTTGTCTTGCGCTCGGTGTCGGTGATTGCAGACGGGGAAATTACACAGAGACGAGTTCGCCCCCCCCCCCGTCTGCAGAGCAAAATTAATCACCCGGGTCTTTGTCGCGTCGCAATAAGGTTGTTAGGCTTTCGAAAATAAATGTCAGAGTGCAGATAGACGACAAGTCGGCAATTGGTTGGAGAAGTGTTTGCGAGGACCGCAGGGCTCTTTGGAAATGTGAACTTGTCAAGCGCCTCCACCACTCCGGGGGAACCCGAAGTTAAGGAGCTCTTATCGCGCGCACAAGATTACCAATGTAGCATTTAAGAAACCGTAAGTTGGCGTGTTTCGCTCCGCGAAGCGACGACAGAGCCTCCGCCTGACCTTCGCCCCTGTCACCTTCAGGGTGGAGTACATGGAGAAGAGCAAACACCTGCAGGAGCAGCTCAACGAGCTGAAGACGGAGATCGAAAGCCTGAAGCTGAAGGAGAGGGAGACGCCGCTGGACGTCATCCACAACCAGAACGCCGAGCAAGGGACCAACAAGCAGAGCAACTTCAAAAAGGTTGGCAGGCGACGGGCAACAAGTCAGGCTTGCAGGGGTCATCCAGACGCAGTATAGCAATACCGTGCGTTTCCTTTGGTTGAGTGGTTCAACGGAGCGGAGACTGACATTGGTAGAGTTTCTAAAAATAGAGCAACATGGTTTTGGCTGAAGGGAAAATGCTATCGGTGAAATAGTTTTTTTCCTATCATTTCAACCATAAACAAATAGTCCACAGCCGCGTTGTTAGAATGCGTTCGCATTCGACCACTCACCACAGTTGCGGCTTCCCATTATCAGGCAGGTTTGCTCCATTAGGGTATAAAAACGAAAAAAAAATCTGCTCTTCCCATTCGGAACACATCGAGTCCACGGGCGACTGCAATGTGCAGCGTAGGAAAAAGTGGGAGTGCGTCTCCAGGCGCTCATCGGTGACTCGGTAATGAGTTGTTTCAGGGAAGCTGTGCAGAGTTGCGCGCTTCACATCCGGCGGCATCACGTCAGCTTCCAACATCGACGAATGGCATTTGAATGTGATGTAGCAGACCTTGGGGGTAGACCTCGGGTTCAAAGCACCTCCACAACCCCCCCATTTATCAAGGTGTGAAGTATTTCAGCAAGGAAAGTCAACAGCAGATTCCAGCGCTCAACACTTTTCAGAGGAAGATGTGTTGTTGGGATTGGATCTTTTCACGTAGGCACAGAACAAATGTGAAACTAAAACCTGGTCTGGATCAACAAGGACGTGCATTAAGGATTGAAGGGTTCACGTTAGACTTGGGCCGATATTTGAAGTGATTGAATATCGCGATACTTGCCGTCATCATGCAATATTTTTCAAACAGTTGTCATGGCATCCTCAGACTTTTGTTTTGAAAGGGAAATGCAGGCGGAACTGCCATGATGGAGGCAAGATTCTCACTGGGGGACGTCGTGGCTGAGATGAACCGCTGAGAAGATCGCTGAGATTGCTTTGATTGACTGTTAGTCAAAAAATACCACCCAGAAAAAAAAAAAAAAAAACAACTTAAAAAAAGCTGAGGGTCCGGTAATCAAGTCACTGCCACCATCTAACATAGAACAGTTTATCTCAAAACAGTAAAACCAAGAACTTCCATCCTGTGTGGAGTCTTGGTTCACGTCCTTCGATGACGCTCACTGGCTTGCGCTCGTTACTAACAGGGTCTTTTTAAATCTTTTCCAAAGTTTCCCCCACTTGATGATAATTTGAAGCGACACCGATTCAGCCCATATTCCTAAATCATTTGGTCCGAAGCAGGGCCACGTTAATTCAGTTTCATTTGTCCTGCGATGAACTGGTATATTAGGCCGAGTCCCCTTATCTTCTCCCCGCAGCACATCTCTATAATTCTTACACGGATCTAACGAGAGAATGGCGGCGCAGTTCTCCACACGCTGTGCGGTGCGACAAGCCCGGTCGTCGGCGTTCCTTTGTCACGGAGCTGTAATTGATTCCCGCCCCGGTGTTCAGGGAAAAGGCACAGTCTGAGGTCCTGTATCGCGCTAAATTCACTTTCCCTGTGGTTTAATGAAAGTTTCAACTCTGGCCTGTGAGCAAATTCCCCACTCGTGAAAAGAGTCCAGAATTTGTTCTTCTTTTGGTGACCCCCGCTCTCCAGCGAACACCTGTTAAAATGCACTTCTGGGAATCAGGGCAGTGTTAAGGAAGCGCATTGCTGCCACACTGGGAAAAAAAAAAAAAAACAGGGCTCAATGTCAACGTTATAACGTGAAACTATCACGATATATTTCGTGAGAACTGTGTGGCAGCGATGCGCTTCCGTACAGGGTAGCGTCTCGCATTACCTTCCAAACATGTAGAAAATCTCCAACAAAGCAAGAAGCTAAATACGCTGCTTCCTTTATTTTTTCTTTCTGAATGACTAATCGTGCAAAAGTTACTCGACGGGAGTCTGAAATGATTAAAAAGCAAACCTTTAAGGCGGCACCTTAAAGCCAAAAAGCAGCGAGTAGCCCAAGAGGCGTCCGCGAGGCAGAACGGAGCGGGAGGGAAGCGGAGAGCGAGGGAGCCTCGCCGGCTCAAAACTTAAGAGGTTGAGTTTAGCGGAGAGACGAAAGTTGACCGGGGAAAAAAAAAAAAAAAAGCAGAGTTGAAAGGATGAGCGGGAAGGAGGAAGATCCACAGAAGTGCTGGGGATGCGCTGTGAAGTCGGCAGCCGGGGGAGGCAGAGCGCTGAAGGGGAAGAGGCACAGATCTGTGAGCCAAGAGCATCACCAGAGCCAGCTGCACCTTCAGGCTGGAGAGGTTTTTTTTCTGGTTTTTTAATCTCCATCCAGGCTCCTTCCTTCCCCTCCCCGGAATGATTAATGAGCGGCTCCTTAACACGGCTCAGTGACTCTGCAATTCCACCAGGCCGCGGGATCAGGGGGGGGGCTTACTCTCAATAACCGAACGGCAACACATGAACTGTTGGGGTTGTCGGGGATTTTTTTCGCTGGAAAGAGCCGGCCAATCAGAGGAGGGAGGGGGGGAGGTGGAGGTGGAGGAGGAGGAGGAGGAGGAGGAGGAGGAGGAGGAGGAGGAGGAGGAGTGGGTTCTTCCAACTACGTGCTTAAAGAAGGACTTTCCCTGGAGATACGTCGATTACTAACGGCTGATAAATTGGTTATCGACCAACCCACCACCACCACCTTTTAATTATCCATGTGATACTGCTTTTTAAAAACGCAACCCGAGGTCGACCTCCACCTTCCAGTATTGGACGTGCGGGCAGTGTGGTGTGCAGCGGCGGCGATGGCGGTTGGATCCATCCCTGTTTGGTTTGGGTTTTCCCTTATTTGCTGGAGTCCTCCCACCGACACGACCTGGTGGGACTAATCTCATCTCCTCCCACTGAACCAACCGTCCCCTGCTCTAATATTGACTTTGCACACGCTCGCTTTAATTCACTCTCCCCTACAGGTGTCAGAAGGGGGGGGGGGCACAACCAAAGTCGCTGAACTAAATGACGCAGCGCAGCCGCCCGCCTGCATCCATCCATCAGTAGCTCATTGAAACCTGCAGAGAAAAGCACTTTAACGGCTCTCCGCTGATGAGCCGCCCCTCCTCCTCCTTGTCGTCCTCCCCCCTTCTTCCTCCTCCTCCTCCTCCTCCTCCTCCTCCTCGTGCTTCCCTCAAACCCCTTCGCTTTTCGCCGTCAGTCAGTCGGAGTTCTAATAAAAAAAAAAAAAAAAAAAAAAAAAATCTGATGATGGAGACACTCTACTGTTTTACAATCAGATGTGTCAACAAAGCTGCCTGCTGTCAGCCATCAGCAGAGAGTCAGCCCAGTCAGGATGACCTTCAGTGTGGGGTGTTTTTTTTTTGTTGTTTTTTTTTTCAATTCGGACACAAACTTGCTGAGACTCCGCCCCTCAGTGAGCCCTCATTCGTCTGCCGCCGCCGTCGCTTTTCTCAGTGGGTCGTCTCCCCTCGGCCAAGGTTCTGCCGCCGCTCTACCGGCTTTCCCACCTTCCACCGCAGGCCGCACAGCCCTCATCCTTGTCTGTCTTTACCTCCTCCGCAGCTCACGCTACAGAGCACCAAGTCCAGAGTGGCCTTCTTCGAGGAGCTCTGAACCAGGCTGCTGCCGGGACGGGACGGCCCAGGAAGGTTGCCAAGAAGCAGGATCCATCATTTTCCCCTCCCCGCACGCACACACACACACACACACACACACACGCAGGCTCAACGTGACCTGGCACACTGGAAGAAGCGTGTGTGTGTTTACATGATTTTGTTCCCTAATAGATCTGAACTGGAATTTAGCGGTGCTGTTTGTTTGTTTTTTCACCCCCAAGAAATTGAAACTGATTTCAACATTCATAATTTGATGTGCGAATATCAAGGTCAAGATACGAAGGGATGATGTCGAACAAGAAAACTGATTCAGTGGCATTCACGTGTCAAACTGTGTCGTGGACTTTGCTGTACCGCTGACCAACTGCCTGGGAGATGAACCACTTCACGTGCTGTGTTGTTTCATTTCTTGATGATAAGCTGACTTCAAACGTTCAATGAAGAATCCAGTGTGACAACCAAGCGGCTGCCGCGGCTCCCCGCTGGACTCCAAGCAACACTAAAGTTCGCCATTGTGGTTAATGGTTGCATTTCTTTTCTTTTCTTTTTTTTTTTGAAGGACCCATGTGTAACAGTTACATCGGTGGTTCTCAGCTGGTGGAGTCTCAGCACCCACTTTTTTTTAACCTTATGATGAAGTCGCGACCCAAATTTATTCTACAAGAATAAAAACGCTAGCCCACTTTCTAACACGTCTAGTGGATAAATGATTGAAGTTATTGAATTGAATTGTGTGTCCTGGAAAGTAAATGCCCAACATTTTCTCTGTAAATATAAATTTTAAAAAGGGAAACTTTTTAAATCAATCAAACAACTCCATGACCCACTATTGGGCCGCGACCCGCCAGTTGACAAACACCGAGTTACACAATAGAAAGCGCGTGTGTGCTGTGCTTTATGTCGTTGAAGTCTCAACAATAGTCTCTCAAAAATAAATGTTCACTTGCTGATGCTAAACGCTAACATTTGCTGCTCTACTTTAAGCTGCGGCCACACTGCGCCGCAGTTTTTCTACCTGTGGAGGTGGAGGTGGAGGTGGAGAGTGAGAACGATGTAAGCCATGTGCATCGCACCACATAGGACAGGAGAATACGGGTGTTGTGTGTTTTGGCACCATATCTCACACGCCGGGCCTTTAAGTCTCTGCCTTTGGAGGTCTTGTTGTTGTTTTTGTTTTTGCCTTCATGCATCTTTCATACGAAGATTGACAGCGGCTGTGGTCTTCTGTTTCTGCTTCTCGTACAGTGAAACGTGAACGTCACACACTTGTGTGTGTGTGTGTGTGTGTGTGTGTGTGTGTGTCTGCATTGCACATGCATCCCGGCACGATGAGGATCCTTCCGAGGCTCGGAGTCCGTGCTACTTCATGTCCTCGGTGAAGTGCAGCTCTTTACACTTCAAACTGGAAGAATGAACTCTTTTTTTTTTAAGACAAGACGTCAATTTGTATTATATCCTTCATCTATCTTCATGTGATACGTGCATTTTTATTTTGACAGTTATTTTGACTTGTACATTTGCATCTATTTTGAATTCATGCTAATTGTTTGCATCATTTTGAGTTCACATTTATTTTTAGACATCATGTGAAGGAAACGGCTCTATGTTTTGCAACAGGGTCAGCAAGCCTATCTCCGTTGCTACGTTTATGTTCCACTTAAAATAAAAGATCAAGTCTGATTCTTTCCTGTTGTATCTGTTTTTTTATTTTTGATAATAATGACAACAATAATACTATAAATTAAAGCTGCAAGCAGCGTTTGCGGGACTCAGCCGCCGTGGCCGACGCGACCCCTGATGACCCCCGATGAGGCCCGACCCCTGCCGACGCCTGCAATTGACCCCCGTCTTCTGCCGACGCCAGGCGACATCTGCTGAAAGAAGTCTATGCAAATGATGCAGATTTTGCAGCCTCGTTTTCTTTTCTTTTTTTTTTTAAGATGCTGTCAAATGTAACATATAGGCCTTGATGAGACAAACACGTGGATGTTTGAATGACGTCTGTAGCACTTTTCTGAAGGAAACTGCAGCCATTTATATGTGTGGTGAAACAGAGGGAGAGAAACACAGGCGTTAGGGCTCCCAACTAGCAAGAGCAGAGTTAGCGCCGCTAGCTCCGCTTTTGCAACCTTGGACACCTAAGCTTAGAACTCAGTCATTTCGGCGTCCACACGAAAGATATTGGTATCATCTTTTAGCTAAGGGCTTCAGCAATCTAACTATGTATAGTTATCCAGGGTGTGAATAACGGTGTCGGCGTGGTCAGTGAAAAAACAGACTTTTATTTTCGTTGGGGCCATCTCGAACAATTTCAAATATCTCACTTCCTGTTTGTCGGGCGACAAAAGTTAGAGCATTCGAAATGTCGAGCTTGAAGAGACGAACGCATGGAATTTCCCCCCCATATTTTTTCGACCTTCCTAGTGGAAGCCAGGGCCATTTGTAATTCTTGGACTTCTGTAGTTGGACACCTCTAGGGGGCGCTAGAAGTGGAATTTTCCCTTTTTCTCTTCATTTTCTTTCATTGTGTTCCAGTTTCTACCTCCGTGCCGAATTTGGTGACTTTTGGAGCATGTTTTGTAAATAATAATAATAATAATAATAATAGTGAAGAAACGGAGCAAAAACAATCGAGTCTTCGCCTTGCGAAGACCTGCTCTGATGAGAGCAGGCCTTCGCTGAGGCTCAGTCCCCAATAATATTAAAGGTTCTGACAGATTTTTTGGCAGACTTTGATGCTGTATTATGAGTCTCTTCCACCCAGTCCAGACTGACATTAGATTACACCTTTTAAAAAGAACCAATTGTCCCATAAGCGCATACCTGCTTGTGTCGGAGCACGCCATGCTTTTTAAAAAAATGTTTTCTTTGCTTGAGTGACAAGGTCAGTGTGTGTGTGTGTGTCTGTGTCTGTGTCTGTGTCTGTGTGTGTGTGTTTGTTTTTGAAGCGCTCTGCGCTGCGTGTCCCCACATTAACCCTTCAGTGCCGCCCCCCCCCCCGGTTGTGTTGCGGCCCTGAAGCTGACAGCTCGCTGACAGAGTGAGCGGCCCCGGTCAGGGCGAGATTGGGGAAGGAGAGGCGGTGAGGAGGCGGGAGGAGGTGCTTCTCTGCAGTCCTGTCGCCCCAGGCTGCTGCTGGAGAGTGACCGCTCACCCTTCGCCGCCTGGACTGACAGTGTTGTGACAGAGGGACGTCTTCAGGAGGCGGGCGCGGTGGTGGTGGTGGTGGTGCCCGCAGACTCACCGGCATCGTTCTCCGAAGGAGAGGAGGAAAGGAGGAGGACGTCTTTTGTCTTCCTCCCCACCCCCCACGCCACCGTTGCTCTCGTGGGAACAGGATTGACGTCACGCTCTTGTCAGAGCTCTCCGGATCTTGTCGGATACGCAGAGCTTCTCATTTTCCTTCAGGCTGGCTGCAGGAGCGCCGAGATGCCACCGCGTCTCCCAGGGGCCTGGATTTGAATAAACCATTTTCAGATCTTCAGTTTCTCCATCCCGTTCTCTGGTGCGGCTGCTTTGCACAATTAGTTCTCAAAGAAACAAATGAGCAAACGAACAAAAAAACACAAAACTGTAGAACTTCAGACAACGGTGCGTTCAGCCCTTTGTTTGAAAATTTCATAGAACATGGAAATGTTGTTGCATCAGTGAAATTAATGGCATTCTGAAGGAAACTAAACACTGTCCTAATCTTTTTTTTTTTATGTTCAGTAAAAATGATTCAAAATGTTAAAAAAAAAAAGACACATTTTTCAGGGTTAAATGCTAACACTTAATGCTTCAACCTTTTCAGTACATTGATTGACAATGTGCCAGCGTAATGTTTGCAGTTGAAAGTCGTTGAAACTATGGTGACTGTGGGAACGCCAACCAACGCGAGATGTCACATATCAGCCTTTTTCTGTGGGAATACCAAACAAAACCGATGACAAAAAAAAACAAACCAGTCGCCGCGTTTCTTCTCTCTCTGTACGTTTGAACACTCGGAGCCCCTGAAAGGACGTCAGGAGTTCTTTGCCTTTCCTCGCAAAACAAAACCCCTGAAAACAGCCTGCGGCCTGTCTGATACTGAACACGTATTTCATGCGACGTCACGTCGCCCGAGTCTTGATGGACGCAGACACACAGACACCGCTCGGAAGGAATTCTTAAAACCCATCCTTGCTGCAAGGAGCCAAATTAGCGTCTCCTTTCACAGCGCGATGCAGACGTCTCCGGGTGTAATAACTGTGGATAAACCCCACAGTGATTGCGCTCATCGTGTTGCCTACGGTGAAATGGAAATGAGTTTGGTATTTTGAACAGGGCAAGCGAGAAGAAGAAGAAGAAGAAGAAGAAGAAAAAAAAAAAACAACCCAAAATGCAAAATCTTGCTTTTGTTCAAATATCATCTTGTTAGACGGGAGGGAGAGCTCTGCTGCCCGTCTCTGCACTGCTTGATTAGGGGCTATGAATAAATTTCCCACTCACCCCGCGATAACGAAGAACTCTGCCTTAATTGTCTCACTCCATTAACAATTACAGTGTAAATATCTGCTCGCCGGCATCATAAATCTTGCTTTCCACTTTCTGTAACGTTTGTCTGCACCGCCCCACTTTTTCAATTTCTCCTTTCGCTTTTCTGACTCTCCTTCGCGCCGTGACATTGTCCGACATGACGAGAAGCCATCTGTGAATTATTAATGAGCCGGCAAACTATTGTGGATATATACGAGGCTAATGAAAGAACCCCCCCCGCTCCTCCCCCGGGCGCTATTATAAAAACTTGTCATGCATGCGTTAAACCCTCGAGGGGAAAGTTCTGTGCACCTTTCTTCTGCCATTTCCCCCTGTGTTAAAGCCCCCTGAGCATAATATTTAGCAGCAGCTAACGGCCAGAAAAAAGACATTCAATGAGATGCTGAACAGACCTGTGTGTGGCTGTATTGGTTGTTTGTCCTATTTAGCAAAAGAAGAAGAAGAAGAAGAAGTCTTAAAGGCCCAGAGAGTACAAGATTTAGCAGCATCTCCTGGTCAGTACGTAAATGGCAAACAATGTTTATTCCTGTTTTCTGATCTCACATTTTTCACACATAAGCTCACAAACTCTTTGAAACTTTCCTGGTTGACGGCAGGTTTTGTTCAACAAACCAGATGATCACAGTTCCTTTCTTGTCTCCTCCCCTCCAATCAATGCTGCATTTAACGCACACTCTTGGCAAGTGTTGCCCTTTACTGGAATAAATTAACAATGGTTTGATTGTGGCGGACGTGCCAATGTCCTTAAGGTGAGGTGCCCGTAGACGAGGAGGCTCCTTTATTCTCCAGAACAATTTGATTATGTTCTCATCGTTTATTTTAAGTAGTTTCCAAAACCAATTTTCACCTGTGGAGTTGTTCCAAAATAAAAATTCTGTTTTATCTTCAGTGCACTAGTAATTGTTTTACCTTTGCATAGACCTAATTAAAATTCATTACGCCATTAGCGCCATGACTCATCAGTCATTTTCTTCCAACCCAGTCCTCTTTTTTGGTTTGCTGGTGTATTTTAATTTTTTTCTATATATGAAAATTTCTCCTTCCTGCAGGCTGAGGCATGTTGACTTCCTCTTGTTGACAGTTGCCATGGTGACTTGTAGTATTGGGGCCTCATCAATGTGGATCAATCATAGCGCACAGGCATAACTCAGAGGACGTTAAGTCAACTCAAAACCGCTGTGAAGCAACGCAAATGTCTGAGTTTCAGAACCCAAACTCAAAGAAAGTGGACTCAAGTCAACGGGTTTGTTAAACCTCCTTTGTGAAATAGGCCCCCTGACTGGTTTGCAGTAGCTTGAAGACATTTGGCCTCTTGTCCGAAAGACTTCTTGAGAATTTATGTAGAAAGTCCCACATATTTAACCCCCGCCGAGGAACAAAACCCTGGTTGTGTACTTTTGAATCTATTTTGTGTATATCTTGCCGTCCAAAGACAACCTGGCCTCTAATCCTGAATTAGCTTCTCTTCACACGTGCAACTGCAGAACCACCGGCAGCTTCTTTGGTTTTTGTCCGACTGAAACCTCAATAAGGAATGCACTCGAAAAAATATCTCCGGAAAAGTCTTGGAGGTATTAATTAGGCGGGAAGAACGCTTCTCCCCTCTCTTGTCTTGACCCGTTTAACTGACCCACTTCTGCCGCTGCCGTACCCGTCTGCAGCCGCGCTCGAGACCTTGCATCATAGGTGCTCGGGGGACTTGGGATTTGCGGGAGGCTTTTTTCACTTTCTTTTTCTTCCCATAGCCTCTCTGTTGTTTAAAGAACCTCGTCTAACCCGGCGATTTCATTTCCTTCAGAGACTCGTTTAGAGGGGAAGAAGCAGCTCACTCGGAATCTCCCTGCTTTGCACGGTATTCCTTGCACACAAAAGGAGAAAAGCCGTATGCGAGTCACAAAACCAGTGGACCGGTAAGATCCATATTGCTCTGTGGCTTTACCTTTTTGATCCTCAAGCTTTTTTTTCCCCTCCGCCCTCTACAGCTCACCTGTATATGAAGCCCACGGCTCGGTTTTGAATCGATGAAAGGCAAAACTTTGGGGACTTTAGGAGCTCGAGGAGCAGCAGCTCGCAAAGTGGTGTTGCTGTAATTGGCCGGTCTATTTATGATTTCGACACAACTGCAGCAGCACATCGTGTGAACCCCCCCCCCCCCCGTCCCTCCCTCCCTCCAGCACCACCACCTCATTCACTTGATACCACAGTATTGATTAAATCTCTGGAGACAAAACTGAGCTTGTTGTAGATGACACAGACAGACTTTGAATTCTTCAGGGAGTTACTGCCACACATCTGAGAATGGAGATTTTCCACTTTTACCAACATGGAGCTTTATGTGCCCTGTTCTTGAAGCCAAAGGTTCTTTTAGTTTACTCCTCTGCACTCACTTTGTTCGTGTAAATAAAAAAAAATAATAATAAAGGCCCTCTGTGAAAGATTGAGTGGTAACTGACAGTCATAAAGCAGATTGCAAACCAAGTTCATGTTAATTCCTGTCTCACGGTATCTCGCCTCATGAATTCCAACATACACGCTAATTGTTGTAGCAGCAATTGGATTATTGCTGCCTCTACGTCTACCTCTTTGGGTTTGTAGCCGCAGTTACTTTGGCTTTTCTCAGAACATATCCGGTAGCTCCTGCCCCTCTGAGCAAGGCAAGCTGATTGGTCCCTCAGTGGTAACAAAAACAGTCAAACTGTCCCGAATGGGAGCTTTTCAAGGAAAAGAAATTGGTGGCACCACCTCGAAACATCGGTATCTGGTCCCCAGTAAATCAGATGCGCAGAACAAATTTCGCTGTGCCGTCACTGTGTGCAATGTGACAAATAGAGCATCTTCTATGCTCTTCTGTGTTGCAAGATTCTCGATTAGAATGTCAGCAGTTTAGCTGCATTGCGAGGCCACTCACGACACGCTCGCAGCCGCATTCCCCCTCCCCATTCCGCCAAAGTTGTCGCCGCGGCGTTGCGGCACTCCCAGCAGAAATCCAACTTTTGAAGGGGAAGAATGTCAGCGAGCCCGAGTTTCGTCGGCTCGCCTCGACTGTGCGATAACGGCTCTGGATGGATGTAATCCGTGTTATGTAAGAGGCAGCGGCGTCTGGGGCGGAACGCAGCGCAGAAGGCTGCCTTCCTGTGAGTGATGTCGGCCGCATTGTTCATTCATGTGGCTTCTCTTTTCAAAACTGCTCCCCTCAATAGCCTGCTGGCAGGAATCCCAATATCCCTGCTGTAGCATATTGGATTCATACACACACAGACGCACACACATGCACACCTTGGAGTGTGGACACTCTTCCTCAATGGCGAAAGGAAGACGACTCACAACCCGTCAATTCTCCAACCTAGTCCCTCATTTTTAGCCCGGCGGGGAAATCCTCCAGTTTCTTTTTCAGCTTTTCACTCTTTCCCCCTTCTCAAATCCATTTGAGTGCCACTCCTCTCCCGGTTTCCACACTCTCGTCATTTCCACCTGGGTTTCGAGCCGCAACAGCCAACCGAAACAAGGAGCCTCCGCCAAGCGTCCAACCTGCTTTTGAGCGTTTCTGGAGACCGTAATCCTGCTGCGCTCAGAGTCGGCCGTCCCATTTATCACGCGTCCCCCCCCTTCCTTCCTTCCTTCCTTCCTTGTTTGCCATATGACTCACAACGCCAAACCCCCCCGCAATCCTCCCTTCCCCGCCCCCTCTCGGGTCGGGCTTGCGATTCGCTGACCTATTTGTTGGGCGATCAGGGAGCGTGCGACGTCTCCCGGCTTGTCACTTTGTAGCCTCACACAGATGTCAGTGATTTGCATAGACGCCTATTGAATGGCGCCACTGACTCAGTGCGAAGGATGCCTTTCCCAGTCAGCGGGGCGCCTCTATTATTCTTGATCCAGAATTAACCGATGGTGGGAGGACTGAGGAGGACCGATGTTTGCACCTGAGTGATTCAACGTCTTGTCAGAAAGCGTAAATAAACTGTGATGGGGTGAAAATGGGTTTTGGATGAAGAAAATAGGTTTTTATACCTTCTTTTTTTTTAACCGATTTATGAAGGCTTAAAGGTCCCATGTTACATTGGATTCTCAGATTTCTATTTTGGACTCCAGTGGAGCAGCCTTGTAGAAAAAAAATCATATCTAAAAAAAAAATATGTAGCATATTTAGCCCTTTGTTTACAGCCTCCTTCCGAATTTGATGTTTTGTAGGAACTTAAGCACGTTTGGAAGGGGACAGAAACAAGGGTACAAGTGCCCCTTTGTGACATCACAGAAGATTTGCGTGCATCCTGCTATAACTGAAGATTTGGTTGGACTTTCTATGTGTTTTGACGCTATCAGAGAAAAGTCTCATAAAGGCTGGGGTGGACGTCTGGCTGGGAGCGTTGTCACTAACCTGGTAGAGCTGTTTGTGCCCTTTGTGACATCACAAAGGTCTGATTTTCAAAACAGAGTCTTTCAGCTCTCTCTAAAAAGTGGCTGAAGCAGAAGGAGGTAAAATGATGTTTTTGTGTTTACAGAAGTCAACTGACTGGACTAAGAATCTTGTTGCGAAACAAGTCCCTTTTGCACCATATGGAACCAAATAAATAGTTGATGTAATGTGAACGATGCTGGTACACAATAATAAAATATGACTGCAGCAATAATGCTGCGAGGTTGACAGTATGATATTGAAAAACAAATGAACCCCCAAACAGTAGTGCTGCAATTACTTTGTAATATTCATGGTAATTAAAGTGTTGATCAGTGTGATGTTTGCGCATTATTCTGTGATTCATAAAAGCTCCTGGTTCGTATTTATTGCCTTTCATAACGGCTGAATGGAGGCTGGAGCGCTGTTCCAGCCCCGCAGCCCGAGGAGCAGTGCAGCCGGTTTATTAATAAGGAGCTTCATTTGTGGAAGTGTCCTCCAGCTATTGGTACTGGACAGACTTGAAAGGACAAAGAAACTACATACGCTTTTGATATGTGACAGGCATAAAGCAGAGGACAGACTGAGTTCCCCACTTGCAGAGTGGACTATCTTTAAAGACTTTATAGAATTTAGCAACTTGTGATCTGTTCAGCAGCACATGGCAAGACTTTGTAGTTTTAACTGAGCTGCGTTTGGCTTGGGTCTCAGTTCAGTTTGACATTTCGTTTGAAATATCTACGTGTTTATGTGTGTTTGGTCTGTCATTCAACTAAAAATGAGTAAATAAAGTTCACCCTTGACTTCCTGTGCTGAATCTGCATTGCAGAAATCAAGTCCTGGTTGCTAAGGTTGCTGCGCTTGCTCCAAAAAAGAGGCAGAGGCCGGGAAATTAGCAGCGAGAGCCAGGAGCCAGGGCACCTGGCACCAGAGTGCTGAGTCATTTGTTTCTATCAGCGACGCTGTCAAAAAGCCCCGCGAGTGTGGCTAATTAGCACTCGGGGACGTTTCCTTTCTTTTCTCTCTGGAGTGGTGCTTGTTGCAAAACATTTTGTCTGGTGGGAAACAAAAAAAAAAAAAAGTTGGCGCCGACGGTAGAGGCACGCAGTAGCGATGGGCGATAACGTGTTTGTCAAATTAGATACGATGCGATTTTTGGGGTCGATATTGCGATATCGTCATCAGTACACTTATTGGTTTTGTCATTTTTTTCAGTTTCTCTGTTTCTTTTTCTTCACCAATGAGTCTGAATCTGCGGCTGCGGTCTGTGGTCAAAAATAAATACATATATATCAACATTTTCTTTAAATGATCGATACAAAATTTTGCTCAGATTAGCGATGGATATATTGACAAAAGTATCAATATCCACATCACTGGCATGCAGATGGGGAGGAGGTTGGTGGGTGGGAGAGAGATGCAGGGTGATGATACCCCCCTACACACACACACACACACACACACACACACACACACACGCACACACACACACGCACACGCAGTCAGCGCCGCTTGATTCAATTTCATGCCCATCGAACACGGTGGCTTGTGTTTTTGGTGCCACGGGCGACTCTCGAGGGCTGTGTTTACCTCTCGGCCTGTCTGTGAGACTCTGGCAGCCCTCTCAGACGTCTGGTCCACACACACACACACACACACACACACACACACACACACACACACACACACACACACACACACACACACACACACACGCACGCACGCAAGGAGGATCACCTCTAAATGATTGTCTCTTTATGAGCGTGAGTGCTTCTCTGATGCACTGCAGGTGTTTGTTTATGTTTTTCCGCCTGTTTTTCCGCCGCAGGCAAGTTCTGCAGGGCAGCATTGCAATTTCTAAAATGTTAAAAAAAAAAAAAAAGAAGAAAAATGGTGCTGTATTACGAAATAGTCACGCGACTCCTGTCTTTGAATGATAACAACACCAAAAATGGGAAGAAATGAGCAATAATCTAAAAAGCCTGATCCAAATGACCAGGTATAATTTTTAAAATTACAGTTTCACTATCGTCACGACAGGAATTCATTGTTTCGGTAAATTTTCCATGCAAACAAATGGTATGAAACATCTGTGGTTTCTCAACGAGAGGAAAAAAAGTCCATCCTCTCACTCTGCTAAAACACACCGTTGTGTTATTTCCACCCTTGGTGATGTCACGAATGCTGGCTGGATCAGGCGTGGTTTTGTCCCCTCCAAACACGTGAGCGCTCCTACAAAGAGTCAGCGTTCACAGGAGGCTAAAACCGAGTTGCTTGACAGGGGGGGGGGGGGGGGGGGGGGGGTGAAAACAGCGGACTCAAGTTGTAAAGTTGTCTCTAATTTTTGGATAATCAACACGAGGCTCGCCGGCACAGATCTGCAGATGTGTCGTGGCGCCACGTGCGCGCCGATGCCATCAAGTGCCAAACCTTCAACAGACAGACCTTTCACACAGGGCACAAAACCGATGCACGTCGAGCTGCTGGAGCACATTGGCTGCTCTGCTCCTTCATCTGGTGGAAAAAACGAGCAGTAAAATGCAAAACGCATTACAAAGTGGTATTTACGAAAGGGCAAATTTAACACAACTGCTGCTGCTTTAATTACATCATTAATACCCTCGATAAAGACGTCCTTTGTTTGCCTCCGTGGAAATGACTCAAGCACTTTGCGTTTTCTCTTTTATTACAAATGGAAAAAAAAGGAAAGAAAAAGAGACGAAAAAAAAGCCAATTATTTCACCAAGTCTTTCATTGCAATAAAAAAAAAAAAATAACGGAAGGAAATGAGAAAAGGCAAAGTGGGTGAAATTGCTGCGTGCTCCCCTCTGGCTCCTGCTGCCACAGAGGACAGTGTGAAGCTCACATTTTCTCTCTCTCTCTGCCTTCTTTGGGTTACACCAGTGGCTTTAATTTGGGAGCAGTTTCATCTGGGAGCGATTAATACGGCCGTCTCGTCAGCTTCGGGAGCCGCTGCGCCGGCGTCGTTGGGCGAGGGCTAATTCCATTTGCGATCGGCTGCAATTGCCACTCCCGTCCGTCTCCATCACTTCTGGAAGGAATGGGAAAAAAAAAATAAACAAGGTGAGATGAATGAGAAAGCCTGTTGAGGGGGAGAGAGAGAGAGAGAGAGAGAGCGAGAGCGAGAAGAAAGCCAAAGGCGTTTAACAAGGAGTTCCTGCTGTCCGGCTTTTTACGGTTGGCTGAGTTGTGTTTTCACAGAAAATGTGTTCAACTTTTTTCTTCTTCTTCTTCTTCTTCTTCTTCTTCTTCTTCTTCTTCTTCTTCTGTTCTCTCGCTCCAGGAGGAGATTAAAGTTGGTTTTGCTGTCAAGAAAAGAAGTCCCACTGCGAAGACGGCGAGCTGGTGGATTCGCATGAGCTCGTGCGTGTCACTGATTTATGCACGATTTGTGCAGGTGTCCACCGGACGACGCGAGGCCTCTTCGGCCTGGATGTGCAACCAGTGAAAATGATTGGATGTGAAAAGTTGGGATCAAAAACTCTTCACACCATGATGCAAATTTGTGAAAAACAAAATTCTGCAAAGAGTCTTGACGGGGGGTTTACTCAAACAGAAAACACAGGCTTGATTTGGGTCTGGGTATGAATATCATAATACTCACAGACAATCAGCAATTGATTTACAAAGGCAAGTTACATTACGGTCCGAATAGATCTTTCTTTGGACAAAATCCATTGGCCCACTCAGCCTCTCAAATCCTCCCTATGTGTACCCGGTTGGAGGGGGTGGGGGAGGGGAAGAGGTGGGAGTGTGTGTGTGTGTGTGGGGGGGGGGGTGAGGGAGGCTTTCATGAGACTGGGATCCGCCTCTTTTCTTCTGCCGCTGACGATTGGACGAGGAGCTTCACGCTAACGAAGATTCCTCGCTTCAAAGACCCAGAAGGACTTTGGGCTCAAAGTGTCCTTGCGTGTCCTTCGAGTGCTGCCGTTTCAAAGACGAGCAACTGTCGCACGTGGAACGCTGCGTGCAAAAAAAAAAAACAGGGAACGAAAGCACCGGGGAATGAACATGAACGTGTTTCCTGTTTATTTGAACTGTGTTCGGAGTGGAAAAGACAGCAAGTCAACAAATCTGAGGCTGGATGAGAAGAATCTTAAATCTTTTTTTAGAATGATGCAGGAAGCCTCAGACATGACGGTGTCTTAGACCGTTTCAAACCCACTGAGGTCGATTGGGTGGCGGCAGACGCGAGACCTCAGATGAGCTAGCGTGATCTTTTCACTGTAGAGTTTGGCCCTGTGACCAGCGGTTATGCACCTTAGTTTTCAGCAAAACTCTCGTGTTCTTCGCTTCACGTGAAACTGACCTGCAGGTCTGACAAAACCACTACTCTATTAGCATTGGTGCCAAACTCTTTAGAAGCAACCATTGCTTACAACTCAGAGGTAGTGTTGTAGTCAAGACCGCACCAACCGAGACCAAAACCTTATCAAGACTAGAGAGTTTCGAGACCAACACAAGACCAAGACTTTATATATCAAAGAGAATTAACCAGGAAACAGAAACAAAATGTCCGGTATCTTTTTGAAATTCAAGTTTGCTTCTAAATGGAACAGCAACATCTCTTCAGCAAGGTATCTTTTAATAATTTTCTTTAGCATTTTGCTGCTTTGCCAACTATTATGAACCATTTTCAAAAAAACAACTTTGTTTCATGAAATGAAAAATTAAATTTCTAGGAATAAGGTGGTGTGTCACTCTGGGTGTCACAAACAGAGCGTCTAACGGCAGCAGCTGGGTTCTTTTCCATTATTATCGTGTCGTTGCAGTGTTGGCTGAGTCTCAGGTGGTCTTGATAAAGAACCCAGAGTCCATTTAGTCCAAGTCCGAGACAAGACCGAGTAGAAATGCATCCGAGTCCGAGACGAGACTGACCACTCAAGACCAAGACCAACCTCAGGTACTGCAACACTACTCGGAGGAGAGTTTTTCTCTTCTTCTATGGTTTTTTCAGAGGAATCGTAACTCACAGTGAACCTCTCACCTCGTTAACCACGAAGGCTGCAGATCCGTTGGGTTTATAAGGTAAAATGCAAGTCTCGGGGCCGGAGGTGTTTGTTTAGGTGTGCGCAGTCGGGGCGACGGGCACAAACTGTTTCCATCAGACCATTTTTGTTTTCTCATTAAAAGGTTTAATGGAAATGAATGTGAATGTGAGAGAAAGCCGTAAAGTTTGGCACCTTGGCAGCAAGTAGCCAAACACAAAGGACAAGTGGTCATTAAAAGTGTTGACCAAGAGCTAATGGTAGCTTCTGCTGCTATTTAGGAGGATAAGTTGTCACCCAGTGCGCTGCATTCATCATTCATCATTAGCTGCTCCTGACTTATTTATGCAGGCTGGCAAATGTGAGACGCGTCCCAGCAGAGACCCTCTGCCGTCGGACCGCTGGGTTCGCCCGCTGAGCCCTGCGCAGAGTGACAAAACGCTACCAGACGATTACCCACTTGTACCAATTATGGACACCCTGGAGTGCTTCATCTGCCTTTTTAATGTCATAAATATTTCCCTTCTTTGAAGCCTCGGGCAACAAGGGGATAGGCCCTTAGGAGAGGGAGAGAGCGAGAGGAAGGGAGAGAGAGAGAGAGAGAGAGAGAGAGAGAGAGAGTGAGAGTCATGATGGGGAGGCACGGCACCAGAGCCTGGAGGGGAACTGTAACATGGAAAGACCACTGGCTCATATACAGAAAGGTGGGTTTTCTCAGAAGCTGCGTTTCCATGACCCCTAGAATTGAGAGAAACCTCAATATCGCGATGAAAAACCGGTCACGGAAACAGCTCAACTTGGGAAAACCTCTCAAATATGGCTAAAAGGTTTTGACGCTCTCATGAGGTGGTTTTTCCAGACATATCGATATCGAGGTAAAGGGAAGACCGGCAGCCTGATAGTTCATGCACAGGCCTTCATGCACAATGGAACACTGCTAAGGTGACGTGCAGTGGGCAAAGCAGAGCTGCTGTCTTGCAGAGCGAGTGGGTTTGGAGGCAGAAGCGGCACGGAATTATTAAAAATCTTTTGAATTTATAATTCCAGTGGGAATTAATCCCAACTCAAAGATTTGGAATCTAAATTCTCCCAGATCCCTCTTGAACGGGGATTGGACTCAGTCCTCCCACAGCCCTGCAGGGCGGAGGACAAGCGATGAACAAACCAAAGGTGGACAGACGGATGTTTACTGGTTCTTCCGTCTCGAGCCGGAAATGAACGAACTCTGCTAAAACTGCGCCGACGAGGGTGAAGAGAAAGAGAAAAAAATGCCGCAGCTTCTCCGCCTGAATGCTAAGCAGGTCGGGACAATGGGGCTCGCACGGCCGTGATAACAGGTGAATGATGCACGTGGCCCAGAGAGACAAAGGTGACGGAGTGCCACAAAGATGGGAAATGTGAAGGGATGTCCACTCTGTCCTGCATCCCCAGTGTTTCACTCACTGTTGCCATGGCACTGTGGATGTTTTTTGGATTATTAGTTTGTTTGGTGTTGTTTGAATGGAGGCGTGGGCAATGCACCCCGCTTCCACCCAGGTGGAGACTTTTTTCCCCCCTCCACTGCGTAAGTGGACTACACTGCGGTACCATTGCAGCTCAGCTGACAGTCGGGAAACAAGTGCAATGCAGAGAGCGGGGGGGGGGGGGAGTAAAGGAGAGAGAGAGAGAGAAAGGGAGAGAGAGAGAGAGGGAGAGAGAGAGAGAGAGGAGAGAGAGAGAGAGAGAGAGAGAGAGAGGGAGAGAGAGAGAGAGAGACAGAGAGAGAGAGAGAGAGACAGAGAGAGGGAGAGAGAGAGAGAGAGAGAGAGAGAGAGAGAGAGAGAGAGAGAGAGAGAGAGAGAGAGAGAGAGAGAGAGAGAGAGAGAGAGAAGAGAGAGAGAGAGAGACAGAGAGAGAGAGAGAGAGAGAGAGGAGAGAGAGAGACAGGGGGAGAGAGAGAGAGAGAGCGAGAGAGAGAGAGAAAGAGAGAGGGAGAGGGAGAGAGAGGGAGAGAGAGAGAGAGAGGGAGAGAGAGAAAGAGAGGAGAGAGAGAAAGAGAGACGGCAAAGTGGTGGAAAATGTGTAGAGGAGAGATGAAAATGTACGATTGTGTGTGCTTGTGTGTGTGTGTGTGTGTGTGTGTGTTCACGTGATCGTATGTGTTTTTTCTCTTTTGAGGCGGAGGGGACAGTGGAGGGAAGAGAGTGTAAATCAGGAGAACCCCCCCCCCCCTCCCCCCACCACATCCTCCACCGCAGCCCCTGAGTGAAACCGCAACCAGAGCGTTGTGCAGAATCTTAATGGACTCTACTGTCAGATTCAGGGATTTTCCTGCCAAATCTCAACACGTACAGGATGCACAGATGCACGTACACACACACACACACACACACACACACACACACACACACACACACACACAGACAGAAGAAGACGAGGCAGATGTTTTTGTTTTCGCCCAGAACAAACCATTTGGTATTTAAAGTCTCAGTCATTATGGCAGAGCACTCACACACGACCTTTTAGAATCTATCAAAATTTCACGCCACAGCATGATGGAGATGTGTTTGGTCAGCACAGACGATGTACTATCATTATCATCATCATTATTATTATTATTATTTTTTTATCACAGCGAGCCTCTCTGCAGAGAACATAAACACAGCGCACGCGTTTGCACATTCTGTGGCCGACTCGTTCCGGGAGTTTCTGGACCGTTGCAAAGATTCAACTGAAGATGCTGATTGGACCACCAAACAGAGAGCGTTTCATCGCTGCAAGTCCACCAAGGGAAGAGCCCAGACAGCGTGTCTGCAGCCCAACAACCACCGTCTCTGCTCCGTTGTCCTGCCGTTTATTTTCTGTGCAATTAACCGAGAGAGACGACTCGCTCGTCTCGCTTGTTTTTCATTTGTAATTTTCTCCACTGAAGACAAGGATCGACTGTTCAGGTGCCACATATTCAGCTCATCCTTGATAAAGTGTGCAATTATGTAGCAGCCAGTACAGACTTCCTAGTCAGTAATGAGGGGAGAAGAGACTGACATTTAATCCCCCGAGTTTTTATTTTACTTTATTATTTTTTAACACTATAGAGGAAGAACTTTCTGATGTGAATGTTAAAATCCTCCTAATTTGGAACTGAGCTTAATTTGATCCGACGGACCACCCAGCAGGAGTTTTTATTTATTTATTTATTTTTCACATTTTGTTAATCAGTGCAGAGTGAAGAGACAGGAAAATAAATACCTGAAAGAGACTCCAAGACTTAAGAGCTTCTGTTCTGCATGTAGATAATCTCATTACCTTCCTGTTTAATCACCTTTGATTTGAGACCCCCGCCCCCCTCCCCACCTCCCCCACCACCACCACCACCGCCAGCAAACCACGCCCCGGCAACTTGATGAATACGCTGGCATTTCAGCCTTGACTGCTGGAATGTAACGGACCCTCTGACACCGTTGTTAGGCAAAGGCATTCATAAGTGCACATTTGCATAATGACACATTACACTGTTTACGTCGGAAAGGGAAGTGACAATTAGCGGCGCACTGCGCAGGCAGTCGAAAGCAGCGCGGCGGTGGCGGCGGTGGCGGTGGCGGCGCTAGCGCGCGCGACCACAGCGCAGCCGCGTCTTCTCCCGCTGACGGACGGTGTGCACGTCTGAAAAGATCCGTGCCAGAGCGCCAGCCACGCCTGTAATTAGAGGTTTTGAAATGTTGCTGCGACTCCGAACGAGTGGCCTAAAGTCCTGCGGCGAATGTGGAGACACCGCGACAAACAAAGCTTTTTCTTGGCTCCTGGGCGCAGAGGTCACTCTCGCGCTGAATGGACGCTGATTCCAAAGCTAATTGAAAATCAAAACGAACGCAACGTCGAGCAGAGATTCCTGCCTGATGTTGGTGCCGAGTCCGTCCTGTTTTTCTTTCAGTTCAATGCTCGCAGACCTGCGTAGCCATGATGCAATTAAACCCGTTTGGCAGGTGGACGCTGCTTCTGATTGAGTGGACTGTCTTGAGTGACAGCAAGCACGGGGGGGTTGTTGTCATTTGTTGTTATTTGACTGTCTGTGCAGGAAATACACGCTCAGTGATGCGCATATATATATATATATATATATATATATATATATACATATATATATTTTTTTTAGGTTTCCTGGGTGGCCAAACGGGTTGCCTCCTTCCCTGCCCAGGTTATTAGGAACAGACCAAACTGTTAGACGTGCTGGAAAACATTTTGTAGATCAACACTTAGCTGGGTTGGGGCTAATCGTGCTATACTTTTTGAACCGTAAACATGGCCTGCTCAATGGAAATATGAAGCTAATGAGGCCTGAAGGACGGTTCCAAGTTCCAAATTGCACTTTATTTATGTATTTGTTTATTTTTTTGGGCGCAACAAACCATATTTTCTTTCCCCCCCCCCCCCCCCCCTCCCGTTGAAACCACCTCTCACCTGTTCTTCGGCCACTGCAATACATCAACTAGCAGCACTTTAACCGTGGGAAGTCACGGGGCTGAAGCTAAATGGAGACGTGCCGCTGATGCGGAGCGACTGCAGCGCAGCGCGGGGAGCCAGCGGCGGCTGTCAGCGGCCGGCTGTCAGCTGACGTCGAGGTTGTGATTGTTGATTCTGGAAAGTCCCCCGGCGGAACAGCTGTCCAGCCGTGATGAGTTCGGAAGCGCCGTCTTTACGGTTCGCTGGGCTCGCGGTGGACGAGATCCAGTTGGCCGGCAATCTCGGGATGGAGAGAAAAAAGACTGAAGATGTGAAAAAAAAAAAATAACTGTTGTGTTGCTGGTGTAGTGTAGTGTTGCACCCAAGGGCCGTTTGTCCTGTGTTGGGGGAAATATTTTAATTACTAATGTGCACTTTTTAATGCTCATCCAGAAAAGCTTGTGTTACTCTCCTACTGGACTCAGACTGGAGTGAGCTGAGTGGGAGGGACTTCCTGTTTAGGAAAACGTCACATTCACCGCGTGTCATGGGAACATGTGTGAAGGCTGCAGCGGCACTTATCTTACTCACTTGCGTATCGATACAGAGGTATATCGCAAAGGTGTCGTGTAGACTTTGTTCGCACTTGCGCGTCACGGGATGTGACGTACGTGGTCACGTGACCAGTTCACTTCAATTGAAAATGCTGTGTTGTGTTTGGACGGAGGAGGAGACGGAATTTTCTTTTTTTTTTTTTTTTTTCACAAGTAATCAAAGAGACGAATATAACAACCGTTCTTGACAGCAAAGACGTGCAAGCTGCGCCATTTTGCCGACTCTAAATCTTGCGGGATGTTGTCGGTCTCTCTGTGTGGCCCTGTGATGAACTGGGTGTAGCCCCGCCTTCCCCGCCAGATGTCAAGGACAGGCTCCAAGCTCCACCTTGACCTTGAGCGCCGATAGAAAACGGACGGAGGGATTAATGTCTGCATGACCGCTTCTTTGCACCGTCACCATCAAAGAGTTGAGGGTTGAACTACAAAGGGCAATTATTTCACCTGAAGGGTGGCAGTGGAACCTTGAACCTCCAGCCTTCATCTTCTTTCACCACACGCAGGTCCACCTACCCTGCTGTACCTCCGTGATAACCCCGTCAAAAGAGATCTTATTTATATGGCCACATTACTATTCATTTCTTTTCTTTTCTTTTTTTTTTTTTTACCTTTACAGGTAACACTGGTAATATTTCGGAAGTGGCCCATATATCTGATGGCGCGCCTGCACGGTAACGACGGAGCGAAACAATGCTTTGCGACGGTCTCAGATGAGGGAAACAACTCCGAATCCAGAGCAGCAGAGTCTTCCCACAGCGTGTTTGGCGGCACGCGTTACATTTTAAGGAGGAGGGAAAGGAAGCGAGCCCTTGATAGATGCAATGATGCCCGTGTGTAATCTGGCAATATCTCATCTGTTACAGGTACGATCTGAGCCTACTTGCAGGGGGGGGGGGGGGAGTAAATCGATGTAAATCCGGCCGCAGTCATCCGGTGCTGTAATGGAATTTTATAAATCCTCTCTGCAGGGTTTTTGCACTTTGCCTCCCACTGTGCTTTGTTTATCCTTGACCATCCGTGTTTTATCAAGAGAGACGACTTTGGATGAGGCGAGCTTTTCTAATTTTATACCCCCCCTTTTGTTTTCAAACCAAGTCCTGTTTGTTTCCCTCCCTGCGTGCGCTGCGTGCGCGAGTCGCCAAACACATGAATCACCAGAGGCCCCCCCACCCCCGGATACACGAAACACTGCGTCGGCCTGCTTCAGCGTGTCAAAATCATTAATCACTGTCAACTGACAAAACTGCCGCCTCGGAAATGTTTCCCCGCGTCTCATTCACTTCCACGCGACGGCTTCATTGGCAAACTGTGGGAGTGGAGCGGCGGCCAGAATAGGAACGAGGCCTCGTCTCGTCTGCTTTGACTGACAGCCGAGCCCCATTCCGGCGCGAGACGCCTGAGATGGAACAGCGGCTGTTTGCCAGAAGCGGGAATCGATGCACGGATCCCCTCGGCAACGGCCGCTGGCTGTCAGCTGCGGGATCCAGTCGATCCCGCGGAGTCGCTGCGTCAACGTTCCCGGGTCCCGGGTATTTAAAAAAAAAAAAAAAAAGACAAAACGTTTGGAAACCCCCTTAAAGTCAGAAAACGCGTGCATTTCTGCCAAATAAAGAAGGCAAAGAAAAGGGCAACCGGATGCAATCAACGTTTTCTGCTCGATCACATTCGTAAATTCAGAATTTAAATTCAAAAAGACACTAGAAGATCACTTTCTGTTGCCTGGTGCTCATTGGTTGCTGGCTCACAGCTGTGAGCTGATCCAGAGACGCCAAGTTTAGAGAGCAAACAAAGACAAATGTTGCACATGATGTGGACCGTTGGACCAGAACCTGGACAGGAGCCTGCACACACACACACACACACACACACACACACACACACACTGCGGATCCTACAAAATAATTGATTTTTTTTAAAAGCAGGGAGACGTTTCTCTCCACATTTCCATATAGACTAGTTTAAAAAATGATGAATGGTGATTTTTTTTTTTTTTAGTCTATAAAATAAAATTTCCCTTCTTTTTCCACAGTTACCCTTTTTCTAACCTATTTAATTTGGAAGGTGAAATGTGCTCGGTGGGCAGCTTCCTCATTTCACACGTGAAGGTTTTGGGAACTTGGATCCTTTGTTAAATGAAAGATTGTTACGTTATCCTTCTTTCTTGCCACCCACCACCGCAGGCCGCGTGAATCCCGTCTTCCCGTCTTCAATTCCAGGCGCCTCTCAGCGGCTAAACTCCAGCTCGTCCCTCATTATTCCGATCTTTTTTTCACAAAAGCTATCAGCGGCGAAGCTAAACGCTTCCCCTCACGCAAGGCGGCGAAGACTCCGAAGGCTCTGCTCTTTAATCCGCAAGGTTTATCGCTCTCAAGAATCCCTGCCGTGGTTTCTAGAGGACAGAAGGTTTCAGACTCCGGTGTTGGAAGGCTAATGGAGGTTCCGCCCCAACCCCGACAGCCCTGCTTGATCTGACTGTCTGTTTCCACTGCGACAGCTGTCAAACGGAGTCAAACGGGGTTCAGGCCTGTGTCAAAGACTCACACGTCCACCTTTTCAGAGCCAAGGCCGCATCTGATTTGCTAATAACGGGGATGCAGCAGGGAACACAACCGAGCCTGAGCCACCGGAGAACGGAACGTGACAGATAAGGGGTGTTTAATTTTTGCGGATGCGACGTATTGAAATGCAGAGCCAGTCTTGTTTCTAGTTCACTGGTTGCATTCAAACCGGGTTATTGTAGCGACTTGGCAGTAGTGCAGCAGCGAGAGTGAGACTGAGTGAGAATATAAATGGATGAGCGTGCTCGTGTGTTTGGCGCTTTGCCGGTTGTTCGGGTCTCAGTTTGTTCGCCGCTAATGAGACAAGGGGAGGGGCCTCTGCCGCCGCCGAGGTGAACTACACTCCACTTGTTCCCGTTTCACGGCTCATAACTCACCGACGAGACGACAGCTGCACTTTAATAAACATGCGGGAACGGCGTGGTGGCGAGTGTTTGGCGTAAAGACGTGATCGAAACGGGAATTAATGTTCGCTATTAAGGCGCCTGGAGTCGGCGTCTGCATTTTAACTCGATAGCAAAAGCCCCTGTTGGAGCTGCGTATGTGAATCCCGATTGAAATGGGTTCATTTTGTTCCCTTTGATTCTACACTCCAATGGAGGAGACAATAAATGGATAAACCGGGGAACAAAAACCGGTGGATTGCCACAAAGCAGCGTGTTTAGCACTCTGTTTGCAGCCAACTGCGAGGAACTTTGCTACAGTTTGGCAAGACAGCGGCCGCAATGGCGGCTACAGGGAGGTCTCAGAGGAACGGGATTGATATCATTGATGTGCTGGCGCCCTGCCCTTTGTGACATCACAAAGAGTAGCTTTCCTGAACAGGCTGTTATAGTGCACGCTCAATGAAAAGTGGAGCAAAGAAGCAAAATGTGGTGTTTCCTTGTTCTGACGAAGTTCATGGACTTGGTGATTGACTGGACACCGCTGAAAGGGGTTTCATGGGACCTCCAGTGATGACGGTTGGTCACTTGAGCACACTGGCAACACCGTCAGAAGTGATGCGGGAAGTCAGGAAGTCAGCTTCCTGCCCCCACGCCCCTCGAATCTCCCGCTTGTCTTCAGGACACGTGACTGCCAGTCTGTTTATGACCTTCCTCGCCGGCTCCTCTTATCTTTCCCGCACATCAGTGCTGCTGCAGAGCGGCTGGAGATAAGGTTTTCTTTGCGGTCATGAGGACTCCTTATCCTCCCACATGCAGTGTCTTAATCCAGCTCTCAAAGAGACGAGACAAGCATGTGCACTGATGTGTGAGCGTCGTTGGAAGATACAGCTCTCACATTTGAAGGTGTGTGAATACTGTGATGTCAAGAAATTATATTGGAAAACGGTAGGTGCACTCTCTTCATGGAACAAAAAAAGTTCTTTGTTGCATGAGCTAAAACACACATAGTTCAGGAAACTGGCCCTGTATGATGTCACAGAGGGGAATTAACGCCAACAACGCCTCTATTTTCTTTCCCAAACATGTCGTAGGTTCAACAAAGCTTTGTTTTTAACAGTGGAAGGCTGTAAACAGCGGGTTAAATATCATTTTGACAAACAACTTAATCACTATAACTGTTATTATTATTACAACTATTATTACAAATAAACAGAATAAACAGATTGGGTGTTTCAATTAAACACAACAACACACACACACACACACACACACACACACACAAAGTGTTTGCCACAATCTGACACAGAATTTGCAACTTGCATTCTTCTTTCTTAGCTCGAGGACGACGGAGAGTAAAAACTCTGGAGGTAAAAACAGCGAGACATTCAGAGATTCATGTTTTTTAAATCTATATTTAGAAAGAAGTGAAGGAGTCTTCTTCTTCTGTGGTGTTAGTTAGTCTGGCGTCGTCACAGCGACAGCCTCACTAGTGAGTTTGACTTTGCTCCAGCGTCCTTGAATGTTTGTGAGTTTTCTTCGTATTTTTTGGAGCTCCTGACAAACGATCGGTGCGTCAAAGAATAAAAAGACCGATTCACTCGGTCCTCGGTTACTTGAGGTCCCCTCCGCCGCACAATGGCCTCCTAATGATAATTGCCGGCAAGTGAGTTTGACCTCACTTGCCCAAAAGCCTCGACACAGAGGGGAACGTTCATGAATTTTCTTTTTTGTTCATCCAGTCATTATTGAAATGTCTGCTTGCGAAATCCATCAGAACAACGTTGTCCTAAACGGCCACTTTAAGCGTAAATGCCGGAGGTCTCATCCAAAAACGACTCCATCAAGGTTTTATTTCTCAGCTCTGTTTTCCTGCGACGGAACATTTTGTCTCAGTTGCCCAACATCAACACTGTGGCTGTAACTGCAAACCTCCTCGGAACACCAAAGGCAACATGGATACTCTGAGATAGTGAGCAGATTGCAGGTTTGTGGGACGGGGAAATAACAGCGGGCGGAGCCTGTCAGGGTCAATTCTCGGCACGTTCATTCTGTCACGAGCAAATGGAGTCGTCCACGATGGGGGGGGGGGCATCGACCGCTGGCTGCACCCTCGGAGGAAACACTCTTTGCGAGAGGGGTTACTGGGGAGGTTCGAGGGACAGGTTGATGGACAGGAGCCACTGAGAGGCTCTGCTGAATTAGCGCTGCTGAACGCTCGCCATCCTCGGGGGTTCCCCGCAAACACGGAGCCAGAGTTTGCGTTGTCACTCCCATCTGTCTTTCCAGATGAGATTACGTGGAAGTCAGGAACTGAGGGGGACTTTGCGCCAAGCTTTTCAGAAAAACAACACAGCCACTACGACGGCGTTAATAATTGCAGTATTTGCGAGGCTCTTGTCATTTCCTTTTCCCCTTCATGTTCTGCGCTTTCATGACCACGCAGAAGGAATGTGATGCAGTTCTAAGATTGCAGCCCAGATGCTTTCTATTGGGGCTTGGCCAGCTGGATGGATGAGATTCTCGTGCTGCAAAGCGAATGCTCTCCAGTTATGCATATAGATTCAACACAAGTTCCAGGGTTTTTTCAGTGGATGGGACACACACAAAATAAAATGAAATCAGAGCGTCGTCGTGTCCTCCACGGGCGTTCGGAAAAAGCCGACTTCTGTTGACAAGGCTGCGACAACTGGAAGCCTCTGCAGTGATGAGCTCACCGTCGTCATCACGAGTTGACGAGACGAAGCCGAGTCGGTCGAGGGTGGGGTCGAATCCCGCCGAGGGAGGCGTTCAGTGTATCACCGCGCTCACGCATCTCTGCGTCTGAAAGGCGATGTTTAACGAGGTATGTTTTTCCATTTACATTTAAAAGCGCCGCACTCATAACGTATGCAAGCAACGACGCAGGACGCTGACTGGAGACACTGACACATATGGTGAAAGTGCAGAGGTGAAAATAATTAGACTGTGAAAAGCTGAGTTTCAGCAGACTGGAGGTAATTTCGACATTCAGAATCTGTCTAGCACAATTAATCCATGCAGAACAGGATGAAATTGATTTTTTAATTGCCCAGATCTTTAAGGTAGAACAAAGACACCTATTTCAATCTCAATTATATTTAACAGTAAAGAGATCACGAGAGAAGGCGTACTTAATTTGCAAATAATGTGTTTAATTAAATCACACACCTGATTTTTTTTTTTTTTTTTTAGAAAAGAGGACATTTTACAGCAGTGGCAGGAGGCAGCTGGACTGCATGCAGATATTTCATACTTGTGCATCAGGAGCATCAACCTGAGACGCAGCCTGCGCTTCTTTTCCATTTCTCTTGTCACAGTCGGCCGATTCCACCTCCCAGCGTGCACGCAGGTTTCCCCGGCACACAGGGCCGGAGGAGAGACGAATGCATGGCGAATCAGCATTCCGTTCCCTTCTCTTTACATTTGGTCACACTGGGAAACTCTACAGTATGCTGCTGCATGACTGTATTTGACCATGAGGCTGAAGCTGAAGTTAGAGCCGTTCAGGGATCGAGAGGAAAATATGCAAAGGTGGAAGTGTGAGTGATTGAAATTAGTCACATGTTCTTTCTTTTCCAATTCAAATATGTGTTTTTCAGGCAATAAAAGTCTTAATATCCTAAATAACCCAAAGAAAGTAACTATAAAAGACTGTGTGCGGACAGGCCAACCTCTTGCATCAAAGAGGTATCTTGAGATGAGGTGAAACAGCAAAAGGTGGAGGTGAGCTGGTGGGAGGGGGAGGGGTTCAAGAGGAGGTAACATTACATAAAATGAAATTCAGGCAAGCACAAATCTGAACAGTCTGTGAAACTTTGACGGCTTAAGCTAAAAATAAGTGTGGAAAACCCCCACAGTGAGTCTCACACTCACTGACTCACTCAGCCCACACTCGGAAGCACATCTGAGGATTTTGTCCTTGAGTTTTCGTAAAGGACCCACTTAAAGGTCCGGACTATCAATGGTTTTTAGGTCCTCGTTTCATTTTCATCCTGGCCTCCAGTGGAGCAGCCTCACGCGTGTGAAATTATCCGAAAAAGTCCACACATATGTAATGCGGGCCCTTTGTGAAGTCACAAGGTGCACATTTGTGTCTTTTTTTTCCCATTGAAGAAGTGGAGCGAGCACCAGAAAACAAAAGTGGAGGGAACTCAACGATGGAGTCTTTCACTCTGGGGGTTTCAGTGACAGGCTGGAGTTGGGAAAAATATTGGAGTTTGAATTTGAGACCTTTTAAAAGGTGCAAGTCAGACACGAGTCTGCGGCAGAGCTGCTGAATAATTTACTGTCGCAGGCATCAAGACAAAGCGCTGCTGAAATGTCAGGGTATGTAAACAGATATGGATTGTTTGGGGTGGATGGTTTGTTTCAAGAATCGATGGCCATCAATTTGCAACATGATGTATGACGCTAATAATTAACCCGTCGTGCGCAGAGAAATATAGAAATCAATACTGAAATTCTGAAGGACTGTTCATCCCCCCCCGCCCGCCCCCATTGTGTGTTGAAGTAAACAACAGCAACATTATCGATGCACTTCCTCCTCTTCCTGTGTTTCCTTCATCGCCTCTTTTGTGCCGTCGTGACCGAGATCTCAGACCGCTCTAATAAGCTCAATTAGCGGCGTGACTTATAGCGCAAACCATTAATGTCTAATAATCACAAGCTAAACTCTCAGTTAAACATGGGGGGGGATAAGACACAAAAGGCCAATTAAGATGTTTGCCAGAAGGGCCGCGTGCATTTTAGATGATTCGAGCGTTTACGTTTCAACGTGCAGGGGCGATTGTGAAGAGATGAATGGAACGCGATGGAACGCGGCTGCGCTCGATTGTAATCCAGTTATCGCCATTTCCAGATATTGATTCATGCACAGGGATATTAATAAACGCGGAAATGGGAAGAAGTTGAACTCGTGGTCGCGGAAGGGGGGGCGGGGCGGCAGGCGCCTCTGAGGTGGACACACTTTGGTTATGAAACGTTCACGGCGTGTCAGCAGCGGGACGGACGGCGAGAGCGTTCGCCGCAGGCACGCCGTGACCTTTTCATATCTGCCCGGGCCAGGCCTGGCGGAGCGGCGAGGCCCGGCTCTCTCAGCGGGGTTCAGTCACCAAGGAGCCCAGACACACTGCTCATCCACGGGGGTTCCACACGTTAGGGTGAAAGGCTTTCTCTCTCCAACTTCCAAACACACACACACACACACACACACACACACACACACACAGGGGTGGAATCGTCTTAGGAAGCAACGAGGGCCTGCAGATCCCGAGAGATGACTGTGAATAATTGATTTCTTCTTTTTTTTTTCCCGAGCAGGGAGACGTTTCTTTCCACATTTCCATATAGACTAGAGGAGAGTCTTGAGGAGGTGATTCAATAGTCGTATAATTCTTGCAACACTTTGGAAAAGTTGGTGAAAGTATCATTTGTAGGTGTATGATTTGTTCCCAAGAGGTTCGTGAGTCACGCCTTCCTGGGAAATCCGGGTTTGGGGGGGGTAGGAGGGGGATGAAAGAAGGAAGCGGAAAAAAAGTACAACCTTGGATGTCGATATATAAATGCAATGCAATTTAATAGGCAAATTTGAAGAAAAAAGAAGAGACACTTGAGACGAATTTGCTTCCATCCTGGCACACACGCTCACACACTCACCAGGCTTTTGATTTGACTAGAATGTTTTCAGGTCCAAGGAGCTGCTTCACCACTCTGAGCCTCCTAATTTCAACCCGGTGGCGGTGAAGTTGCGAGTTGCATTTAACTTTTAACTCCCCGCCTTCAAAAGCAGCAAACTCCCTCGTGGATATATTGGTTTATCTTTTCATTCCTGGGTTAGCGGGGGTAGGGTGGAGGGAAAGCACACTCGGGGCATTTCTGATGTGCTGAAACGGCTCCTGCAAGGAAGAAGGTGTGTCAACGCTCGTCAGCGGCGGCGGCGGCGGCAGCGGCGGCAGCGGCTCACTCGGGAGGCAAACATGACGCAGCTTCCTTCAGCCCGCTTCCCCTCCAGCGGCTTTGATGTTCCAGGAGTGGGAGGTTACCATTCTGGGAAAATGGGCCACTTGTGCGTTTGTGATTTCTCTTGAAGCAGGAGCTCAGAGTGGAGATGCATCCATCCATCCATCCATCCACCCACCCACCCACCCACCCATCCATCCATCTACCCACCTACTCACCCATCCATTCATGTACCAAACCATACACTCATCCACCAATTCATCTACCCATCCATCATCTATCCTCCCACCCATCCATCCACCCATCTGCTGACCCATCTAGCGATCCATCCACCCATCCACCTATTCATCTACCTATCCATCCATTCATCTACTGATCCATCCATCCATCCATTTATTCATTCATCCATCCATCCACCCATATAATCTACTGATCCATCCACTCACCCACCCACCCATCCAGTCACCCACCCATCCAGGGTCCTGATGCCTGACTTTGTGGCCTTCAGCAGAGCGAGTGTGTGATCGACGCCTCTACTTCGGTCCACCACCGGGATCAGTCACATGACTGCGGCTCTGAGGGGGAGCGGGAGGTCCTCGCTCATTTCCGGTCTGATTGATGGAACGCCAGGTTTCCTGAAACGCAGCGTGGAGCTCACTCTTGGCCCTAATGGCCTGCAGCCATGCGGTGAGGCCACCTGCCGTGTTTGATCTCACACCAATCGTTTGCAACATTTCCCCTCAGCCAATCCACAGAATTGCTCATTGCTCATTTGACTCTTTCCCACCGCAAGGCGACTCCGTTTTCAGGCGCAGTGGCCTAAACCTTTTTTTTTGGCCTTCTGCAGCAGTCATCTCGGCACTCAGTGTTTTTTTTTTTTTTCTCGCCAGTCAATGCTAAAAAGAAGAATTTAACAACTTAGATTGTGCAAATTTTTCTTCTGTTGGTCTAAAGATGAGAATTTTGCTGAATATGAGAGAATTTTAGTTTGTATGTCCTTGTACATTTTTCACCAAGGAACTTATTTAATTGCAAATCTGAAGGAAAACCAGTATCTTATTCAAAATTCCAGGGATGGTATTCGCCTGAAATCAGCACTGAAGCTTTTCTTCAGTGTTTCTGCTTTAGTCGCAGCAGCACGTGGACAAAGTATGGCACGCACCGTCAACCCCTCATAGCAACAGGAAGTCTCATGCTGTTGCTAGGTGCTTCAACTGCCTTTTAATGTGACAGATGGAATGTTTGTCCAATAATAATCCAACTTTTATTTTGAAGAGGGCCTCCTGGCTCCTCCCTCATCAGATGAGTGTCATAAACCCAGTGGCTGGGAAGCATTCGGGTGATGAATAATTGGAATCCAAGAGTAAAATGTGAGTGAAGGCATTTTACCAGACGTTGACTGATTGACAGCTGCTGCAACAGCCTGGTCGACAATCTACACATTTTTATTCAGTACACGTCAAAGTCAACGCGTCGTGTGCCATGCCTGCGTAGCGTCGAGCGACAGAGGCTCTTTGCAAGTTGCAGAACCTCGATTTTTTTTTGAGTGCAAACTTTTGCTCTGATCCCGATTGCGGTGATGAGCCCGCGGATGCAGCCGTTTGCCACTAGGGGTTGCTGTTTCCGATTCCTCTCCAAAAAAAAAAGAAAAAAAGAAAGAGTTATTTGGCTTCCACGTCCAATCTTCCTTCCCCTCCCACACGTTCTCCTGGCGGAAGATCCTCAAATAGCAGCGCGCTTCAAAAAAGGCTTCAACATCCTCTGACAAGAGGCAGCGGGGTCCAGCTCGGGGCTTCCGGCAGCGGAGGCAAACACACCAAAAAAAATAAAAGACGAGAACATATTACGCTTATAAACACGAGCCAGAACACCAGGGGAGCACAACCGCAGCTTATGCTGATCCTGCAGCGTCATTAAGAGGCCCAGCCAGCCCAACCACCAAGCTGGCATATCTAGAATTCCCACGAAGGCTGCCGCCCTCATCCTCCTCTTTCTCCTCTTCCACCTCCTCCTCCTCCTCCTCCTCCTCCTCCTCCTCGGCTCAGCCAGAGCCAGAGGACTGGGAGAATATAGCAGCGGCAGATCAGTCATGTTTTGTGGAGGAAAGGGGCTGTGAAAGGAGGGATGATGCCAGCTCTCCCCGCGGAGGATCCCTGGATTTGTGATGAGACTGCAGGACAGCAGCAGCCGTCCACAGAAAAAGCTCCCGTCGTCGCCAATGCGCCAGTTTTTTTTTTTTTCTCCACACGAAAATAAAGAGAAAACACAAATAAAGATAAGCGGCGACATCTCTCTTGCACTGCAGACGCCCGACTGGGGGCACGCGCTGTAGTGCCTGCTCGTAATGAAATAACTCGGTTCAGTAGGTTGTGTTTTCTTTTCTTCCGGCCGAGGTGAAAAGCTTTATTTTTGGTCTTTGTTTTTTTTTTTTTCTTCCTTGCTTCTATCCCTTCCAGCCGGTTCTGTCTGGCTCCATGCTTATATTCCTGGAGCAACTCAATGGGCCTGCAGTATGGGCCATTATTCACTCCTCTTTTTTCAATTTTAATCTGCGCTGGTCAATAGCCATGGACGTAGCCAGAATTGAAATGGTGTATTTGTTCCGTGGGGGCAGATGGATGTGACTACGGGGGCAGTATCACCGCGACTCCTCCCCTTCCTCCTGACTGTGTGTGTGTGTGTGTGTGTGTGTGTGTTTTTTTTTTTTTTTTTTTTTTTTTTTTAATTGAACTGTTCATGCATTGTTTTCTCATCGTCGGGGTTTTAAGTTTCTTTTCTAATTTGCTCAGAAATGCAGGAAATTACCTGGTGTAATGATGTCTGGCAGGTGGTCCAGAGATTAAAGTGTTGTTTTTTTTTATCCCTTTTTCATCCCTTTAATCTGCAACGATTCAATCAGAGACACCCGTAGGTGCAGTTTTGTCCTAGTTGGAACCTCGTCAGGACTTTCGTTTTGGCTTTTTTAGTTTTAGTTGAGTGCATTTTAAACATGTTGCAAATGTTTAAAAATATAAAAGATAAATCAGGACATGTACATGCAGGTTTTATTGTGGATTTTTTTCTATGCGGATTTAATGTTTGGGGTCGATTGACTGCTGCTGTACCCATCGAGCAAAAATGACCTCCTGAAATGGATTACTTATATTTACTGAAACAAGCCATCGTCACTTTTTTAATTTAGGCCTACTGCACTGAACGACACTAACGCCCGTCATGGATCCAATCAAAAAGCTCACAGTTGGATGAAAAAGCATCTTGCTGAGTCAACTCCTTTACTTTTAAATAGCCTTTTACCCCTTGCTTGTGAAGCACAGTGTGATGATTAATACATGCAGGCAGAGCTTTTTAGTTTTTATTAAAAAAAAACAAAAAAAAACGAGCCCTTGAATACATATTGAGTTACACGTATATGACAAAACTTGCAACACTATCTCAGAAGGAGAAACTCATGAATGGAACGCCGCGGGCCGATGTGGAGAGAGTCTGTGTGTGTGTGTGTGTGTGTGTGAGGCGGAGCTCAGAGCTAATGAGGGAAGCGCTGGAGTCTCAGGTCCCTGCTGTGATCATTTGGCTTTGCAACTCTTGGATGCTGAGGTAGGATTCTGCGAGGGGAGTGGAACACAATCACAGTCCTCCCTCCTCTGAAGCCACAGCTTTCAGCGCCCGCTGAATTAACGGGGACCGAAATTTCACATTGTTAAATTACTCAGGGACGGCCGCCTGGTGAATACGGAAGAGCTCAGATTTCTGCTTTTTCTTCTCCTTTCCATCGTCAACTTGGCGCCAGTTTAGCTTCTCTTGCACCTTCTCTCCAGCCTTGACATCAGTTCACTTCTCTCTCTCTCTCTCTCTCTCTCACACACACACACACACTGTGTGTTCGACATGACTCTGGGAGACCGTAACCTGGCGGGGATAATCATTAAACATTTTCAGCGACAAAAGAAGCCGTGGCCCCTGGACGCTGAAAGTGCTCTGACCTTCAGAGTTCTGCTCCTGTTGGGAAGCTTTCGGCTGGACTGTTTCTGTGGAAATGAAAGGCGCGCCCGATGGCCTGTTAAGGACAGGAAATGCCAGACGGCGTGGTGGCTGCCGAGCGAGGAATGTTGCAAAAACATTTTCTGCCTCATTCTCATCATTAACTCTATGTTGCTGTAGTCAACACCATTATGAATTGAAAGGAACTGCTGAGTTACCCGGACCAATACGCTGTACGGCGTAAGTCAAGGTTTAGCAGCATCACACTGATGGAATAGTTCACTGCTTCAATTTACACTTCTCACTTGCAACACATAGTTGATACATTGCCTGCTTTTGTTCCCGTTTGTTTTTTTCATTGTTACTTTTTTCTGTTGTTGGACGGAACTTTTTGCATTTGTATGTCCCACGAGACGTCTGGATGTTTATTATTGCATTGCAATGCAGTGCTGAAGATGCAGCGCACAGCTCCATGTAAACAGAGCACAAAGCATTGTGCTATCTGATACACGCTGTGCAATTTAAGGCTGTTCCACGAAGACGTGTCATAAAAATGGGTCAATATGGAAATGATCCAAAGCCAAAATTGGCCCTGCAGTCAGTGCAGTGGAAATATAAATCTGAGTGCAGTGCAGAGAACCTGGGAAAGCCGTGGTGCCTTGGTGGAGGCTCCCACCTCTTTAACTTGGCTGCACACTGGGCTCATTGTCATCAGTCAGCTTTTAGTGTCGTTGTTTTTTTTCCACATGATGTCCTTTGGAGGAGAATGGAGACACCCCATTAAAAAGAAGCTAAAAGAATTGCACATGCAAAGTGTTTTCTTAAAGGTAACTCGTGTCACCAGATTTGTTGAATAACGCAAAATGACCCAGTTGGCCGACTGGGGAGAATCCTAATGGGCCGGAATGGTTGTGCTTGCGGCAAAGGCTGGTGTTAAGTCACAACACTGAGTTGAAATGTGACGTGGATTCTGCCTCTGGGCTACTTTCACTTGGAACTCACTTGGTTGTGTTTGCCGGCGGTAACTGAGAAGCTGCGAAATTGGTGAAAAAAACGGAAGCTGCATTAAACCGACTCGGCTGAAGTGGGTAACGGTCAGGGTCAACATCAAACTTTGACATTTAATTTTACAGGACAGATGGCACTAAACTGGCAGCGGTGATATGACAAGATCATTGACTGGCAAGGCGGCAGCGTGCTAGGACGGACTGACGCACTGAGGTTGCATTTCCATTGTGTTCATACGACTGCAGTGGGTCGGTGCGGGGATACAATTCACTTCCACTCTGGCCTTGGGCATCAAAAATCCAAGTCTGGACTCCAGTCAATTACACACTGTACAGCCAATCAGGTTCAAGTTCAAGTTATTCATTGTCATTGTTGAACATAGTTAACAACGAAATTTGTTTGGAGCATCCCCATCACCACAGGCATCATTACCGAGAACACTGATCATAAATAAACAAACACCAAAGTGCAACAGTGCTAGTGCAATAAATGGTGGATAGCGTACGGTGCAACAATGCAGTCCAGTTCACAGTTGTTGATGCAGTCTGACAGCGTGAGGGCGCAGGCTGTTGGTCAGTCTGCTGGTCCTGGAGCGGATGGACTGGAATCTCCTACCAGAAGGCAGTCTCTCAGAAAAAGATGGTGTGCTGGGTGAAACTGGTCCAGTAGGATGTTGTTCACCCGGCCTCCTTGTCTGCCTTGGTGCAGCTGGAGAAGCACACCAGTAGCCCGTAGGGGAGCACGCTCTCTACTGCGGCGTGGTAGAAATTTACCATAAGTCCCCGTGGAAGTTTTGCCTTCTTCAGTTTCCTGAGGTAGAAAAGGCGTTGGTGTGCCTTACTCACAGCAGAGGTGGTGTTGGTCCCCCAATCACGTCCATTGATGACTTTTCTTGGGGTTGCTGTGTAGACAGTGGCGCAGAAGAGTAAAAAAAAAAAAAAAAAGAAAGGAAAAGAAAAGAAAATGCAGATAATGAGTCAGGGAGAGCTGGGGGTGGGGGTGGAGGGTGGGGGTGGTGGAGGGGGGTCCAACCACATCTTCCTCTGCTGCGACAAATCTGTAAAACACTTTATCAGCGAGCCACGTCACCATCAGGCTTTTTTCTTTTTTTCTTTTTTTAACCTTAGAGCCAAAGAACTTTGGGGAAAAAAAGAAAAAAAGAAAAAAAAGAAAAAGAAAATGCGCAGTATGGAGTAGGACGGGATCGTCATTTTCACGAATGGCGCAGGATGGAGAAGCCACTCACCTGCCTCGCCTCTGCCGCCAATCACGCAAAACCAGGACGGGGAGTAATTGGATGCAAAAATGGGAAGAGGAAGAGGAGGAGGAGGAGGAGGAGGAGAAGGAGGAGGGGCGGAGGAGGTAGAGGAGGAAGAGGGGGATTGCCTACACCCAAGCGGGGCGTGTGTGCGCGCGCACGCACGCGTGGATGAAAGAGACAGTGTGACGACGACGGGGGAGAGAGAGAGAGAGAGAGGGAGAGAGAGAGAGAGACAGAGAGTGCGAGAGAGAGAGGCTCTACACACACGCGCAATAAGACACTCGGCTCTTCTCCTCCTTCACCTCCACTTCCTCCTTCCTCCGTGTCCGTGACCAATTAGGGAGCGCGCCTGCAGCATCTGAGGACGCGCTGACATGTCCTCACACACTCTGTGACAGAGACTCGCTTAAAAAAAATAAAAAAAAAATAAACTGCACGTCAGTCCTTTGGCGTGGGTTTCTCGTGGACTGGATTGGATGTGAGAAAAGAAAAAAAAAAAAAAAAAAAGGCGGCCGGAGTATAGCGTTCAGAGCGCGCGGGCATCCAACAAGTGGCAGCTGCAGCAGCAGCAGCAGCAGCAGCAGCAGCAGCAGCAGCAGCAGCGGTGGAATCAAACCTGGACACCCACCTGCGGGCGCCGCGCACGCACGGACTAATCGGCTGGATGCTGTGGATGCTGCTCATCTTTTCCAACGAGGTAGTTTTGACTTCCGGCTGACTTTGCGCATTAGGCGGGAACTTGTTTTTTTTTTTTTTTTTTCTCCCCCATTCATCAAAAGCAAACAACCATGAGGTAAGACACCCCCCCTCCCCCCCTCCCCCATTCTGCACTCGCGCGGACGCACACCCACCCCCACACACCCACCCCGCCCCCTGACCTCCCCCTTCTCGCCAGTCCTGAAGCGAAACAAATTGGCGAACACGCTGCGGAGGAAGCCGCCGTCTCCCGCTGCACCTCCCCTCCCCGCCCCCCCATCCATGGACTCGCTCCCCGGCTCCCCTTTAGGCGACCGTGGGGGGAAGTTGTTGGGCTCCTTCTGCCGTCTGCTATAGGCGTTCGTGCACGACGAGGGCGCGGGCGGCTGCCAGCCACAGGTCGCAGTCATGCCGATGCATCCGGTCACCTCCACGTTGATGTACCGGGGGATCTGCACCATCCCGGACATCCTCTCCTACAGCGCGCCGGTGAACCTGCCCGAAGACGAGGTTGAAGGTGAGAACCGCGCACCGGCTCGTTTGTGTGTTTTTTTTTTTTGTGTGTGTGTGGTCCGTGGGCACGCATGTGGCCGCGGCTGGCTCGCGTTTCGCGCCGCCACCGAAGCTCCATTCAAAACGGGCGCTCCTCGGTCAGCACCATGGACAGCGCTCAGGACCAGGATTTGAATGGTTTTGTTCATTTGTTTCATCATTTCATTGTTTGGCTTTTGGCTTTTGGCTTTTTTTTTTCTTTTTTATTGATAGCGCAACAAAATCTCAGACCTCTAACTATAAATCACCGGTGAAGATGAATGTACATATGCATTCACAGCTCATTCAGAGGCTCAGTGCACTGCCTCGGTGGCTGCCGTGCACTTCCTGCCATGGATCTTGCTTTTTAGAGAAGGATTAGATAGAGATCTGGTTTGTGTCTATCACTTTTCTGTCTTAAGTCACTGGCCCTTTCAAAAAGGCCCCTTATTATCCAAGAAGCCACTTCACTTTTCTTTTTTTTTTTAAAATTATAGAGTGTCGCTCTCTTGTTAGTAAACTCGCCAGAAATGAGAAGAAAATAAAATGCCATATTTTTACTGATTTTGACTGCTCCAAATTCATAAAGTGTGTGATGAAATACACATCTCTGTAAAACAGCCATTGGTGACATCAGCTAGGGCCCTCTTTTTGCCCACCCATCCATACAGCATGTGGAATGTACAACCAGGAATTAGCAGGAAACTAAATGATATTCTTTTCTGGAGATAAACATGTCAAGCTGCACCATCTGAATCCAGGACACAATGAAAGGTTTGAAAATGGGAATAATAATGGATCTTTGGGCATCTGGACCCTCCAGTGTCGACGCCAGCGTCTGTTAAAGGTAGCTGAGCAGTGCGGAGACGGAAATCTTACCTGAATGAACTTCTTGAGTCATTCACGTCATCGTCCAAAGGAGTCTGTCTGCAACCAATCTCCACTCAGGTCGGCCGAGCCAGAGCACAGACACGTGACGGCTGTTTTGAGGGCTGAATTGTGACGATGTCCTTCCTCCTTCCCGTCAGCATCTTGCTCATTTTCTGGTCTGGATAACTTGTGATGTGATTGCGACTGGGACGTTTGCTTAAACTCGCAAATTGTGTGCCGGCAGTTTCCCTGCAGTGATATTGTGAGGGGGTTGACACATCCCTGTTGAGTGAACATCTCATCCATGTTGACACCACCAAGGGAAGGCAGGAATAGCAGTGACAGTCTTAGGCCTTTTTTCATTTTTTCATTTTTTTTTTTTTTTTTTATATTTGGCTGGTGTGATGGTTTTGTGTCTCGTGTCTCTGGAACTTTTCCTTTTTCCTGATGAATGAATGCATGAAAACGCTTTTCAGAGTCGTTTCCAGAGAAGATGGGGTCCGAGTTCACAACAATTTTGATAGGAAAAGTCTGAAATGGACACTTTCAGGTCCCATCTGAAATGGGATTTTTGAAATGGGATTGGATTTTTTTCTTTGATAGGAACGTCCAGTTTTCCGATCTCACACCAGCTGTAACGTCAGGGTAAAAATCACAAAGCAGCCTGAGCAGATTCAGGTTTTCATTCCACGCCAAAACCTGCAAACCTCGCACACTGGACCTCTTCTTTGAACTTGGCAGAGTCGTGTGCCTCAAATGTGCCCGTCGGGTGTCTCGGCGCCTGTTTCAGAAACACACATCAGTGCCCCAGGAAAAAAAAACTAAACAAACCAAGGTTGCAAGACAGATGAGTTTTTCCTCCCTCGACCCCCCCCCCCACCCCCCCAATCTCTCTGTTCTCTACCTCATTGCCTCACTGATTTGCTTCGACAGCCAACAAAGTCGGTGCGTGATAAAAGGGAAGTGTCAACGTGTCTGCGCCCCCCCCCCCAAAAAAAAAAGGTTGTCTTTGATGTCACGCTCATGATTATTGCATTGCATTACACAGCGCTTTATTGTCTGACATGACTCCCAGTCTGTGGAGGCCTCGCACGACGGATAAATGATGGTTTCAGCTCGTCGGGGCGGAAAGACAAAGGGCGGCTGTCTCGCATTCAGACCCCGTCTGTGTTCCAAAGTCCAACTTTTCTGTTCCCTCCGACAACCCCCCCCACCCCGACCCTCCCACCCCCCACCCCCCACAGCCCCCCTCCGACGGCTCAGCTCTGGGGGCGATAAACAGAAGCCACTTGGCGGCGACAGTAATTAGTCAAGTCTGCTTGTAGCGCCTGGTGGCGGTCGCTCCGCTGCGGCACTTAAGTGAGCTATTTGGGCTTTGCAGCTCGATGTATAGTGACAGTTTGACTGGAGAAAAGAAATGCGAGGCAGGTAGCCGGCGGTAATGCACAGTTAACAGCGGCAGGCGGCAAGAGATATATATTTTTTTTTTTCACCAGCTGTTGTACGGCATCAGTGATCCCGTTTGAGGGATGTCTCGCAGAGAAAAAAAAGAGAGAAAGAAAAAAGAAGAAGAAGAAGAAAAAAAAAAGCGGCGCCGGCGAGGAGACAGAGTGCTGCTGCTGTTGTCCTGGAACACGGTTTCACAGGTTCTCCCGCCTGATATCGCAAATTGGGATTTATACAAGCTGAGAGCGCTGGCGGAGGAAGGAGGCCTCGAAATGGCTCCAATAAAGGCTGATGGCAAAATGTTTTTTTACGCAACGGCTCGGTGAGTTTATGGCGGGTAAACAGTCGCGTCTTTGAGGCCTCTGCACGCAAACAGCGTCGCCATTTGTATACGTATATACACACACATATAAACATACATATATATGTATATGTACATATACAGTTGGTTATTTGTGGTCACGCCAACCATTGTGCTGCTGTTCTTTCTTCTCTTCTGGGCTCCACCTTCCTTTATCAGCTGGTTCCGCTGGAAGACTTCATTTGTTCGCCGGGACCTGCTTGAGGTTTCCATTTTTTTTCCCCTGCCACTGTTGCCCCAGCGCTTGTAATGTGGCTATTAGAGCGCGGCCCAAATTTAAGTGATATGATTTGATACATGGAGACAAACCGCCGTCCATACTCCCACAGTCAGCCAGTTCACAGTTGCCACTTCATCTGTTGAATATGTCTTCGGACTGTACTGGAGCACCAGGACAGACACAGGGAGAACATCAGGTTCCTGGGATTTTAGGATCACAGCCTGACCCTGAAATATAATAACAAATATAAGATATTGGATAATGTCTTGGAATGAATCTTCCTCTTCATTCCAACTTTGTGGAACAAGTTGTACCCAAGACCTCCAGTGTGTGTTAAAAACGTGTGTATCTGCCACTGATTCGTCACAGCTGGTGCGAGAACTTTCACATTTTTGTATAACTTATTTGAATCGCATCAAGTGCACAACAGCCTTTACCCTCATTATTGCCTCCAACTGTCTGTAGGAGGCCTGACACTATGCATCAGGAGGCGGGACTGAAGATTTATGGCTTTAAACACTGCAGTATCGGACATTTTACACCATTCTGGGTTCCCCCCCCCCCCAAGCGTTTCCTTCCGATTTATAAACTTCACTGCATTTAAAGATCCCTAATAAATCCATTGGGGTTTGTCGAGTTTCCGAATGCTGAGCCACAACTCTCCAGAAGCCACAGGTGCACTGCAGAAAGATGCAATGCGTCTTCCAAGGACTCGGGTTTTGTGTTGGAACATTAGAGACTGCAGCCAAACACTGAGACCGACCAGACTCATCCTGCCAATAGGCAGAATGGTGAATGGTGATTTGCGCCGTGTCGATTGTTCGTCGAGCGTCGTGTGTCTGTCCCACCTCCCGAGACCGTGGACGACTACTGGTCGGCGGTCGGAAGTGTCACATCCATCAGCCGGGCCCGTCAAGGTGGCGGCTGTCGTGATACCGGATCGGGCATTAGCGGAGAGGTGCGCGTGCGCGCGCATGTGTACGGGCAGGAGTCCCGAGCCCTATTGGCACGCGTAGCCAAGGACTTGATTTTCAATTACTGGCTCGGACACCTCGGGGATCAGAGTGATGGCATCACGCTTGGTGACTGAGAAGACTGTCAAAGCTATAATTGGAACAAACGCAATTCTTTTCTGTCGCTAGATAATCCTGTGCGTGTGTGTGTGTGTGTGTGCGCGAAGGTGGAGGTTGGTAGCAAGTACTCTAATACGCAACAATGCAGGCGCAAATTAAAGTGGACCCCATGCTTTCCATTTCCCCTCCTGCACAAGAGGGAAGGGGAGAAATGTATATATAGGTGGTGAGAGACTATATCACTGCAGGTGGAATTGAGTGGGTGGCTCTTCTTTTTTTTCCACGCTGCCTGACAACAGCCCTATTGGAGGCAACTTCAAATAGTCCCTGGGCGGAGCTTAAAGCATTTGTAGCAGGTCCCCGTGCGAAGGCTCGTGTAAACAGACGCCAGTAGTTTCCTGTAAACACGAGCAATCAGACGAGGCCCCGTCTTTTCGATCCGCAGCGATCTGCTCTCTTCATCTCAGCTTGAGTCACTGCCTGCTTTGCTTTACTCACCTGTTCTTTGTTGCCCTTGTCTCGGTTTCAAAGTCGCGGACCGGGAGGACGCGCGCACACACCCACACCCAGTGTCTTTGCGGTTAGACTGCATAGCACACAATTCTGCTTCAGTGCCTATTGAATTAATTAGGTCCAAGTTGTGTTTGTCATACGCAGTCTTCAGAGGGTCGTCCCAGAAACCTCAAAAATATTTATTAATTCACGATCAAAAAGTTGAAATGCATGAACAGTCAATAAATTGCGACTTAATTGAGTCGTTAACACACCCACACACACAAATATGCTGGAAAGTGGAGCAAAGCTGAAGAGAAAGCACCCCCACCCCCACCCCACCGACTCCCCGTCTAAATCTGTCCTATCAAAGACAAACGTAGAATCTTGGTGATTTGCCTGAGTGGGAAAAAAGTTGCACAACTTTACCCAAGTTGTGTGTTTTTATTTCCATGGAAGACAGAATATAAAAAAAATAATCCTGACAAGTAGGGTCATTGCTTTTTCCCCTTCAATAATCTATATCAATGTGTATTAATCTAATAATGATCTGTATTAATCTCTTGTGATAATCTTTAGTCTAGTTCAATGCCACTGTGCAGGAGCTCAGGTGAGTGGCAGTCAGGTGTTTGCTCCCCCTCATCACCACTTTCTCTGTCCACAACCTTCAAAAATCTTAATGATATTTTGATTTCCTTTGTATCGGTCTGAATGTGAGAAACCTTTGCCGCGTCGCTGTTGAAGGAGCTACTAATGTGCTGAAGCTGTCACAGCATCCCAGCGAGGGGAAAACATCCCTCCAGAAGCTTTTAAACGCACAGTAATGGTGAGCGGTATAATCAAAAACACGCGAGGCAAGTCTTCGCTCTATTTGTTGGTGTCTGCAGCAGAGCGAGCAGGGCTTTCCTCAGCTCCTCATCAAACATTGTCAAAGCAGCCGAGGGGAGGGCGACACAAACAGGAAGTGATCGGAATGAGACGACGCGGATAATTTGAGCTTTTTGTCTTTTCGTTCCTCTGTTTTTGGTGAGAAAAAAAAGCATTTTGGAATAGATTTGTTTTCTTTCTTTTAATACAGGTTTGCATTGGAATATTTGTCCCAGGATCTCAGCCATTAAGATTGTCATTCAGTATTCTTTTCCCTTTAGTTTCTTTTTCAGTCAAATTTTTTTTTTAACACCAATAATCACTTGGTAGAGATTTTCTAAGATTTCTACAAATCATTTTGACTGACAGCCGAACATAAAAAAAAAAGAAGAAAAAAAAAAAACTCTTCTTGATGAAATTATCTGCCCATGAGTTGTTCTTGACGTGTCAGCATGGCTTCTACAGTAGCTGCAGAAAAAAAAGAAAAGCAAAACAAAACATTGAGTCATTCCTTTGCCCCGAGGTGGAGGGTTGACTTCCATCCCTTTGGAAATACTTACATGAATACTAATGAAGATATTTAAAGACGCCAGCATCTGCTTGCTGAGCCTGAAATTCTGCACACAAGGTGCCGTGCCGCAGAACGGTGGGCGTTGCGGAGGCGTGCTTTCAAAGGGGTCAACCGAGACCATTTTAGAGCGCACAGTGCCGGAAGAATTGCACTGCCGCACAAAAAAAAATTCCAATCACTACAATATTTGGCTGGTGGTATTTTTAGATTTGTAACATGAAGATATGAAAATGATGTGGACGTTTCATTGGAAAGCCAAAACCTTTACACGCCAGACTTTGTAAGACTACAATGAATTATATATAATTCATTTTCAGAATATCTACTTAAAGCAGCGCTAGGTGACTTGAGCTCGCTACGACAATAACGTTCAACACTTGTTTTACTCTGTCTTTCATCGAGGTTGCTTATCGGGTTCCATTCCGTCATTTTACAATCTTGTGTATTTGTAATAGTGGTATGTAAGGCCGCCTCTAAATAAACGAGTGACGTTGCCGTGAAAGTTACGCAGTGCAGTTACAGCCGACACAAACCCCCCCTCTCGCTGCAGAGGCGGCGCCATTGATCCTATTAATCGTTTATCTACCGCTTTACTGAGTTTGGAATCATAATTATACGGTCGAAAAGTTACCTAGAGCTGCTTTAACGCTCGTTTTAAACGCAAAGTGGATCTGGGGGACGGTGGGATGACAAACTTCTCTGAAAAGAAAGACAAAACTTGCAGAAGAGCAACTTGTACGAACCTTTGCACATGATTCATTTACAAACCAGAAATGAATCTCTCATCCGCAGGAACGACTGATGTGCTTGGTGGAAGACTTCAAACCCTGTCGAATATTGTTTGGAAATGTTTTTTTGCATTTCAGTTCAAAACAATGTTCCACTAAATCCCAGGAAGTCAAGGCAGGATAGAAAAGACAGCAGGAGATCAGTGCATTGTTGATGTCAGGGACCATAGGTCGGAACTGGGCACACCAGTTGGAGACCAGAGAAAGGCAAATGGAACTCGGATAACCACTAGTTGCAAACAAGCCGCATACAGTAACATCTCTGACATCCTCTCCAACCTTGAGGCTGACTTCATAATACATGCATGCAGACATTTACATTCAGCTGCAGACAAAAAGCCGGCATTATTATCTGCATTAGGGGCTGCACTTAATCTCCTGAGAGTCCTTGGACGGATCAGCTTTGTTAACGTCCAACAGTTTGTTTCTGAGTGGAGTACTAGAGATGGCACTCTGTGGATTATTAAGTAAGCAGCAATGAAAATAGGAGGAAAAAAAAAAGGGGAGAAAAAAAAGGTCCACTATTCTATTAGGGCAAAATGAGTTAAATGGATGAATTGGAGCAGGTAGAAAAGTACCGCAAAACAAGGAAGGTAAAAGTTGTGACACGTGTTCATGAGCACAGGTGGGAAAAGAATAAACACCTCGGCAAGTGTGGGAAATAGTGTTTTTTATTTATTTTTCAAGCCGCCACATAAGAAGGGGGGGGGGGGGGGCAGAGTGATCTGACCACTGAGTGAGGAAGGACATGGACTGTTTTGTGACACACACACACACACCAGCAGTGAGAACAATAAATCTGAGCGGACTGATGTCCCCTGCAGACCATCGATCTCCAGCAGAGCTCTTAGAGCACCTGGAAGATGGATGGTCATACTTACCCAATCTTCCCCGGGCCGGCTGATAGAAATGCATTTGGAAATGGCTCTCTGGGTTTTATCTCCGAGCCTGCATGAGGCGTGAAGTGTGCGGGAAAGCTCTACTTGACACAGACGGGTACAAAGACGAGAGCAACAAATGAGCCTCCTCTCTGTGTGTGTGTGTGTGTGTGTGTGTGTGTGTGTGTCTCTCTCTCTCTCTCCCTCTCTCTCTCTCCCTGAGGCTGGAGCGAGCGAGCTCCAGAGCCGAGGACGCCGTTAGAATCTATCAGACAGAGCGAAAAAAACAAACATTTATTTTTATAAAATATATGTAACCATCAGTTTTTGTAAACTATGTGAGAAAAGAAACCCTAAAACTTAAAAGCGATGAGTCTGTGGGTAGGTGAGTGTTTTGGCTTCAGGCGCCAGCGAGGAGCCTTGATGGGAGGGAGCTTCAAGGCTGCGCACACTTCTAATTATAGATCCGCTCATTTCCAACTTTCCCATGCAGGGAGATGGAGTTCCACGCATTGCGTTAACATACACTGACTCGCCACCCACACCTCAGGTATCTTATTATTTCCATTTCCACATTTGAATGTGTCTACCCTGGTCTTCGGTGGAGCAGCCACACAGGACCACTCACTCAAAATTAAGCCAGCCCACTTAGCCCTCTGTTTACAGCCACCTGCTCAAACCTCATCCTTCGCTGGACTTTTCAATTGTTTGGAAGGCTGACAAAAAGGATGCGGTTGCAGGCAGCAAAACAAACTGGGCATTTTCACTCTTAGGAAAATGTATCTGTGCCCTGTGTGACATCACAAAGGGTTGATTTGCAATCTCTGGAAGTGGAAAGAGCTGAGGAACAGAGTTTTCTCAGTTCCGATGCGGAGAGCTGGACAGTCAGGGTCAGCGGGTCATGAAATGTTGTTCATTCAGGTTGCAGTCGTGTCGTTTACTTCCGCTTTGATCGATCTCCAGCCGAGCGGATCTGGCACACTTTATTAGCTGTGAAATTAACTGTGATGACTTCTGGAGGGTTTCTCTCGCTGTTTCCGCCCCCCAACCCCCACCCGCCCTTCCTTGCCACGGGCCGAAATAATTCCCCCTTTGATAATCGACGGCGGCGAGTCCGCGCGAGACAATAACCGACCGCAGCAGAATCGGTAAGCGAAGCGCTTAGCGTTAACACGGCGGAACTGATGGAGGCGCTTTGGATGGGCTGTTGCACCGCTGACCTGCGTTAGAAGTTTTCCTGCCCCTGCTGGATGCTGGCGCCGTGTCATGACGAAACCTCTGGGCTTTGAGGAAACAAAGGAGGAACAAAGAGACGGATCGATGAGTCCCGACGCTCCTCGGGATGCATCGCTGAAAGGGAGCGAGAGAAGAAAAAAAAAACGTATAGACGCTGTGAAATTTCACGGCCTTCCTCTGACTTCTGTCAGTCAGGTTCAAGTGGGGAGGGCCTTATCGAAGGTTAAGCCCCTCCACCTCTTAAACTTTATTCCCCCCCCCCACTTTCCTTTCCAGTCTCACAAGGTTCTGCTCTTGATAAGGGCAGCGATGAGTCGAGGAGGTCGAGTTTCTCTGCGAACCCAGAGATAAGATTTCTGTTTTTTTTTTTTAATTTCCATAAGACACAGCTGACTCACACTCGGCAACCCCCCCCCCCCCCCGCCGCCCTTCCTGCTCTCCCCACCCACTCCCCCGCTGAATACCCCAGAGTCTTATTAGAAGCCCAATATGGTAATATTCAAAAATCTTCCCTGTGCCCAAGTCAGCCTGCATCCAGCTAAACATGGATTAAGGTTGCTAAGGGCTGTTTAAAAATAGTTGCTTTGAGGTTCACACACACACACACACACACACACACACACACACACACACACACACACACACACACACACACACGTTCGTGCACACACATGCACACCAAAGCAAACTGTGTTGTTCACACCCTGATAAGGTCTTACATAAAGAGTGGGTGCGCTGCAATTACCGATGGGCCTGACTGAGGCGAAAAGGATCTCTGGCTGTGAAAATAAATGCGTAAACAAACATGGGAAAACGGAACTTGGATCACGTCCACGGTTGCAACTCGTCACCGTCTCTACGAGCACTCATGACATGCCTCCAACTGCTCGTCTCGTCGCACGTTTGCTTGAAGCGCCGCTACTTAAAGTGATATTTAAGATGCTTGTTGATTTCTTTGTTTTACCCGCTGCAACAGGGACTATGCAACTTGACGCTCCGCGCTTCACTTGGCCACTCTCATTTCTTCTCTTTCTCACCTCCTCTAAAAATATCCTTTCTGCCGTCTTTGGTCTCTTCTCCCCAGAGTTGTGATCAGCGATGTATTTTCTTTTTTGTGGTTCGCTTCTTGCCAATGACTTAATATGCAATTCCAAGATCACTCTTTAATCACAACAACAGTTTGGTGACACAACATTGTTACCTGGCACCCGGATAGTAACGACAGCAGGTAGCACCGGCGTCGGTGCTTCACTCAAGCACCTCTCTTCTTCATCAGCATCCATTGGGTCACACACACACACACACACACACACAAAATAAATCACACGTGCCGTCGCAGCGGGAGACCTCCGCCGTGCTCTAATGAGAGTTCAGCCTCAGGTGGCGGGGGAGCGCACGGCATCACACGTCTGAGGGGCCAACGAGCACTGTTGTACACGCACATCAAAGCAAGCAGCGCGCGCCTTCGAGTGAGCGCGTCCGCGGGCGTCCACGTGGAGCCGCCAGTCCCAGCGGCCCCTCGGCAGAACGTGCAGCAGCAGCAGCAGATTCAATAGCAGTGTGTTGACCCGTTAGATGGGGAAAAGATTAATGTGAGGGTGAAGCAGGAAGTGGCTGGTAGGTGGAGGAGGACCTCTTTCATTCAATCGGTGGTGGAAATGGTGGCGGTGGAGGTGGTGGTGGTGGTGGGGGAGTGGCTGTTGACTGACAGATCCGACAGCTCGAGAGGAAAGAATTTGTGCCACTTCCTTGTTATGAAAAAAAAAAAAGACATTATTCCATGACACCGAGTAAAAAATGTTTCTCAGGTTTTTGTGAATTTAAATTTCTCCCCACTTGAACTCTCCCAGGCGTTCTGTTTACTTCCATCCACCAACTGTTTTGTTGCAGAAATCATCATCATCATCATCATCATCATCATCATCATCATCATCATCGTCTGCATCTGAAATCGGGCGACTCCCCTGACTGTCCTGTGGCTCAGGTCCATCTAGTTGGGATGTCCCCTATTTAGGACGAACTGAACCCCTCTGAAGCCCTTTGTATTCATAAAGGAAGCCGATTGGTTGTGGAGACACAAAACAACAGCGATCGACTCGGACTCTCCCTGATTGGGGCCGAAAGGTCACGTGTGCAGGCGTACACCACGATCGCCGCTTCACCTGTTACCTGGTATATTCTTCCAATCACAGTGTTCAGATCCTGCATATTGTCAGGCGTCTGTTTGAAATGCACAAGAGTTCATATTCAATGTGTCTGGTGTATGTGTAAGTGTATGTGCATGGTAAAAAGACAGTGGTTACACCTTCCAGTCAAATCAATGACAACTTCACCCTGCTATTGAAACAACAAAGGTAAAAAGAAGTGTTACTACCCAACTAGGAAAGACGTCCAAACCTATTTGTAACTGTTGACGGTTGAACGTTCACATCTTACCGGACAGAAAATACGACGATATGAGTGTCAGGCAACGAAGCTCGTTGGCTTTGTTACTCAAAACAGCCATGTTTTGCTTCCACATCGGCCTTGCTCGGCGAGAAATAAAACTCCCGGCGGGAGACGGAGCGCTTGCTAAACCTGCCCTGGCACCTCAGTCAAGAATTTCTGCCTCCTGCCTGGTTGCAACATTTTGTTAATTTTTTTTTTTTTTTTTTTTCTTTTTTGGTTTGCTGGTTTGTTTGCGTGTTTCCAGACAGACAGTCTGCTGCGCTGCTGCCTGCCCGGCCGGACAGCCTCTAGCAAACGGAGCCGGACCTCAGGTGGATGCAGCCGTGTTTGTTTCACCATCAACAATGAGATCAGAGCCGGAGCACCGGCGAGAGCGCAGCTGGTGGCACTCCATGAGTCAAACTACACCTCCAGCCAGATATCACGCCAGGCAGAGAGAGAGGGAGAGAGAGAGAGAGAGAGAGAGCTGATGTCACTCTGCTTTTACAAATTGCCTCCACTGTAGCAGCGGCTGCCTGCTGCCCTTTTCTGCGGACGTGCACTTGATTGCAACAAACTATTTCCTGAAGCCGGCGTAGATTTTTCATTTTATTTTAAGTTTTTTTTTTACGTCCGAGTGGATTGTCCGTCCCAGTCCGTCAACGCCTCTGACATTCCGCCCGAAGCTCGGCCATGGCTCCATGACAATCATTCGAATTTTATTTGATTTTCATTTATTTATTTATTTTAATTCAGCTATGTACATACATTTTGTTTGTTTGTTTGTTTTGTTTTTGCAAAATTCTCGTCCAAACTGTCCACCCTGACTTTCCTCTCAGGAACAGACAGTGTTACATAACCCTTTACACACGCCCGCTTATGTCTATGAATGCCGATCAGCTTCAAGCTGAGATTTACAGCGTCGCCGCTTTGACATTCATCTGTTGGCTTCCAATCGGAGGCCCCGGCTGCATATAAATAATGGGATTCGGCCCCTAAATAAACAGAAACGCGATGGGACATGCGATGTGACTAAACACAGGAATTAAAAGCTTATAGATTCCCAACAGCCACTCTGGCTTTTTCTGCCTGGTGGGGGTTGTGTTCATTGTTTAAAAAGAAGAAGACAGGAAAAAAAAACCATCCAGCGCCACTTTGATTTTTCTCTATTTGCTCTCTGCTGCGGGATGACTCTCTCCGCGATGCCATTTTCTGGTCCTGCGAGTTTGAAAAAGTCTCAGCCAATGAAAGCCGCCGTTCCTGCCGCTAATGACATCAAATACATGACTGGTGGGTTTCATTACTTTCCCGCCGTCCTGCTCCAGTGGTTCAGAATTGCACTCCGTTATGTGAGGGAAGTTACAAGGGAGTTAATAAATTGACAATATTACAGCAGCAGGGCAGCGAATATTTCCACACTGTTTATGCTGGAAGGGGACGGGAAGAGACGCGAGCGAACAACAATCAGGCAGCAGCTTGTCATATCAAAAATGCACGGATTAACTATGTTCTAGTCAACTTAATCCCCCCCTTCAGCTACCATGAAAACACTCTGCTCTTTCACCTGCACCTGTTAAGGCTCATTTAAAGCTCCAGTGTTTGAAATTTGGCCGTATTTAGGACTTATATTGGTAAAAACGTAATATTCTGCCCATAAACACCTTGATAAAAGTCTATCATTTCAGTGCAATTAAAATAAAATTTGTTTTGAAATGTAACCACTTGATGTTGTTGTTTCTTCTTCAAAGTCTCCACTTCCATGGACATCGAAAAGATGAGAAATGCTGAGCTTCTCTTTGGCAGCAACCAGGACGGATAAGATCAGGAAGGGACCGAGCCAGTTAGATGGTTTGGAGATGAAGATGGTTTGGACGTGTCCAGAGGAGGAAGAGTGAACACACTGCTGGAAGGATGCTGAGGTTGGAACTGGAAGCAGGAGGTCAAAGATGACATTCATGGATGGAAAGTGAAAGAGGACCTGAAGTCAGTTGGGCTTGAGAGAAGAGGATGCAGAGGATTGGAGGGTGAGATGGAAGCAGATGATTGGTTGTCGCGCCCCCCCTGATGGGATGCCAGGCCGAAGGAGAGGGAGAAGATGCATCAGGAACTTCAAGCGGATTGACGAGAGCGTGACGCACCGAGTTTGGCTACGGTGACTCGTCTGGACAGAAATAGAAATACTCTTAAAGCCTCTTATCCTCCGCAACCTCCTGGCCTTGGAGGCTTTAAATTACCATCATTGTCATCAGAATGAATGAAACCAAAAATAACTCAGGGCTCCTTATCAATTAAGTGGAAGAACAGAGGGAATAAAAAGGAAGAAAAAAACTCGGAAACAAACAACTTCCCCCGAAGACAAGTAAAGAGCAGAGCATTAAATTGCTTGGCTAGAAAAACAAACGAGCCCTCTGAGAGTTTTGTTTACTCTAATGATGATGTTCTTTACTCACAACATCATCATGGCATGAATCCCATCGTATTTTCAATCATCCAGTAACCAGGCCAGACGAGATGGAAAATGTAACCCCCCTATAAATCTCCCCCCCCCCTTTTTTTTTTTTTTTTTTACAAACGATTCTGGACTCAAAACAGCCTTGAGCATCAAAATGGAGAAAGTGTCGAGCCGCTGGGAAGCAGCATTTATCCGTTTTCACAGTGTTTTAGATCAGAGGAGAACGCATCTTCTATCTAATTGCCAATAACAGCCGTCGTCTGCATGGTTGCCATTCTAAATAAATAAGAGCAGTGGCGCTTGTTTGGATTCTGCGTTTCAGAGGATCGGTAATCCCTCACATCCTTTCCATCCTTTATGTATGTTTTTATGTGGCTCCATGAAACAAAAGTGTAGCGAGTCCTTTAAAGGTTGTCAATTTCTCCTAATCTTTCCTCTTTTGTCCAAACGTTTGTTTTGTTTGGCTCAACGAACAATCGTTTGGCTTTTTTTTTTTTTTTTTTTTCCATTTCCTGCCGGAATTTTTGTTCTCTGAGCTCTCAACCCCCGTACGTACGTGACTCAAGCTCTGATGCAGCGTAGCAAATGTGTTGTTAGTGCGTGGGACATTTCCCAATTTCATATCCCTGTGTGTGTGTGTGTGTGTGCGCGCGTTCTCCACAGAGATCCGCGAGGCCTTCAAAGTCTTTGACCGCGATGGGAACGGCTTCATCTCCAAGCAGGAGCTGGGGATGGCGATGCGTTCACTGGGCTACATGCCAAACGAGGTGGAGCTGGAGGTGATTATCCAGAGACTGGACATGGACGGTGAGGCGGCCGTGCACACAGGCACACGCACAGACACGCACGCACGCACGCACACACTCGACTCGCAGCTGGATTGAAATCAGCGCCTCTCTTCCAGGAGACGGCCAGGTGGACTTTGAGGAGTTCGTCACCCTGCTGGGCCCCAAGCTGACGGCTGCAGGGCTGCCCGACAAGTTCCACGGCACCGACTTTGACTCCGTTTTCTGGAAGGTGATCCACTTTGTAGCGGCTCGTTGTCTGCCTGTTCGAAAGAGAGGTGTGCAGTATAAGCAGTTGAATATAACAAGGGAAAGGCGATCCCATGGGATTTTCTTGCTGCAGTACCTCGAGTGGCCACTGGGGGAAAATTGTCGCCCCACCGTACAGCCAGCCCGCTCTCCAGTTATTATAATGCATCCATGCTTTGGTTGCATTTGCGTTTCAGCAGCTACTTTCCAACGCAGCCCGATTGCTTGCTTGACTGGCGTGTTCAGTTGCCGGGTGAAAGCCCAGAAAAAACAAACTATGAAATTTATTGATTGAGTTTTGGAAAAAATGTTCCAAATAATTCTGAGGGAAAAAACAAATAAAATAAGAAGATTGATTTTTCCCCTTGAAGTGCCGGATTCGCTGAGGCCCAGCAGACATCTCAACCTCTTTGCGCGCGATGGTCGTCTCATTACGGCCAATTACTATGGAAGACATAAATGAGTGTTTATGTACCGACACCGTACCGGTTAATAAGGTGCGGTAGTGACAGCGTGATTAAATGAATGGGACGGGGGGTGGGGGTGGGGGGGACAGTTAACTGGGGGTTAACTGTGTGCTGGTAGATCCGTGTGAGATGGAGAGGCGTCAAATCTATGGAAGAAATGGAGCAGATTTATTGCATTTCTTTGGCAAAGTCGGCGCCGCACACACACGCAGACACACACGCCTGCATGTACAAAATAGGAGAATCAGACGCGCAGACACCTGCTGGGAAGAGTCCAGAAACCCGGGGGACTCTGGCAGAGAACTGCGTAGCTTCACACAATGTGATGACATGTGAACGGTGGAATCAAGGCTGCGCTGCCGGATTGATCACGCTGAGCCGCCGGTCACGCCGCTGAGCTCGGAGCTCCGGCTGAGCTGAGAATGAGAATCATAGGTGAGTTTTTCATCCCGCTCAGCTCGACTTGGTTTCCCGGCCTGCGCATCAGGGCCAGATGCTTTGTTTTCTAAAAAACTGCATTTGGAAGTAAATAGTTCTCTTCTTTTTCTACAATAACAAAAAAATCCCCCAAAATTACAAAATACAAGGCTTTTTTTTTTTTAAGTAAATAAATAGCATTAGACATCTTACCTGTGTACTTCTTCCGACACCAGCTTTAAGCAGGACTTCTAATTTAAATCCTGCGAAAAACAGCGTGTTCAACTCCCTGCTTACAGCTTCTAGCTAAACATCCTGAGTTAGCAGGAAGCTAAAACATCTGAGGGGACGGATGCTGTTGATTACCAGGGAGTGGCAGGGGGTGGAGCGAGCAGAATTAATGAAGGAAGTTGAATTCTCATTGTCAGGTTCGGCCGGTGTCCATGTTAATGTCGGGTTGTGCGTGTGTCCGTGCAGTGTGACATGCAGAAGCTGACGGTGGAGGAGCTGAAGAGGCTCCTGTACGACACCTTCTGCGACCACCTTTCCATGAAAGACATTGAGAACATCATCATGACGGAGGAGAACCACATAGAGAACCCAGAAGAATGCCAGGTGGATATAGACAGTAAGGAAGAAACCTTCTACACTTTTTGTCCCATGTTTAAAAGTCAGGGAGGATTCCTTTACCGCATCTTAAAGGACCTGCAGGGACTCCCAGTGCTATGTCGTACAACAGTTATGGTTGATTAAATCAGATAAAAGCTCATTTGGATTTATGGCCTGACACGCCTTGTGCAAAGGCTGGAAAGTGGAGGCGACTCACACACAAAATAGCAAAAAAAGAAAACCCATTTTGTTCCAGAAAAAGCCGTTTCTGCAATGCAAAAATCCATATCTGGGAAAAATGCTGCTACTGCTGCATCCAGGATAACAGGTTCAGCTGCAGCTACACTTGAGTTGGTTTTTTTTCTCCCCCTTTTGATCAGGTTATACCAAAAAATTACTCCAAGTCTGATTGGTTACGAAAAAAGAAGCAAGAGCCCCTCAAAGAAGGATTTGAAGATTACTGAAATGAGATACTGAAAATAAAACAACAACCTGACACTGACATGAAGATATACACAGTGACACTTCTTGCCATTTTGATCTTGCTTTGCTGGAGTTTGGCATTATTTAGAAAAAAAAAAAAAAACAGCAAATGCATTTGTGTTTCATTCCAAGCTCTGATCAACATTTCAATCTCTGTGCGGTGACACGGCTCGCAGGTGCAATAAACTAATCTCCTCGCTCATCCCTTTGGTTGTGCTCGTGCAGTCGGGGAAGATTCGGTGATACGTCTGAAAACCCACCTCACGAGAGCGTAAAAACCGTTTAGCCATATGTGAGAGTGTTTTTTTATCGCGATATGTAGGTTTCGCAGAATTGTAGGGTTAATGGAAACGCAGCCACCGTCGTCGCCTCAGCAGTGAACTGCTTCTCTCCTCTCGTCCCTTACAGGTTCCAGCCCGACGCAGCAGGTCAAGCAAACGTGCGTGCGCAAGAGCCTGATCTGCGCCTTCGCCATCGCCTTCATCATCAGCGTCATGCTCATCGCGGCCAATCAGGTGCTGCGGAGCGGCATGAAATAGGAGTCGGGCGGCGCGCTCAGACTTGACCGCCGTCTGAAGGCCGCCCGCGAATACAAAACGACTTAAGACCTGAAGCTAAAAGGGAAAAAAAAAATGAAAAAAGAAAACACAAGACAATCACACTGCTGTTCAACAGGCCGACATACTGTACCAGTCACCAAGGACGCTTCGTGTGCAGGGACTTGGAGCGACGCCACCTCGCATACGCCGGCGCAGCGGTGTGATTGCGACACATATCAACCCGCCCCCCGCCCCCCAAATCCCCTCGTAAAACACAGCGTTTAGTTTTCATTAGCTACGTGCATTTTTGTCGCGTTCAGTCTGGTGGCAGCTATAGAGAGAAGTCTGGTGCAAGTCCAGTCGTGTGTGTATTCGTCCAGTGTGCCGTTCAGTTTAAGTATAAATGAGTTAAAAAAAAAAAAAAAAAAAAGAATAAATAAGAGAAATTTGTGCCGTGGGAACAGTGGAGAAAACAAAACAAACTAACAAAAAAATGTGAGGATGTGTCGTTTATGTGGTGTAACACTGTGAAAACCGCTCGGTAATTAACCTAGAGGCCGATATTAGAGTCCGAGACCCTTTGAAACAACACGGTCAGGGTCTCTTTGTTTGGGGGAATGAACAGGTAACTGGCTGGACGTGCACACTCGCCTCTCTGTCTCCATGGCGAGCGCCCTCAGAAGACCAGATGACCATCGTCTATGCATGAAGTGCATGGACTAACAAAAACAAAAGCGAAACAAAAACAAAACAAAACAAAACCAAAAAAATCTAACAAAAAAAAAAGTTGTCTTGCCACATTTGTAAAAGTTCCTATCGGTGTGTTAATGATTATGACCGTGTAAACAGCTGTTTTAAATTCTCTTGACGACAACTGTGATCAACTGCGGAGGGGGTGCGGGTGGTGGTGGTGGTGGTGGTGGGGGGGGTGGTTCATGGGTACAACAGCGACACATACAAGCGCATGATCAGAAAGGAGGGCCTTGTTAGCGCACGCCGGTGAAACTTTGCAATGAGGAATCGGGATTCGTGGACGTGGAACAGGATTTGGTTTGTCATGATGATACAGTTGTGCAGATGTTCTCCCTCTCTATAAGGCCTTTACACACTAGATGCTTGTTTTTTTTTTTGTTCTTTTTTTTTTTTGTACGTCCATCAACATTGATGGCTGTGTAAGAGAAAACCTAAACTCTTGCACAGTGAATTATTGCATCATTCCACACGGTCAGGACAGCATCGTGTTTCCCCATCATTGGAGTTGCAACACTTCAAAACTGTTACATCAAAATAAGATTTTTCCTCTCCGTGACCCAAATCTTCTTTTCATTAATATTTTTTTTTGCCCAACTTCCTGTCACAAATTCATCTTGCAGCCATAGTATTGATCTCACCATCTTAGCTACAAGCATTCTGCATTCGCACATTCTTTAAATGTTACGTGTACGGTGTGTAAAGGCCTCGATGATGCCTTTTAATGTTGCGTTGCTACGTGAAGCAATAGGCCTATGGAAAAGAAAAAAAAAAGCAAGCAACTGAACAGACTTGACAAGTCGTTGAGGTCAAGTGTTCAGTAGCATTTTCTTCTTGAAACAAAGTTTTGGCAATATGACGAAAAGACACTGGCTGCAGTGTTTAAACACGGGACTATATTGAAAAGCTGAAGTAACTCGACCATGTTCTACGGCGGCCGAACATAAACTGTTGCAATAAAAAGATTTATATCTGTGAAATGCACCGTGTAAATATGTTAGGATTTAGACTGTTGTGCATGCGTCTGGATCAGGTTTGTCAGTGTGTCTGTTGTACATACAAAACAACTTCAACCAAAGCTTTAGGACGGATTGCGTCACAGCAAAACTGGGCCCACACTCATTTGATTTGAATCAAAAATGCTTTACATTACGTTTCCCGACAATACGCGTGTCCAGCCTGTGAACGCCCTGGAACTGAGTAAAGAGCCCACCCCTTACTTCTTTCACAACACACAGTTCTGGAAATCACTCCTTTGTGATGTCACAAAGGGAGTCGATACCGCTTCCAGGTCACTGACGACCCCTTCAGCCAGGTGTTTGTCCAAAGTTGGAGTTTTAGCAGCAAGTTAAAAAGTGAGTTGCTGGCGGCTGTGAACCGAGGGGTAAAATGCGGCTTTTTGTTGAGAGCTGCAAAGTTCGCTTTAAAAAGAAAAAAAAAGAAAAAAAGGCAGAAAATGAAAACAAGATGAATGACATGAATAATAAGATCATTAAATTCATTCCCTGTCTGACCCTTCAAACAGAACTCTAAAATAAATGTGCCAAATTGTTTTTGACATGTTTCTCAAGTCAAATCGAGAGGAAAACGTGCTCACAACAGCAATATAATCATATCGCAAGATTTTTGAACTCTCCTTTTTGGCAGCCTGCTAAGCTCAGAGGTAACAAAATAAAAAGCTACGCTATCGCAAAGAACCAGCCGCGATACGGAACACCTCAGGCACCCAGGCGGTGTGCCAGATACAGTCAGATGAAATGAGTGGGGGGGAGGAAAAAAATAATAATAGCAAATATGTCTTTCTTTCCATTTTGCACTTTAAGATGTGCTTCAGTGCACAAGAACTCACCGCCATGATTGTTCATCCGTCTACATATATGGGTTCACATACTTTACCATAGATCTATTTTTGTGACAAGTATGTACTGGGCTGGGATATTACCAAGATTATTGTTATGATTACAATTATTATGGTCATGATTATTACTATTATTATGATTTTTGATGCCCTATTGTTCTATTATATAACCACTGAGGAAACGTTTTCATAAGAGGTAAAATAATAATAATAACAATAATAATGATAATAATAATGATAATAATAATAATACATTTTGTTGCCTTATTTTTTGGACACTCTGGCATTGTGAATAGTCATGGGTCTGTTAACACCAGAGCAAATTATACAAAATATAAATATATATTTTGTTTTTACACATGAAGAAAAAAAAAATGTATGAACTAATTTAATAGTCTGTTGAATGTTCAATTTCCATGGTAATGTACTTTGATACTTGTCTTTGTATCTTGCAAAAAACAAAAAAATTCAAGTGATATTTGTCCATTCAATCCACCTGATGTTCCTCTATGTATTTGGTAAAGTATTTCACAAGAATAAAACGATAACAACCACAGTATCACCACAGTAACAGTAGTCTGTTGATGTGTGTGTGTGTGTGTGTGTGTGTGTGTGTGCATGTGCACATGCACGCACGAGAGTGTGTATAGCATTGTGAGGTTTTTAACACCAGTCAATCGCATAATCTGCCATGAAACGTTCACGTCTGAGGGCATAAGTGAAGTTTTACTGTTTCACGTTTAAACTTAATGCGATTACATTTTTTTTTTTTATCTTCAATCTTTTATGATGGCAATTAGCTGTGAAAAATATTAGAAGACCAAGTCAAGAATGCCTTGAAGTCCCATTTCCAAGCCCTGAATTCTCAGTTATTTTTGAAACGTAAACGTCTTAGCGGCGTTTAATACGCGCTATTGCTGGTTTCTTGCCTGAAGCACCAGTTCCCATTTTAAAGCCGCAGTAGGTGTTGAGGAGATTAAGAGTACATTGAAATGCCAGGAGGCTGTGACAGCTTGTGTTTGAGAAAGGAGCTGAAACTAAAAATATACATTTGTCTTCAGTGAAGAAGATGAAGAAAATGGCGTTTCAGCGTGTTGCAGCGGACAATCGGAGCGTCGCGTACACATTACGTCAAGGGAATTTGGGCCACCTGGCTTACTTGCCCAAGTGATACTTGTTATGGAAAGTGACTGAACCCTACCAAGCTGAGCTGAAGTGTCAAAACTGTGAAATGGAAAGGCGCCATTAGCGTACCTAATAATTTGGCCGGTCCCTGACTTACTGCACTTCGGCCCATCAGTCTACTCGCTGTGTTATGAGCAGTGGTTCATCTGAAGGCTCTACACCACAATATCAATATCATTGATATATTTATATCTATATCAAAGCTTTCGCTTTGTCTTCAACTTTATGGGAGATTTAAATGGGAGCCAAGCTTGTATGGTGTCAGAAGCTGCATTTCCATTAAAGTTGTTTGCAAAATAAAAGGGATATTTTCAAAAATTTCAACAAAATACAATTGCGATTTGCAGGTGTTTTCCATTGAATGGTGTGAAACGCATAAGCCGTAATTTTCGTAAAAAATGTTGCGGGACGAGATTTTTTGCTTTGCTGTCAATAATGGTTATAATTTTCTCTTTGATTACTTGTAAAAAAAATATTCCGTCCCCTCCTCTGTCTAAACATAACGCGCCATTTTCACTTGAAGTGAACTGGTCACGTGACCCCGCACGTCACGTCCGCTGACGTGTAAATGCAAAAAAAAAAAAAAAAAAGCGTTTCCATGACACTTTAGTGATGTACCTCTTTATGGATGCGTCTGAAAAACCACCTCATGAGAGCATATTTGAGAGTTTTTTCAAAGTTTAGGTGTTTTTTATTGCAATAATTTGGTTTTGCGCAATTCCAGGGGTAATGGAAATGCAGCTAGAGTGGTGATTAATTTAGGGGTGTAACAATTTGGCTACCAAAACAAATTTCCTTCATGGGGCTATTCCTAAAAGGCTTACCAATCACAAAAAAGAACAACTATGGTGGGAGCCAAACACATTGTCTAAAATTGCCGATATGCTGTTTGGTTCCCACCTTTTTTTTGCGTGCAGGTGGTAATTGTGCACTTAAATGTTGCAGAGTAATGGGGCTTAATCTTAAAACGGCACAAAGTCTTCCCCCCCCCCCGGCAGCCCTTTCTATTATGTTCACTCTCCGGGGGGCCTTTGCGCAACGACAGACCATCTCCCAAAAAAACACCCTGAACACATTCACACTGACTGTTGTCTGCAGTCTGAAAGCAGCGTTTGCCATTCTCACCTCCATTTGCCATGTAATAACAGCGATATTTTTAAAGTTTAAAAGTACAATTGCGATTTGCAGGGGTTTCCATTGTGCGAAGGGTATAAGCCGTAGCTCTTGTAAAATCTCGTCCCGCAATATTTTTGCTTCAGAATGGTTGTTATATTTTTCTCTTTGATTACTTATAAAAAATATTTAATCTCCTCCTCCGTCCAAAAATGTTTATCGAAGTTTAGGTGTCTCCATTACCAGTTTTTTTATTTTTTATTTTTTATTGCCATGTTTAGTGTGGCAGTATGAATTACAGCCACCTGGTGGCTCGATTGGTTCCGCCTGCTCCGCCTATTCCTGATGAGGGCGCGGTTCATAAAAGCGCAGGTTGTGCACCGGGAGCCCTCTTGCCTCGCCACTTCCGGGCGCCCCATTTCCGCCTGGTTGCCAGATCTGGTTGCCTCACCCACTCGGTTCTCCGCTGGTTCGCTCCGCTGCGGCACGTTCTTACACCCTAGTGGCATCCAGCCATCGTTGGATGCCGTTCTTTTCTATTATGCATTTTGTTGTTTATTTAGAGCGTCCCTCTCCGTCATCGGGAGCAGTTCCGGACGTCGCAGTTGGGGCGATAAGCTGAGCCAGAGACGACGTTAAATCACGCAAACGTAAACGTGCCGCAGGGCGCTGAATACGTCTGGCGCCGCTGTGGTGGTACTCGGGAATCCGGTAGAGGTACGTCATGGCAAGTTTATAAAGTAGTTTGTTTTATATTATTTCTTGTTATTGACGTTTCTTTTCTGGCAGTGGGATAAAATCACTCACCCCGACACGCCCCCTGCATACGGCTGCTTAGTCCGCTGCTGTTTTGCCTCTGCTGTTTTAATTGGTGCTGCTGCTTCTGCACCCACGCCACCCTTCCGGGTGCTGTCGCAGGCACCTCACGTGGTTACCGTCACCCAGGTGGTGCGGTAACACATTATTTTAGAAGTTCCGGTTGGGATAGGCTGAATTTTCGTTGACAATAAAGTTTCTTTATTTGCCTTTGTTTAATGTTTTTGTTTTGCAGGTCCATTAGTTATTGTTGGCTTGCTTGTTTAACATTTACTTTGCTTTGCATGTTCATTTTGCCTTTAATTATTTTGTCTGCTTTATGTTTAGTCGCTTACATGTTCGTGGAGTCCCATTAGTTTGCTTGTTTAATAGTTGCTTTTAACTAATTTAGTTTTTGCTTTCTTCTCTTTTGAGTACCTTTTCTTTGGGAGGGTTATTTTAGTATAGGATGCGTGCTACGTAGCTGCCCTTTTGGCTTTGTATTATAAAAGAAAAGCTCAAATGTATATATTTTTTTTTGCTCTGAATAAACTTCATTGTTTCTGTATGCTGGACCCGTCTCGAGCTTTCATTAGCAACCGAACCTGTGTGCTTTCCTTAAACTTTTGTTAATTCTCCAGGTGAAATTCCTGGAGTGGCGTTGTTGGCAACGATTTTAGGTTGCCCTTACATAAACTATAGGTCATACATACGGTTGAGTAATTAAATTAAAGTAAAGATCTGATCAATACGTATACGCCTTAATTGGCTCCTCTCTGCCCTTTGCGGTTGCCACATTAGGTTTCATGCAATTCTAGGGGTAATGGAAACATAGCTAATGGCAGTATTTAAGTGCTCACATTGGCGGTCGCTTTCAAGCCGTGTGTGTGTGTGTGTGTGTGTGTGTGTGTGTGTGTGTGTGTGTGTGTGTGTGTGTGTGTGTGTGTGTGTGTGTGTGTGTGTGTGTGTGTGTGTGTGTGTGTGTGTGTGTGTGTGTGTGTGTGTGACAGTTCTCAGGTTATTCATGAGTTATTCACTCCAAACTTCATTTTGGCAAGGGCAGATTTTGTGGCGAGGGAATGCTGAGCAGTGACCACTGGCAAAAGATTAAAAGTCTCGCACGCTATGTTCAGTTTTCCTTTTGGCCTTCAGGCTCGCAACACCTACTAAGAAACAGACTCCGGTGTAATTGAGGTCAAATCCCTGCTCACGTGTGCGCGGGTGGGTGTGTGGCGTTTGTTCGTGGGGTGATCGGGCAGTCATACTGGAGAAATGGGGGCGTGGGGTCTACAATTTTAATTGCACCATTGAGTTATTTCTCAAATGGGAAAATAGACAGATGAGCTACTAGTAAACATCTTAAGATGACTTATTGTGCTTTAAAGATGGTTACTAGTACACCCCCCAAAATAAAAGTGAATCCCTCACTTTCTCTTCCTCCTAAATGAAAAATTACATTAATGTATCTTACAGATTGACTCATATCAGTTTAAGGTATTGATATAATGTCGGGGGGGGGGGAACAATGAAACCAACTATAGACTTGACTTGGTGAAGCAGTCATTTCAAGTCACCATTCATTGAGACATTCACCGCTCAGATGTGGTGCAGCAATAAGACTTCCAGGAAACGAAACCATGTCCTATTTCCTCCTAGGAAAAGATGTTATTTCAGGTGACCTGAGGTTAGAGACACTTTTTGTGTGGTGAGTGAGCGTCCACACAGCAGCTGAAATTGACTTTATCAGAGGAGATTGAGTCTTTTTTTTTTTTTTTTGACCAATGTTGGGCCACCGGCAGAGGGGTCAGACTGGCAAAAAAAAAAAAAAACGTTTTCTGATGAATTGATTTAAATTGGTTATTTCATTTGTATTGAAAATTTGATTTGGTTCGAGAACATTTTTCCAAGTGATTTCCTGCAAATAAATGTTTTTCATTTTCGTGTTTTTTCTTAAATAATGTATTTTAAAACGGATTTAAAAAAAAAAAAGTTTGGCGTTTGATTGCAAGCTTGTTGAAATGCAGTTGCATCATATTCTCGGTCGGCAGCATTGCTGAGCCATACAAACACTGTGATAGTCTGTTAACTGAGGTGAGCAACAGAATCTTGGCTGTCGTTGTGTTGACATAAATGGTTTAACTTGAACAAGGGCCGCAAACAGAAGAGGCAGATGCTAAGAATCTCCCGCACGGCGGAGTGTCTTTGTCGTCTTTTGTAAGCTCCAACTGCCAGCTCCACCCTCACTGGACCAAACCAGTGCATGATTTGATTTATTTATTTATTTATTTTTGCCTTAACTTTGCTACAGCCTTGTGTTTTATTTAAACTCAAGGCTGAACTCACTTTGTTCAAATGATGTTAGAGTTATAAAGACAGGTTGCAAACTGAAATATTTAGATTTTGTGTTGAAAATTGAGCAGCCGGGGGGGAAACATGAAGACTGTTTTATGGTGAAACCTGCTCTGCGCTGCCAGGTGCTGCAAATGACTAATCAGTCAGCAGCTGCCAGAACACACCTGCTCCACTCACCTTGATGGACGTGACCTAAATAATCAAAACAAATGGAAAACACTTTTGGGCAATTTCACAAATAAAATGTGGGGGAAAAAAAACAAACGTCTGCATTTGGTGTGATTGTATTATAAACACTGTAAAAATGAAAAATGGGGCGCTTTTTTTTTATGAAGCAGAACTTCCAAAGATTCCCAAATGGCACATTTTTTAAACAAACACATTCCGTTTTGGCTTTTAAAGGCTTAAATTTAAAGTTTAAAATGTAGTTGATCCAATAATTTGGTATGTAACATTTTACCCGCAGGCTTCTCTCCCCATCTTTGTGTTAATGGAGCCATTTTTAAACCACATGACCATTATACAATTTCACAGAAAAAAAAAAAGTCTACTGCTTTCAAATACAAAATATATAATTTCACAAACATGTCTGTGTACTGTCGCCTGAGCTGTGACAGCAGTCCATTTTGGCTCAAGCCGTGTTTTGCTTCAGTTTTTCTACTTAATATTTCTTTTTGTTCATTGGATTCCTTATCATATTTAAAACTCAACTGTGTGAAATTATTTTCATTAATTCATCATTCCATACTGGTTTTGTGGATCAAGAAATATTGGAGACACGGTGGCGCAGTGGTTAGCACATTAGCAAGAAGGTCATGGGTTCGATTCCGGGCCTGGGACCTTTCTGTGTGGAGTTTGCATGTTCTCCCTGTGTCTGCGTGGGTTCTCTCCGGGTTCTCCGGCTTCCTCCCACAGTCCTAAAACATGCATGTGAGGTCAATTGAACACTCTAAATTGTCCGTAGGTGTGCATGTGAGTGTGAATGGTTGTTTGTCTCTATGTGGCCCTGCGATGAACTGGCGACTTGTCCAGGGTGTCACCCTGCCTTCGCCCTAAGACAGCTGGGAGAGGCTCCAGCAGACCCCCGTGACCCTGAATAGGAATAAGCGGGTATAGAAGCCCAGTGCCAGTCTGCAGTTAGATCACTCAAAGTCAAAGCGAGAAATATTCTTCCACAACGGTTGATTGAGAGGTGTGTGGTGCTGCAGGTGCAGGGCAGCAGCAATAAGTCACTTGTGAGAGGCCGATAAAGTGAGCCATTACTTAGAAAACAATTTTTAACCGGTGACACAAACTTCTTGGCGGCAGTGTCGACAGAATCCCTGGTCTGGAAAGAAAACAACACAACATGACTTCAATCTGTCATCGCTGTCAATGACCTCTTGTCCCTCCTGGCCTTAATAAGTGCCTGAGATGCCAAACTACCACTCAACGTGTCCAAACAACTGATTCCCCTTTCCGGAAAGCAAACCGAGGGGACGTTTCCAAATGCCTTGGTATTTAAAGCCATCATTCATTACCAGGACAGGAAGGGAGGGGGAAGAATCGCTTTTCATTCATTCATTCATTTATTTATATATTTCCAGGGAGACCTTTGAAGAGGAAGCAGGCAACTTCACAAAATTTGCAAGAAGAATGGCCGCCGCCTTGGGATATCCTGCCTCACTCATCTTTGTAACAGCTCTGCTTTACTTGCACCGTGATGTATGAAACCAGTCCTGAATTCCGCTCAGGGACCAAGACAATTAAACATGCCTCAATCCCATCTCAGGAGACGTGAAGGATTAAACCGCTTACAATATCTGCTTGGCCTTTAACGACACTTGCGAAAGTGCAACCTGTCCTTCAATTTGTTTTCGAGGTGGTTGCATACAGACAGAAAAACACGTTGGAAAAAAAGCTAAAGAAACAAAATGATTATAAGACCAGGACAAGGAAGCTGAAACAGCGGGTCTGGATGAGCAGCAAGGTTGCATAAATCACCGCGTCCCTCCGAGCCCCCGTCGCTGCACTCTGACAAGCAAAGCGTATACCGTGCAGGGAAACAATTTGCAAGGTAATGCAAAATGGATTAAAACCAAACAAACATATTGTTTTAATCTTTCCGTATTTCAACTTTGGTTGTGTTTGTCTGGATTATAAGTTTTCATTAACCTTGGGTCATAAACTGCCAAAAACAAATGGACCAAAAGTATATTACCATGTCAAACACCCCTTGTATACAGCGGTTTATCTTATTGTCTTTCACACTAGCATCCAGGCCATCAGGGGTGATGTTTTCCAAATGGGAAAAGGTTTTCGACTTCCTGTCCGGAATAAGCCCAGACCTTTGCAGGTCAAACAGTGCAGCAATTTCAAATGGGCTGTCTCACCTCACACATCCTGTGTTGGTCTTTCCTGTCGCTGTGACCAGGAACTCCGCCCTGATTAGTTTCACCTCGATCCCGCTAACCTGGCCATTCCTCTGCAATTAAGCCCTCATGCTCCCGTCTATCCCAGTCAATTTGTTGTCCTGTCTTCTGTGATTTTCTCTCTCTTTTCAATTCAAGGATAATTGTTTCTGCATCCAGGAATACACATTAGGGGATGGAGAATGTGATACGCACAATGTTTTACAATACCCTTTACAACAAAGAATGGAAAAACGCCAACGCACTTAGCGTAGAATTGGAGTTGGACTGTTGATTCCGATGAGACCGTCACTAAAGTTGCACTGCTCCCAAAACTGCATTACCCCCAATTATTGTTGTAATGGAAACCTCTCAAAGGAGCTCAAATGCCGAGAAGCAGTTTCCACCGTGGTGATCAAAAAAACGTAAACGTAAGTTTTGTTCCGCTCGGAAGGTTGCCTGTAAAGTTTAGGTGCAGTGCAAGTTTGACATCCTCATTGTGCACCTCCAATCTACAGAGATTACAGTCAGTCCAAAAAATTTACATATTCCTGAACCAATCAGCTCCCCTTTGACTAGGGGACTAGGGGAGGAGGCATGAGAGCGATCGTTCAGTGTTTTAAACTGAAGGAGACCAGGAGGAAGAACCTGCTGTGAGTTGTTAGTGACTGATGTCCGCAACACGTTAAACAGACCACACACAAGTTTAAGTTTAAAATAATGCAATCACCCTCAGCAGTAGCAGCGAGTCCCCCAACTGCTCTTTGGTGGCAAGCCTGGACAACAAGACAACAAACAGAAGGCTAATGCACAATATGCTTCCAGTCCCGGAAGAGGGAGTCAGAAGCTCTGCATCAGTTCAATTAATTAAAACTGAATTCATTTCCCTACTGTAAATCACCATCACAGTGCCACCATCAGATCCCAGTGTCGTGTTTCCATCTGTCTATCCGTCTCTCCAGCTGTCTCTGGGAACATTATCATGCGGGTCAGGTTCATGGACTGCAGCCAAGAGCCTGATTGGATCAGGAGTCACACAACTTCCACTTTTAATTGAATTGAAGCGGCGCTCTCCCCTGGAGTCTGCCACCGGCACATGGGTGGAAAATTTGAATAGGGGTATTAAGAGCATGCAGAGATGGCTAGTGAGAAACGACTGTAGGCTAAATACTGCCTAATGGCCACTGGATATATATTTGCTGCAGAAGGAAATGCAGGAACGTCATCGCTGGAGATGCATGGAAAAAACTCAAGTAAACAAGGCAACGAGATGAAGAGTGTTGCCTTTACTTAAATAAAAGGAACCTTTGGCCGTGTCTGGATTGACAGACTTTTTCTTTTTAAATCCCTTTGATGTGCCAGGCTTCACATGAAGGACCATCAAGCTTGAAAGCATTCTTCTTCTTAATTCCTTGGATTCACTTCCTGCCATGTGTTCTTTCAGTTCCTTGACAGCTCTGAGGCACTTCGATCAGGCTAGCTAGCGCAGTTAAAAAACAACAACAACAACAACATTTTTTCCCATTGGTGCCTGTGGAGAATATTCAGTAAGTGTGGCGGCTTTCTCCTCGGCTGCAGCGCGCCACACCAAACAGAAAACATGGCACACTGGCTGTTTATGAGTTTGCATAAATAATTTGTGTTTTTAAAGTTGCTAGTTGCTCATTCGTTTTGTGGTCTCACACATGCACCACACTCTACTACTATATGAATAAAAAGAATATTTTCCGTGCACAGTACAACCAAAATATAAAAGTCAAATCTTCTAGGATTGCATAGTGCATTGCACAATTCAATACATATCCAGATACACAGGTTATGAAATTATTCAAATATTCTACACTTTAAGTACAGAATGATTTGATACGAATAAAGCAGGCCCACTGCTTACAGAATCCACTGAATGTTTAAGGCCATAACCAAACGCTGGCTGTTGGAGGTTGGCAAAATGAATGAGTGAGATTTCAGAGTTGCAGTCAGAGCGATCCGGCTGCCGTGCAAGGTTAGCAGCTGCGGCTCTGGCGTTGACAGTGTAATTAAAACAGCGCGTGGCCTTCAAGTGACAGGTCACCACGGTTCCATAGGAGCAAGAGTAGGTGGCAGCAACTGTACCTACGTAAAATTGCTATAGGAGGTTTAAAAAAAGATATAAATCATTCACGTTTCAGCTCCTTTACAAGCTGCAGTTGAAGGATATTTATAGTGGGCTGACTGAACATTGGTTTGATGCTTCGTACAGAGACGGATGCGGGCGGCGTTACTGCAGGTCCCTGGAGCTGGAGAGTCCTTGAGAGAAATGGTTAATCTGCACCCTGCACACTCAGCGATAGACGCTCAGATTGCTTCCTGCAGAATGCTGCTCTATATTTCAAATGTTCGCCATTTGTCCCATCCTCTGGATTGTGGATTTGACTGTACTCGCCATGGCAGGAGAAGAAAACAGGCCCTACATAAAGCAGCACTTTGTCTGATCTCGCATTCAAAGGTGGAAATATCAAATCATTTGTTTTTGATTATTGTTGATCATTAAAAGCCCTCTGAAAACCACAGGGAGACTGGAACCCACCCACGGCTTCAATCCGCGCGTCTGTCTCCAATGTTCACTGGGGAATTGCAATGCATTCCCGCTCAATGTTTTTGCAGTGATGTGAGTTTCCTGGTTTTGCGGCAACGCCTCAGAGATCTGGTGGAACCATCACATGGATTAATGAGTTGTTGTCGTACTTGGACTCATTTATTTATCAACCTTTTGATGAGCTTTGATTGTCATCGTGTCGGATCACGATGCGGTTTGCGATACTGCCTCGGCTTCCATTTTTAGAAGAGTCTCAGCCGGGTTGTTTCCCCCCTCACTTGACAGAGACCCAGAGAGCCAGGTGAGGTCAGCCACAATGTAGACTCGCCCGGCACTCGAGTACCATTAAGATCTGCCTTTTTGACAACGTCACTCCCGATAACCAATTCACCCGAACCTCGACGGCAAGTGGCAATTTAAACCACCGCCAGAGGTGAACTGGCCCGCCGCTCGCGCTCAGCCAGGCAATCACGGCCAAATTGAAAACATCCCGACGCCAATTTCACGACGGCGCTTCAATATTCCCTGCCTTTGCCCGACGGTGTGATGTCACATTTTCCCAGGGGAACCGCTGCAGACAATATAAGTGGCTTATGAATGAGATTTGAATTTCACGGCATCGCACCGTTTAGGGCCAGTAATTGGCCAATATGTATTCTGCATGCTTGAAATGCATTTTTCGGCAGACGCCCCCCCCCCCACCACCACCACCCTCCACCCTCCACCACCACGCCGCCCCTTTTCTTTTCCCTCACTCGAACGAGGAAGCGTCAGGAATGGTGGAAGCGGCATGGAGTGACGGCACTGTACACGTGTTCCTATCAACTCTGATGCCGCCTTCTCACCTCACGGACGCCAGCCCACCTTTTCTACCGCTCGTATCTGGCAAAAGGAGTGAGAGAGATTGAACAGTTTCCCAGAGGACCTGGCAGCAGGCTCGCAGCTTGACATTCCCAGTGGGCCCTGTGCAAGCGGGGCTCGCCGGGTGCTTTTTATTTTTTTTTTATTTTTTTTTTTTTCCTTCTGTTGCTAATGGAAACAGGTTACAGAGGCCCAAAGAGGTTGGTCCGTTCTGGATGTGCCGCTGCTTTAATGAGGCCCGGGGAATGAGAAACCAGAAAAGGGAAAACACAGTTTTCTGAGGTTTAGAAACCCAGCACAAGCTGGGCTTCTAAACCCGGCTTAAAGCGATATTTCGGAAATTTCGAGAGACTACAATCGCACTTTAGTCGTGTTTCCATTGATTAGATTAGATTAGATTCGATTGAACTTTATTGATCCCAAATTGGGAAACTAGACCGTTGCAGCAGTCAAAAAGCAATACAAAGAGTGAAAATAGAAGAATAAAAAATAAACTACACATAAACTATGCAGTAGTTATAGTTACAGTTAAAGGCTGGTGAAACTATACAGTCGTTACAAGATATACAATAAGAAATAAAAAAAATCCAATCAATCTATTCATTTTATGGGGGTTTTATATTCTTGAGAAATATCACCTCAAGCGACTCCACTGGAAGATGGACACTCACAAGCTTTTGCAAGTCGGTACGGTTCTCCCTACATCGACACCGGTTGCCTTGGCGATATTGAATACAAGGCAACAGCTGAGAGTTCATCGGAAAAGTCTGTGTGTGTGTGGCAAAGGCCACGTGCAAGTGGATTTCTCTTAGAGTGGAATGTAAACGAGGAATTGTGACTTTGACATTTCGGATTGACCTGTGAATTTAATGATCTGTTCAACGCCGTTGCGCCTCTCGTTGCGCCCGACTTGTCGAGAGCGAGGGGCTGTTGACTGCACGTGGCCGCAAACGACAAGTCGTGTGCCGCATGAATGTGAAAAAAGTGTTACCATCGCACTTGGAAACGTCTGTCATAACCCATCATGCCAGCGTAGAAACATCTTGGTGATATTTGGGAGATTTTCAGACATCTTCATGTTGCTATTACCAGTTTGAATGAAATCAAGTTTCGGTAAATCTGATAAACCTGATAAATCTTAGATGCTCAATATTCTTTTCTTGCCGTTCATTTGACGCGCCTTTCAACCCATTGCCACCAAAATCTGGGACACATGGCTGGGAAAACAACCTCTCCGCTGGGCCGAGAAACACTTCTCAGCAGGCCGAGGAGCTCCTCGCCACCAGAGATTCCTTTTGAAACGGCGTTGAGGATGCGCTGGCCTACATAACACCTCTCAGGGTTGCCCAGGCCATCCTCCTCAGTCACATTTGAGTAATTACCTGTGAGCTGCACTCAATCTGAACTAAGCTGACCCTCCAAATCCCTGCTCCGCCCACTGTTTCCCCCCTCAGTAATCCAAAAGAACGAGCAGACGCCAAAAGCCAAATGTTGCTTTCACAAAGACGCAGAATAATATGTCTCTCGCTTATCTCAGCGGTCGAACATATGCACGTATAATTCAGCAAACTGCCGTAAGATGGCAGTTGTGTTATAGGCGCTGCTTTGCAGTGCAACCGCTGTGTCTTTGACGGGGAATTCTGTCCCATTTCTTCGCCACCAGCTGGTTAATATTCATCCTCTTCAGCAATCTCAAAGAGTTCATACTTATATACAAGAGAGGCTCTGGAAGGGTCGGGGTACGCCGGAGAACAGCCACTACAAACTGTACAGCACTGAATATGTCAAAGTTGCTCTTTTGTTCTCGAGGCACAGCTTGAATTCTCTTCTGCAGAAAAGAGGAGCGGAGAAAGAAAATATTCTTTCTAAATATTCCGTATAAAAGTTTCAACACGGCAGTCTGGCGGCACCATGATCAGCACTTGCTCCCCAGCACATTCGGCAAATAAAAGAGAACACGGAGAGGCTCGTGCAGAATGGCGGTACTCTGAGTTTCCTCGTCATGTCGGCGGCTGTCTGTGGGTGTTTGTTTTCTCTTTGGCTTCACCCGGGAGGATAAACATGACAAAAGTGACTCCTGTGTGAGTCTCTCACCAAACTGAACATCTGCGACTGTGAGCCAGCACCCGCTCTGTTTGCACCCAAAGCGCAGTCAAAAAAACAAACAAAAAAAAAATGATGCTACATGCCCAAATTCGTTACAGATTTTGATCGAATTCAAAAAAAGAAACAAAATTAAAACAAACAGGGGCCTCTTTGTATTTTAGCCAATCTGAAGCAATTGTAGGTGACATTAATGTTCTATTTATTCTTTATTTTTAGACTCAAACATATGTAGATAGTGAGGAACTTTCTTTCACATAATAACAAATGCAAATTTAATAACCCACAGATTAATTTTTCACAGCAGTGAAAGGCAGCGCCGGCAAAGTAGCTCTGAGCAGAAGAATGAGGCTGACTGGGCGCTCGCATTTCACCGCAGCATAAAGTCTATTTGCTCTCCAAAGAAATGGATCAGATAAACAGGGGAGCATAAATAAAAGAATAAACTGTTGTTTTTTTCATACTCGGCAAAAGTATGAAAATCCACAAGGTAAGCAAAAGAAAAATAATAAAAATCATGCAGCTCTACAAATGAGGACCCTGAAAAGAAAACACATCGTGAAGCACGATTTGTCCACCTGTTGGGTTTGCAACACTCTGCTGAGGTGACTTGGTGCAATACATCTCAAGTGTTTATCTCTTTTCATTTTCTGTTGTTGCCCCGAAGTGCAGCCTCCACTGCTGTTCGCTGCTCCTTTAACTGTCCCAAATAAAACAAAATTCCCTATCACCAAAAAAAAAAAAAAAAATGTAATTCATAATTTGTTTCACCCGCCTGAGTCAGCTCCCAAGTTGATGGAGAAATGAGAAAAGGCCAATCTATTGCTTCTTTTGCTTGCACTGTTATACAAAATATAACCCCCGCAAAGTCTGCCAGAACACACAGTTTGGGAAACTAACCATTTGTGATGTCACATAGGGGAGGGGACAGTGACAACACCCCCCGATCCTGTGTTTGTTCCTCCTGCCTCGCCGTCGCCTTGTCTTAGTCCCCTCACAGACATGTGGAAAGTCAAAGAAACCATCACTTGAAGCCGGAAGCTAAAACTCTGGAGGAGTCTGTAAACAGAGGGCTGAATATCTTCTTTTCTGGAGGCTCTTCCTTATAAAAATGAATAAATCATAGCAACGTATCACAGAAAAACTGCTGCAGTGGAGCCTGCGATGAAAATGGGTTCAATATGGGACCAATGTTCAATCTTGAAGAATAAACGCGTCAAACAAATGTGTCCCACACGCTCTCTTTGCAACCGTTTCTCTGCCTATGAAAAGTCCAAAAAAAAAAAAAGATTTTGATACAGCAGAGCACATGAACCTGGTTGTGATGTTGCACGAAATCTTGCGCAACATCCAAACTGTCCCACATTCAATATTCAAGCAGGGAAGTAAATGATAGACTGCCAATAAAATATCAAAAACGATTTTTCATGGAGACACAAGTTGAGTTCTCGTTGATCACATAATATGGCACATACACGGGGAGAAATGTGTAACCTTTTTTCTGCAGCCAGGAGGGTTTCCTGGGCAGGGAACGTGCGCTGAATAATAATTGGCTCTCCTTGGACCTTGCAGCAAAACGCTCGCCATCTCTTTTTCGGTGGCTGACTGCCACTGTGTGGTCATGTATATTTAACACATCTCTGCCGTACTCTGCCGCTTTAAACTCTTTTCATGTCACAGCCTCCTTTAGGAGTACAAGACCTGCATCGCATACATCAAAATGTGTGTGTGGTGGTGGTGGTAGGAGGTTGGGGGGGGCAGGATTGGACAGTTAAAAACAAGGGGACCCCCCCCCGCTCCCCCCGGGCAGCTACATCGCTGGGACTGCCTCATCTTTTCTCATGAAGAAAAATGAAATCAACCTCAATTATCTTCTATCAACTCTCCTCTCTGCGTCATCCATCATCATTAAAGAAGAGCGGAGATGAGAGACATTCAGCGCTGTTGGATAAGAGCAGCCGCTGGTGCTCTGCTTCCTCCTCTGAGCCCATTTCATTGCCTGGCGGATCGCTGTAACAGGCTGGAAGGTCACACCGGAGCATGATAATATTTTATCACCGGCAGTATATTTGGATTAGTATCTGAACGTGTTTCTTAGGTGCTATGTTATTGTGGTTTTGAATTTTTTTCCTTATTCTGGATTCCCCAGAAAAAAGGGAGCATATTTAGCCCTCTGTTGAGAACCTCCTGCTGAAAACTAATGATACGAAACAGCTTCCACATGTTTGGCAGGGGACAATAAATGTGATGGTTGTGTTTTTGCAATGACCTGACTGACGGTGTGGCCACGAACCTCGCAGAGGCATCAGTGGTTCAATAGCACTCATGTCAGGTGGGCCATATAAATTGTCAGCAGCACAACTTCCTGTTATTCGCAACCAAGCTAGTACGATGGCTTGAGGTGGTTTTCGTCTTTTTCCGATCAGCGCTAACGTGCAAAAGCACCACTCGCTTTTAAATCTTTGCGTAGAATTTTCAAAAGTTAGCTTTCAATTGGCTCAGCAGTTTATAGAAAAGCACTCAGTGAGGCGTTTATAGTCTAATCTAATTACAAGAGGTTGTTTGCCAGAAGTGTGTGTGTGCTTTAGCACACACATTCAGAAAAGGCACGGCAAGATAAAAGTAATGGAGTGACTTCTTTATTCAGTTGTCAGCAGCGAACGTCCTCACAGTAGACGTTGCCTGAGGAATGAATGGCACATATGGAGCAGACACACTTCTGCACTTTAGTGAAAATAAAATATGACACATTACAAAAATAAGTATCACAAAAACAAATGTGCAAAAAAAAAAAAGAAAAAAAAAAGATAAAGCAGATGATTAAAATCTACAATTGTCTACTGGTACAGGCTGTGGATGGGCGTCACTGGTAGCGGCCCACGGTGGTAGGGCAGCCCGTAGACCGGGGTCATCCTAGCGTGCCGCAGGCTGTCCACCTTCCCAAACTGGCGGAGGTGGAAGAGCAGGGTGAGCTTCCGGGTCATGGTCCTCAGCGCCAGGAAGGAGGCCAGGATCTGGGCCAGCAGGAAGAAGAGGTAGATGGAGTGAACGGCCCTCTCCAGGGGCAGGATGATAATTTCCTCATCGGTCAGGAAGAAGAGCAGCACGGGCAGCTGGAACATGAAAGAAAGCACCCAGAAGGCTGCCAACTCTGGCACCTGATGACAGGAGGTGGGGAGGGGGGTGTAGGAGGGGTGGACAGAGAGGGTCTGTGAGTTGAGCAGTCAGGCATCGCCCGTATTAGTCTTGCAGTACTCAAGACTTTTTAAGGGTCTCGTCTCAGAGGCATTTCCACTCGCTCCTGTCTCGGCCTCCAACTGGACAGACTCTGGATTTTTGATCAAGACCGGTCGAGACTCAGCTAACACTGCAATAACGCGATAATAACAGAATAGAAACCAGCTGCTGCTGTTTTACGCTCTGTTTGTGACACCCTGCCCCCTTATTCCTAGTTAATCTATTTTTCAACTGTATGAAGCAAAGTTGTTTTTTGAAAATGGTTCAAAATAGTTGGAAAAGCGGCAAAATGTTAAAGAAAATGATTAAAAGATACCTTGCTGAAAAGAGACGATGCTGTTCGATTTAAAAGCACACTTGAATTAAAAAAAAAGATACTGCTCTTTTTTTGGGTTTTGTTGTTATTTTTCTTTGATATATAAAGTCTTGGTCTTGTCTTGGTCTCCAACTCCAAATGTCTTGGTCCTGATTGATTGACGCTTGAAGGGGGGGGGGTGCTAAAGCAGCCGCCTCCCGCCAGACAGAGCCGCTGAGCAGATGCGGGTCGGCCCTGTCAAGGAAACCCGCGAGCTGTGCCTCAGACGGGGTGTCGGCTTGAATTACCCTTTCCTCCAGGTTGCCAATGAATCCCAGATAAAGACGGACCACTTCCACGATTGTGAGGAGGATCATCCCTGTTAGGAGCAGCGCCTGGTAGTATCCGGCCAGATAATAGAACTGGAAATGGGAGGCAGGAGATGAAAACACCCTTTGACTTGACTCGACAACACACACACACACACACACACACACACACACACACACACACACACACACACACACACACACACACACACACACACACACACAATATCAACACGAGACCTGCGCACGCAGATAAAAAACATGAATAGGTGGAAGGGAGGTGTAATATAAAAAGCCCTGATGTTTATGTTTCTTAAAAGCCGAGAGTGTTTAGATTGAATAACACCTCGTGGGAAGAAAGCATCTCGCTAACAAAAGCAATTGATGCCGTCTTGAACGAGGAACTTGGAAAAGCGAACTGACCTTAACCTCCAACATAAAGGCAGCGGAACACCACCAGCAGGGAAAGTAAAACATGTTGAAGAACAACAGCATCTGCAGGGGGAGGTGGGACGCCAGCTCGTTGGTGACTGCAAGACAAATCACAAGAGGGAACGGTTCACAGCAACGGCCTTGGTGGAAACAAGGAAGCACGTGGATCCGGGTGACACTCACACAGCTCATTTTCATCACTGAAAACAGTTCACAGTTCATCTTATCAGCCTGGCGGAGACTCGGTCTGTCTTGGTGTGCAGGATTTGTTTGAATATTTCGTAAACTGCTGAGAAAAAAAAAGGGACTTTGCTGATGCCTGTTTGATGCGTAAACTGAGGCTTGAGTTTGCACAACAGGACAGCAGAAGATTGGGGAATATGCTACCCCGGTCTGGTGAGTGCTGCAACCCTGCCGTACACCAGCGCTTCAGGCGGCGGCTGCTGCTGCTGCTGGAGGTGGAGGTGTGACGGTGTTGAGGGATGCTGGTCACAGTCGGCGGCAGCAGCCGGACACCGTTTATTACCTCAGCGAGCCATCGTCTTCTGACGCGAGTCTCGAACGGATCGTCCAAAATTTGAGAGTCATTTTTACTGGCTCGTGAGTAATAATTCCTCATCTCTATCAACTCAGTGTAGTGACTCATTCCTGTTGACTGTGAGACAACCACAAAGAAGTGTTAGCAGGAGAGCGTCGTGAAAAAAATCTCTGAGGAAGCTTGTTGACGTGCAAACAAAATAAAACCCTGGCTAAAAGTCACGGGATCGCGACGTAGCGCATCTCTCTTTGACTCCAAATGACTCCCCCACCCACCACCACCACCACCACCACCATCCATCCATACCACAGGAAATGACAGCCAACCGACCGGATGTGTCCTCCTGCTCCCCGGTGAAGTCGCCGTCCGCCGTCCTGTTGTTGGTGAACACAGAGCCTCCCAGGCTCGCCTGCATGTCGGGCAGAGGAGAGTAAAACACCGGCATGGCGGCTGCAGGGGGTTCGGAGGCTCCAGCAACTTTGTTGGTTGGTTTGTTTGTTTGTTTGTGTGTCCTCCTTTTGTGTTGCGTGCGCGCGTGTGCTCGTGTCTGCTTGTGTGAGCTAGCTAGTTAATCCGTGACGCTGTCTGAGCCAGGCAGGTACAGCCGTGCGTGAAGGCGCCCACACACACACACACACACACACACACACACACACACACACACACACACACACGCTGGCAGATGCTGCTGCTAATCTGATTAGCGGGAAGTAGAGGCAGTGCTGGGGATTAGGCTGAGGCTGCAGTGTGTTTGTGAGTCAGTGGCCGTTTTGCGACGCTCACGACACGTGTTTACTTAATTAGAGAATTTAACACTTACTTAAGCACTGCAGGGAATAAAATGGGACATCTTTAAAAAAAAAAAAAACAAACAACAAAAAAAAAAACAATGCACAAACAATTATTTCTGTCTTGTTTTTTAATTAGATGGGATGGATTAAATCCAATTTATTGTGGCGCTTATTCAAACAGCGTTTTAATGACGCATCCAGCGTGTAAACAGGGTGACGCAGCAGGGGCTCACACACCGCACAGCGCCCCCTGGCCAGCGGATCTTCAGAATGGGGCCTGACTCGCAGCTCCGGCCTTGCGGCCCCACTCGTCATTGGACATGGCCAGGTGGTGCAGTGGCAGCGTTTGGCCACGGGGTGTCGTCACAGCTCGTCCCTGGGGGCGTGCAGGGGGAAGTTCTGGAACTCCGGCGGCACCTCTTCCCCTTTCTGGGACCTCTTGTAGAAGCCCAGAGACTCCAACAGGCTGCTGATCTCGTCCGCCTTCATTTTCTTCACGGGAACCGTCTGACGTGTCAGGAAGGAGACACACGCGGTTGCACGCACGCACGCACGCACGCACGCACACACGCATTTCGGACACATGGTTAACGGCTTTAGAAGCAGGAATGCATGTGTTGAAAAGAATGCAGACATGAAGAACTTCACCGGACTGGTTGTGGTTTGTACTTTTTTATGCATTTTGTACTTTTTATATTCTGTTGAGACTCTTATGTCAGTGCCTTTGTAACCAGCCCCTCTCACTAACCCCCCCCCCCCCCCCCCCAACCCTAGGAAAAAAAAATCTAATTCAGATTATTCCCAAATTTGCATGTTAATTGTATTCAAAATCTTTATTTCCTTTCAGTCAAAAGCCATCCAGTTTCTGCTGACATGAGTGATTAAGCACAAAGTTCAACTTTCACACGAGTTCAGAGTCGCTGGAATAAATCTTCAACAACTTCAACAAGTCTCAAATAATTCCGATCACTGTGGAATTTCTGTCTTAAATGCCACACAAACAATCAGTGGACTTTCTAAAGATTCAAAGGCCCAGTGTGTGACAGTCAAAGGGATCAATTAAATGGAACAGAAAATTAGTGCGAGTCACCCCAGTTGGGTAAAGCCACCAAAGATGAAGGAATGTTTCACTTTCATTTGCTATTATTAAACTTTTTATTTACATCGCAGCTGAGCTGGAGGCAAACACTGTTTTCTATCTATCACCTAAAGTCACAAAGTCAGACGGGTGTCAGAAAACGGAGATGGATGTTACTTGCAATACGCTTTCCTGCCACTAGATGCTACTGAGGCCTTTGAGGGTAAATGAAAGCTGGCTGTAAGTGGTTTATTCATAGCTGTGGCTCGTTGTGCTTTCTCATCAGACTTTTGCTGGTATCACTCCAGTTTTATGGTCCCTCACTGGCCTAAATAAAAGTATAGGGGCTTTTCCACTCTTGCAAAAACAAGCACGTGTGGAAAAAAACAAGGCGTGGTTGTAATTTCAGTGCGAAAAAAAAAAAAAATGTTTTCATTGATCTTTCAGTCAATGCCGTATCTGGTGGGAGGGTATTTTTCTGCCGTCATCAACTCTGTTTTTTGTCTTTTTTTTTTTTTTTTTGAAGGATTTCTCACTCCCCTTTCTGCTGTCACTGCGTCTCACGGTTTCAAACGCGCTCTAGTCAGACACGGGACCTGATGTCAGATGCAGCGGTCGTATAACTCTGCCGCGTAAATCCGACCTGACATTCTGCTGCTCCCCTGATAAGCCTCCTGTCAGTGCAGATCGGTAAAAAGAGATCCCCGAACGTGCGTCTCACCTTTACTAGCTCGTCCTTTTCGCTATAGAATATCAGGCGCGGGTTCTTCTCCTCTGACGAGTCGTACTCCAGGTTGTGGCTGCACAGTGAGGAACAAGATCAAGGGCAACAACAACAACAACAACAACAACAACAGTCAGACAGTAAAGAATCAAGCACATTCATCTCTTCCTTTCTTCCTGTTATTTTTAGGGCCCTGGCCTTTTTTCAGACTTGGAAAGAGAAATATTCTTTCTTTCAATCTGCGGTGAATTGGCTTCTTTTCTCTCTCTGTTTTTTGTTTTGCAAAAGAGGTCGTGAGAAAACGAGGGTTGTGCTTCGGAGAGCGGTGGAGGATACTAGAGCGCCAGTCGCTCCATGAGGAAGGTGTAGAGCTCTGGCAGCTTCTTTATGGCTCATCCAACCACGCTGGGGGCCTGCGGGAGCATCGTGAGGAGACACGCTGGCTGTGACTGTGGAAGTCAATCAACAGAAACCACATCTTTGCGCCGCTGCCACTGCCGCTTCCTCCACTCACCATCAGCTTGGCCCTGGCGACGGCAGGTTTTTCTTCGACAGCTGTCTCATTGGTCGGTTCTGCTGCGCCGGCGATGGCGGCGGTGGCGAGGGCGAGCACCAGCGCGGCCCACATTCTGATCAGCCAAGCACCTTTCTCTTTTTCTTTTTTTTGTTTTCGCAACGTCCTTCCAAGTTGTGAGCGGCTCCTGCGTCCGCCTGGTCCACTTTGACTCTTTCTCAGGTTGGGCGGTACCACGACACGCCTCTGGTAGGGCAGCAGGTCCCACCTGTGCTGGACTTTTCCTGCTGTTTCTTGTTGCTATTTTTTACAAACAAACCTTATTTGGGTATTAAATCAGCATTTTGCAGATGGCGAGGCAAATCATTTCTTTTGGAAAGCTTTTGGAAAAAGACTATTTGCTATTTCTTTTCAGAGGCCCCCTGGTTTAATATTTTGTAGTTCCTTCCACATCAGATGTCATGGGGGGTGTCCACGGAAACCACAGAGCATCTGTGCCCTTATCACTTTTTCCCATGCAGGTGGTTAATGGACACCGAGCGCCAGCGCCGGTCTCATGGCTGCAACTAAGATTAGTCTCAGCCTGGCCGGTGTTCGGATCTGCAGCTGTGTTTGGGTCCAAACAGCCTCGAACTTTGCAGAAACTTTAATTGGAAAATGTCTCAAAATAAGAAAGTTTTTTATTTGCTTCACGTCGTCAGAGGGTGAAAAATGTTCAAATTGGGCTGGTGATCTGAATAGGAGATGTGGAAGCCAAAAAAATATGACTTTTCATTCTTTTTTTCAATTCCTGTCTTTCTTTCCTTCTTCCTTCCTTCCTTCCTTCCTTCCTTCCTTCCTTCCTTCTTTTCTCTTCGTCCATGGCACGGTTGCATGACAAGGAGCGTGTAATCCCGTGGCGCTCCTCCGCATGAAACCAGACCTCATGACAGACCACATTTGTGCTGCGTTAACACTCTGGAAAAGAAGGAGGGGGGAAGAAAGAAAAAAAAAAAATCTGTCCCCCTTTTCAAGCTATTATCCTTCGTGTGTATATTGCAGGCAGAAGCTATATCGGGTCAACACAAGAGGGCAGTCACGCCATCATGCTCTCTCTCCCTCTCTCTCTCTCTCTCTCTCTCTCTCTCTCTCTCTCACTCTCTCTCTCTCTCTCTCCCTCTCACTCTGGCAGTTTGGCGGGTCACACGTCTTTCCAAATCCTGGCCACAGACAATTATGTTTCCAACAAAAATAAACCATTCCTGCCTGGAATGCTGAAGCTAAACCATCCCTCGGCCCTCTATCTGTTCCAGACACACACACACACACACACACACACACACACACACACACACACACAGCCGCGCGGCTCACAGTCCCGCATCCCTGCGCGTCAAATGGCAGCGAAATGAAAAAAAAGAGGGATTCCTTCGCGCCACGTCCGTCAGAAATGTGCGTGCCCACACTTTTCTCAAGATGCGTGTTTGCGTGAGTATGTTTGTCCTAAAAGAGCTGATGAGAGAGGTGGCAAATGAGGAGCGGAGTGGAGAGAAGGAGGGGTGGGGGAGCTCAGTCTGGATGTGTGGATGCGTACCATATGTGTCCACACACTAACAATCCGGCTTACATCATAGGGTGCCGGCCAAAGAAAAAAGGGGGATGTTGTTATTATGGAGTTGCTGACACAAGGAGAAAGAGGCTGCCCTCCGTGACAGCAGACACTTTTGAGCGTGTGTGCGTGTGTGTTTGTGGAAGTTTTACAAATTGCAGCGCTGGCATCTGGCAGGAGATCAAACGGCGCGACACCTCGCCGTAACCCTGCCTCCCTCGGAGAGTTTTGCTTATAAAGACGCGCAAACTTCCTGTCTCTCCAAAGCGCCGGATGCTGCCGACCAGAACCATCAGGTCCGCGAGCCGGTCTCACTTTGATAAGATTTACTCGCCCTCCCAAGTGTGTGTTTATTCAAGCTTTCGTGCGCTTCGGCCGCCGGCTAAAAATATCGGTGGAAATGATCAACGTGTTCCAAAGTGTGTGTGTGTGTGTGTGTGTGTGTGTGTGCGTGTGTGCACATGTGTGCGCGCGTTTTATCTGTCTGATGCTTGGGGGCAACTGGAACGGAGGTCCTACGGAGAAAAGAGCAGCGGTGTTGACTGAAGTCAAGGCCATGTGTTGAGCTTCATTCAGAGCGAACACAATGCCAGCGAGTGTGCTGCACTGTACACTGCGCAGCCGATGGACAGAACCCTCGCAGACGTCCCGGTTCAAGGCACACAGCATTATTTTCTTAGCCGGGGAGAAAAATAGACCGCTCCGCCCGACACAAGGCGTCCTATTGTTCTTATTTTAAGAAAGGTTGCTTCACTCAAACTGCTCGCTGGCTGGCATCTATCACAATGTTATTCCCTCCTCTCCACCGAGTGCAACGCTTGAAAAAAAAACAAAAACCCGACTGTATCGAGGACGTCACCGAGTTTGATTTAGGCCTGCGGTTGCGCCCAAGCCACGGCCAAAAATAAGTGTCTCCAACGCTCCCCACACGGGGAGGCCGCAGAGGGCTGCGCCTCGCTCTGTGTCGTGCAGGCATCGATGACGAGGACTGGTTGGCTGCCAGTGTTTTGTTTTGCTCACGCCGAGGCCGGAAAAAAAAAGGGCTTCTGTTTGTTAGACGGATCCTGTATCGAGATCTCCGCCGTTCGTCCCAGACTCCGGTGAAGCAGCTTCGGGATGCTGAAGCTCCATGAAAAAAAAGCTGCCTGTTTAGCGCTTTGTTGACAGTCCACAGCCGAAAAAAAAAAGGTCAGATTTTAAACCTTCTCCACGCCGTCTCCAGCTTAGCTCTTTTTCTTTTTCTTTTCTTTTTCCCTGAAGGAGAGCAAGTAAACACGGTGGAAGAGGAAGACGTGACCTCGGCAGCATTGGCGCACGTGTTCAGCCTCAAAGTGGGATCTGTTCAGATGCCAGTAAAAGAAAAAGAAGAAGAAAAAAAACATACTGGGAACATACCACTAGTGGGTTTTTTGGCATCGTCTGGTAAACAAATCTGTCGTCAGGACACAAGTGGTACCAACCACCCTCCCAAGAAATCAGTCCTCTAAATCGCCTGCAGATTTGGTTCTCGAAAGAGACCAAGGAGAGTTGTTTTTTTTTTTTTCCCCCCACCAGACCTGAAACTCAACTCACAGCTGGCAAAAACATCCACCCAACAGTGGCGGTCGTCTTTTTACCGGGCTTTCCTGTTTGTAAGCAACAACCAATCACAATCAATCAACTCTGTCACTTGAAAGGACTTGAGTAGGGTTTTCTTTCTTCATTTTTTATGTGTGATTTATGAGTGAGAGTTGTTGCCCTCTGACATGATTGGACTAATGAGATGATGACCATCAAGCAAGGACGACAGAAGCCCCATCAAATGACACGGCTGGTTGAAGAAATCCCAGTCTGATCCTTGTTGCTGTTAATTCGTTTTTCTCTCTCTCTCTATGTGTGTGTGTGTGTGTCTTGAGGTCCTACATGCAAAGTGTTTACCAGGCCATGGAGCAGCGTCGGGGCTCTGCCTTCAGCTTGGTGGGCGACAGCATTTGACACTGTCGTGTGATGGGTGTGAAGGGTTTGCCGCAGAGGTGGGGAAGGGTCTGAGGGCGGCGTGGGGACCCTGCAGCTGATGGGTGTCCAGTTTGTGGCCACATCAATAGCAGCGGGATAGCAAACGCCGCTAACCTCCCTGTAATCTGCGCCGGGCTAATCAGAAACACATGTCCGCCCCATAATGGCTCCAGTGTTGCACCGCCGAGCAGAGCTGTGAGTTTGGTGAAGGCACCGGCCGGGCGACTGTGACGATAAATACACACACATCCTGTCTAGCTGTGCATTCTAGCTGTGGCCTAAGTCTAAATAAAAGAAAAATACTACAATAATTAAGAGTCAGTGTATAATTATGTATATATAAAAGTGTGTCTTAATAAATGTATAATAAATGCATAATAAACAGCTGCATGCATATTTGGATGGATCTTGGTTTGCTGTTTGCAAACCAAGACTGACTTTGTGAACCAAGTGGTGCTGAGTACAAATCTAACACAGCTTAAAAAAAAAAAATGAAAAGATAAGAAAATCTACCAATGTTCCTGGGGTTGGAGTGTGAACATTTGCTTCAGCGATCATTCTATCCCGTACCAGCGCCTGATCCCTTCCTCATTCACTCTCCTTCTGTTCTTCTTTCCCTCCATCTGCTGATGAAGGAAAGAGAGCGGAGGAGGAGGGAGAGGAGGAGGAGGAGGAGGAGGACAAAAAAACGAAAACAACAACAACAACAACAACAACAACAACAACTTTACGGTTTAGCCTGCGGAATTATGTGAAAGCTGAAACCTCAAGCCAAATTACAAAGGCCTGAGGTCCCACTTGGCGGCGCGCGAGGGAATAAAAGCGGGAAAGGTGGCGCTATAGTGAGGAGTGAACGCGGCAAGAGGGGGGAAAGGGCCGCAGAGAGAGAAGAGAGAGAGAGAGAGAGAGAGAGAGAGAGAGAGAGAGAGAGAGAAGGACGAAGTGGGGAAAGGGAGGAAGAAAAAGACGATCTGCTTTCTATTAGTCATCCAAATCGTCTCCACTGATACTCATTTCAGAGAATTGTGCTGACAAAGGGGGAAAAAAAATTGAGGGCAATTGGAAGTCCCAGACAACTGTTTGCACACGCCTCGATGTGAAGAAGAGAAGAGGAAAGAAAATAATGTCTGAATAAAGAGCGTGACTGGATCTAAGCGTCGGGGCTATTCCTCTTTATTTCTTTTCCAAGCTATTACAGTGGTGGTGTCTTCTCCGAGGCCCTGCACTCTTTAAAAAAACCGCTGCAAACATTTGAGATTGTTTTGACACGCAGGAAAAATAGTTTGAACAGAAGTCAACGGCACTTCTTTGTGGCGAATGTTTACTTTGAGCAGAAATGTTTATCCGTTTATCCAGCCTTTATTCGACCCACTGTCTGCACGACAGCAGCTTCTTTCTTTTTTTTTTTAACGGAGACTTTCTGTTTGGAAGGTCATGCGGTGGGCTGCAGTTGCTCTTGATTTCTGTATTAACAGCAGGCCTTATTTATTTTATTTTTTTTTCATTTTTTTGTGCCTCCGCCACTGTGAGGGAGTTTCGGCTCTATTATAATGACAGTCTGAAATTGCAGAGTGAGCCGATGTCACTGGAAGTCTATATAAAAACACATTGGAGGCTGCTGGAGCCGCTGTTTCTTTACTCTGGTTGCTAGCTGACCTCAGTTCTCAGCGGTTTTGGCTCGGCGCAGAGCATCCAGCTCCGTTTCCAGTAAATGTCGTCTCATAGCTGCTGCACATCCTCGGAGCTGAGGAACAACATCGGGCCTGGAAGTCACTGCACCACTCGGGTGAATTTTTTTTACGAAAGTCAAAAACAAGTCCACATTCATCACATGGTGGAACATCTGCTGAAAAAAAAATAAAAAAAATAGAGAGACTTGACATCAAATAGTCTGCTAGATGAAGTGTTCCTTTAATGTAGCCTCGGCCAAGCTAGCCTCGCTGAGCCGCTTCTCGCATTTCGACCTGCTCGTTGCAAAACCTCAAACGGGCGGCACGCTCAATTTCTTTCAGTCTGTGAAATGCATTAGAATCCATAAGCAATCAGCCATAAGGAAATTAGAGAGCAACCGCTGAAAAGCCACCAATGAAGTTCATGTCAGAAGGCAGAGAAGATAGACAGGGACAGAGACTCTCAGCCTCGCTCCTGCTAAAGAGATTAGCGAGGATGCTGCAACAGTGGCAGTTACCACAGTTATTCCCCTAAAAAGCTATAGCGCTGAGTGTGGTGGACAACATGTTTTTTCCCCTCCCAACTGGCTTTGCACCAAGTTCAGGAGAACCCAGTTGCTCCTCCCCCCCAATTTGAAGCCCCGAGTTTTAGTGGGTAATTTAGAGTAAAAAAAAAAAAAAAAAAAAAGACAACGCAAATGGTTTGAATGTAACAGATGGAAGATTCGCCCAGTCACCTTCCGTTTTGCTTTTTTTTTTTTTTTTTTTACGGGCTCTTCACCAAGCCTATAAGGTTTTCCGGGTGAGATCCACAGTGTTACAACTCAGCATCCAGGCTTGAGAAAAACAAAATGGTCGTCAATCATCACAACACCGACAATCACGATGAAGTCATTTGTGAGATAGTGGCACAGGGAATCTTGAGGGAGGCAGACCACAGAACCAGCACGTTTGTCCAACAGGAGCTGCTCTCCGCCGGGGCTTCCTTACTGCATTTCGTCTGCAATGGACTGCAGCCTAATCCATTTATCTTGAAGCTGCACGGCCACCAGAAAAGCGCTCTTGACCGAGTCCGCAGCCGAATTAATAATTTCGACCTCTTTCAAGTGTAACTCGACTCTGCTTTCTTTCTGCTTTGCATTGCAGAAAATATTTGCACACACGCCCCCCCCCCCTCTTCCCCCTCCTCCCGCCTCCCCTCTCCCCCCCTTCTCCTTCCCCATAAATTTCTTTCTTCCTCTCCTTGCAGAGGACTGAGAGTGAAATGGCAACCAGATGTGGTTCCAATCTGTTCCCATCGCCGTGGTAACGCAGAGACTGCATTAGGGCTCTCTGAGTCCAGGGCTTTTGGCTGACTCATAGGGGCCTGAGTTTTTAAAGCCCCGTTTCTATAGACTTGGCACATTGATGGCGCCTCAGCTCCAAGTCACGCTTTACTCAGCCGTCATGTCACTCAACCTATTCCCTCTGACCGGTAACTGTTCCCGCTGCCATTTCGAGGCCGTCGCTGTAAACGGTGAGTTATAAACTTCTGAACTGCAGGAGAGAAACGAGACATTCCTCCACTCCGAAGCAGCGGAGGGACAAATCCGGCACATATTCCATCAACATGTTTGTCTCTAAGATTCTGCACGGAGGTGTCAACGCGGCGCACATTCCCCGTGACTTTCCTCCAAACATGTCGGGGAGGAAGAGGGAGTGAACATGTGCTGTCGGGCTCAGCTGAGACTCGTCCCCATCTGCGAGTGAAAGCAGGCAGATGGCGGCAGTTGCGTCAACATTCCACTACTTCCTGGCAACCGGCGCGATTTTCAGGCCGGCGTCACATGAAGCTGTAGGGCCGATGTGGGCCGGAGGAAAACGGCCGCCGATTCGGGTGGCAGGAAGTCGAGCACAGACGACGACATTCTACGACGCGCCAACAGCTGAAATATGTCACGGAGATTGCAGTGAATTAGCGAATTTACGTCGTCTTCGTGGCTGAACACAAAACCTCTCAGTGCTGAGCACATCATGTGTGTCCTGCTGGCGTGCTAACATTTGCTTACGGGCATGAAACACAAGACAAACCTAAGGTTTTCGAAGTACTCAGTAGTTGGATATACAAAAAAAAAGTGAGTTAACAAGTTGTTGTTGTTTTCTTTTCAAAAGAAACAAAACATATTATTAAAGGGGGGGGGGGGGGGGGGGGGTTCTCCCCAAATAGAAAATGCATTTTGCTTCTCACCATCCTGTAGACTCATTTTGTAATCTGAATGAAGGTTAAAATGCTGTTAAGATGTGACCCCATCCCCTATTTTCCAATGGGGAAAAAAAAGCAAGCCTGAAGACAACCATGTCCCCATACTGTTAGTGTGGTGTCATCCACAGGTCCAGAAAAAGTCCAGTTTGTTTCTCAATGGCAACGCCAAGATTTCCACTGCAGCAACTCCGGAGGCTGTTTCAGCTAAATGAGTTGTGAATCGCATTCAGGACAGATGCTGTTTTCATGTTTTTCCAAACGGTCTAAACACTAAAGTTTGAGACATGATGACTTTGCAGCTTCATTCCAAATACGTGTCCCAAGACAGTTCATTTCATATTTGTCCATATGTCCTCCTTCTCTGTGGTCTCATCCGGCTATACTATAACCTCTGTGCTGAAAAGAGGACACATATGCAGCGCGTGATTAACTCCTCGGCACAGAGTATCCACTGTTTTCCCCCCCAATGAAAGGAGCTCTTGTGCACCCGTCCTAAAGGAGTCAAATGAGCTTTTCCCCAGTTCCCCCAGGCTCTTTGAAAAAGCCGCTGTGACCGAATGACACTGAAGGACTCTGGCCCAGTAGCCCAGAATCTTGGGAAAGGGTCAAAACAGCAATAAATGTTTTAAGAAGAATAAACCAAGAAATCCGCCAAGTCTAGTTCCAAATCCAAGAGCGGAGAGTGGGACACGAGGAGAAGAATGACCCTAAAGTGGAAAAAAAATTGAAGTGAATGTAAATTACTGGTTTGACAAGAGCTACATGTTTTGCTTTTTATTCCAGAGTAGTAAATATGGGAACACTGACTGAAAGATCATACACAAATCAAAGATGCAATAAAACAAACCACAGAAATGTAATACACTTTAAAAACTGCAAATGGTTTTTGCAGTCTATCTTCTTTTTTAGGCCCTTCTTTCAACCTAGTTAAAAGTCATCAGGCACGGGCCAGTCAAATAAAATGGACTCTCCTTCGTTAGACAAAGTCATGGCGTTAGGATATTGCAGTTGTCAAACAGTGGCATCACAGTCGTGGAATCCTGTCCGCAGGAGCTCATGTTTTATGGGAGGACGCTCGGGACGTGGGGCGTGAAGATTACAGATCTCCTGTGCAGCTATTAATGCCATATAATTACACTCTGCGTCATGCAGTTAAGTTTTACACAAACAATAACGTCGACAGAGAACAATTACAAAGCCAATGTAAACTTTGGGGACCGCTTGTTTGTTTCAGAGTCAAAAATAAGCCACAGAACGAAAAAGGAGAAACAAACAGACAAAAAAAAAAAAAAAACATATAAGAATGAAAGCCAGTTCATTGACACCGAAGAAAAGAGAAAAACAAAAATTTCATATAAGCACAGCTTACAAGGATAATAACAAGTACACAGTGTATAAAAGAGAAATTAAAAAAAAAACAAACAGAAAAAATAATTTGTACCTTGAAACACTTGAAACCAAGACAACCTTCAAATTAGCTCTAACTATTCCTGCAATTGCCACGTATGTCTGTGATTCATGACTTGAAGTTTATGTAGCTATTGACTGGCAACATGAACAACAACAAAAAAAAGCTTTCTAATTTCAGACAGAACTAGTACAGTAAAACTGTCTCATCGCACTCTTGGTTTACTTCTCTTGGTCGGCTGCATCATGTGCACTTTTACAATTGTAAAAAAGTTCACAGCAAGCTACGCTGTGTGACATGAACGCAATAAACTTGTACTCTGGTGCAAATCCTGAATAAATCAAGTAGAAATCAAGTTATTTTACTGACTGGTGAATTATGAGCCCTCGTCTCTAACCCGTTCACTGACTCGCCACTGCTACCGCTAGCTCGCTAGCTGCAATGAAGAGAACAAACCACGGCGCAACAACCTGATTTTCTTTGCTGAGTGACTCCTATATACTTAACTTCCCATCACTGGCTTGCTGCCTGCTTGTGGAAATGCATTCTTCTAAAACTGTTGTCTTTTGTCTGGTGCTGCCCAAAATAGCATCATGTAGCCGACTTTAGTCAAAATGAAAGCTGATAACGGTGACAGGGCAAACATTGGATTGTTCAGAACCACGGCTGAGGCACATTATTACAAAGGCACAGTACCATTCCAAACTACAGTCTTACGGGATTGTCATACAAGGAGCTTATTTTAAGATTTTTGAGCTCTGTGATGAGAAAATTGTTTATTTTTCTCACAAGGGCCCTTTAGCATAAACACATTCATGTGACATAAGAATAGCTTGTGGGGAGATGATGACCTATTTTTTTTTTTTTTTAACATAACTAAAAGTTCAGAAAAACGACCCACACGACAGTCATCTCAATATAAGCTGTTGGGACTGCAAATAATAATGTTCAATATATTCAGTGTGTCATCACGCAACCATTTACTGGTTCACTTTTATTGAAACTGTATTTTCCGCACTATTTTTAAGTCAGCTCAAAGTGATGACATACAGTATTAGGGACATGTTTCCCCAGCAAATTCTTTGACTTAGAGGTTATGCTGATGCACAGTACCAGCCGAGCGTGTTCTTTCGGTGTTGACAAGGGTTTCAACAAGGTTTGAAGCTGCTGCTTTTTGCTGGCAAAATAATAATGCAGATTTAGAAATAGTTTCAACAACAAAAAAAAAATACACTGCAATGAACATCAATCTTTTTGTACGAAGTCTTGAGAGGCAAACCGACGATGAAGCTCAGCAAGTGATTTCTGAGGATCAAACATGCTGACTGTACGGCGTCACAGTTAATAGAGTGAAAACTTTGGGTGATGTAACTTCGAAACTCAAAACTTGAATCCAAAGCTAAACAGATGGTAGAAACTATAAGGTGCTTTCTTACCCTTTCTGTTGTGGGATAATGTTTATATTTATGGAGAGTGGTGGAGCTTTAGTATGATTAAATTAACCTTCATCTTCAAAAGAAAGTACAAAAGCAACCCTTGTGATTGTCTTATAGCTTCCAGAACTGTATGTTGATCATTTTCACAATGGGATAAAACCTGAAAACAACAACAATGCATTCAATCCTCAGAGGATTTGTTTCTTTTTGTTCTTGTTTTTAGTACCTCAAGTACTTTGATGAATGTACATACACATTTCTCCAACATCCGCAAAGTGAATTAAAAAAGAAAGCAACTTAAGTCCATGGTATATAAATATAGTGGTGGACGTACTGCAAAAGAAGCGAGATGAATGATTTATGGGTTTTGTCTTTGCACCACCGTTCTCACAGTTGTGTCCTGCTGAGCCACAGGTTGTGGTGTAAGATTGATACATAGTCGTTACATGAAAAATAATGACTGAAAGGAAATACAATGGCGTATAGGTCATTCTAATATACAACTTACCACATGAATAATCTTCATTCTCCAAATGTTTTTATTGTTCAACTGGTCCTGGAAGTCAGTCACGGAAAAAATTACGAAGTTTTTTTTTCTCTCCAAAAAAACGATTTATCGTTCAACAAATCCATTCAAGTCTTTTTTTTTTGGCCATTTGTCTTGACTTATTTCACTACCTGCGGTGGCATAATGGCTGTCTTTTGCTGGGGAGTTTTACTCTCAGATGTTTCCAACTCCTTGCCTTTCTTCCTGGGAGGCTTTTTAATGGGAGTCTTCTTTGGCGTAGGGTCCACCTTTGGGTCCTCCGCCTTCGAGCCGTTCAAGTCCTGCTTCTCCGGGCTCTTGACATCAGGGGCCACTAGGTCGGCTGTGACGGGTGCCACCATCTTGTGAAGGCTGGTTGAGGTAGGCAGCAGCGGCTTGGAGGAGCCCTGCTGGCTCAGTCCACCGGAGGGCGTCCTTCTGGATTTCTGCGGCGGTGTTGGCTTCTCGCGATTTCCTTTTGGTGTGGAGAGGCCGTTGGTTTTGGTCAGACCCGTTCCCTCGTTCCTGTTAATGCTTTGGGTTTTCTCCTTGAGCTGAGCAGCCAGGAGCGTGGCAGCTTCAGAGTTCATGTGAGGGTGGATGACCTTCGGACTCTTTGGGGGCTCCTTTGGGGTCTCCTTTGGACTCTCGGCACTCTTTTTCTCAGATGAGGAACTGTGGAAGTTGCTTATCTTCTTGAGGGCATTCTGGACCACGCCGTTTATGTGATCCATGTGACTGGGGCTGCTCTTCTCCTCTCCAGACTTCTTATCTCGCGGGGTTTTGTGTTTGCCGGGGGAGCCATTGTCATCTTCCTCCCTTCCGTCCGCCCTCTTCTGCTGCTCGCAACTCTTGTCTTTCATTCTCTGCCGCTCCTCACTCTTGGCCGAGCCATCGCTGGAGCTCCTCTTCTTCTCCTTTTGCATGGCGAGCGACTTTATCCCCCCTTGCTGCTCCTGCTGGGGAGGACCTGCAATATTCCCATGTATCCAAGACACCTTGGGCTTGGTGGACGGGTCTGGCGGGCGTGGTTTGGGCTTGCCAGGTGAAGGTGGTGGTTTTCCATTGCGCTTAGCATCTTGAGCAAAAGTACCGTCTGCATCTTTGCTGATGACATCGTCCTCTTTCGACTGCTTGGCGAGACGTGCAATGCGGGCATAGAGGCCAACTGTCGTGGACTCGGAACCACTGGTGGAACCTTCGCTGTCTGAGGATTTGAGGAGGGGCTGCTCACTTCCTTCTGGTTTGTTGATGCTGGTGTCCTTCAAGGACGTGTACTCCCCGGCGTCATCTTCACTAAGGACAGCTTCTGGCCTCATTGTTGTTGGGCTGGGACTGTGCTTCTCTTTGTTTTCGTTCAAAGATTCTGTGGATCATTGACACATAATGTTACATCAAGAACATCTCTTGATGGTTACATCTCATGTTTGCAGAGGTTTTTTGTCTTTCAAGCAATTTCATTTTTGACCAACTCCACAGAGCAAAGCAACTACTTTTTGGAAGATTTTAACTGTGGCCAACATTTTTTACTGCACTTTAGTGCAGTACATTTACTTTACAGCACACTCATCTACAATGATATGCATGAATTGCATGTCACATTAAAGTAAGTGAGTTATCCACATAAAAAACAGAGTGAAAATAAACATTTATGGCTATAAAAAAGCCAATTTTTGCCACAGTTGCTGATTCTAGGTTGTTCTGTAGGGTAAAATTGTAAAGTAACATGGTAAATATGTGACAATGTACCTGGACTAATTACCATGTTACAAATCATATAATCAAAACATCACAAATGCAGCTCGAGTCAAATCGAGGAAATACACACAATTGCTTTTTTCATTTTGAATCAAGAAAAAGTTCCAATACTTTCAGATACTTTGTATTCCACGTGTAAGGAGCTAAATAGATGACTAAATGAGTATTTGAGGATATGTGTTGCCACAGGCTTCCAAAAAACAAACTATCCACTTGCACCATCAGATGTCCAGATTAGCAACCCATGGAATGGGTGTGTTCCACTAAAGTTAGGGGGTGAGTCACTGTTTGGATCTGGGCCATCTGCTGACTTGACCGTTCCATTTCCTGTTTGTACTTCTTGTTCTCCAAGACAAGCTTGTGCCCTGATTGGTGGCATATGATAAAGACCAAAAAACAGCTTTGGGCAAGATTTCATCCAGCGGAGTCACCTAATGACTAGCGTATAATCTTTTGAGATCATATGCTGAAACAGTTTATCTCTACAAGATTCCAGATAGCCAAACGGTTAATTTACTCTTGCGATGACTCACCATCATTAGGCACACAGTAGACTGGCCCTTCGTCTCTGCTCTCGAAGGAGGAGAAGGACTCCTGGGACGACCAGGATGAGGGGGAGGGCTGCTCGGCCACAGAGGGCGGCTCGATGAAGCTGCAGTTGAAGGTGTTCTCTGGGTCGTGGTGGGCTACTGGGGAGAGAAAAACAAACGGCAAAAACCAAGAGGTCAACAGGAGGGCACTATACCATCTTACAAGAACAACAGTCTGTTCTCACTCACTCTTGCAAGCGCCGAAGACCTGCAGAGCAAGTTGAGGTTCTGATAAGTCTGTGTGGGAAAACGGGGTTTCATTGATATTCCGTTGGATTTCAACATTATGAGAAGGACTTTCTTCATGTTTAAGAAGTTTTTTTTTTCTTTTTCTTTAAAGTCGATGTGATGCCAAAAAGTGAAAAGTCAAGAAAAGGCAGACATTGGGCCAATTCCTCCCTTAACTCCTCAATCTCAACCCTCGCCCTTAACCCTCAATCTTTGGCCCTCAATCTTGACCCTCAAAAATAAGTGTAAGGGCTTAGAAATGGGACACCCCTTAAGTGCAGTTACGTCTTCAGACTGTGGGGGGCGGCCTTACGCCCAAGCTACGTCCAGTCTGTCAAGAAGACGACAACGACGAAGAAGAAGGAGAAAAAGTGAAAGACGGCGAAAAAGGAAGAAGTCCTCCTTCGCTTCACAACGAGGTACACAAGTAACGTGAAGCCGGCACCGCCGGTCCGGTTGACAAACCTCGTAAAGTAAAAAAAAAAATGTTACGCAACAACAATGTCAATAATCCATAAAAAAGTCTTAAACTAAGACAATAAAATGGTTTCGTAATATTTATATCTTTATTAACTAAGAAAATACTTCCATTTGTAGCTCGCTTTTACATCGCGATCTTTTTCGAAGATGTCTTGGCGAAAATACGCAATGCCTTCTGGGTAGCCCTTACTGCCAAGGGTGGTGCCGGAGAATCTCAATATTGAGGGCGATACAGCCCTTAAACTCGTCCCTCAACTTGACGTTCTTAGAATCGGGACAGCATGTGCACCTCGCGGGAGCACGCATTTTTGAGATTGAGGGTTGAGATTGAGGGTTAAGGGAGGAATTGGAATTCACCCTTAGACTATGTATTTTATCTATCATAAAAGTATAAAGTTCCCCCCAAAAATTCTTTGAATTTGCTCAAGTGATTCTTGTTGACTCATGATGAACTGAGATACTTCTTAATATACATATAAAAAAAAAAAAATGATATGAGGTTTTCATTTTTTATAACACGGTTTCTAAGGAATTAAATGGAGTCCAAATGATAAGCTGCATTTGGCACGTTGTAAAATGTAAAGCTTATTATGCAGTGCTTTTCACAGCTTTCACTTAAAATTCTTATCGTGTCTTCATCTCAATGTGCTTATTGCATTCAACCGTTCCACCCACAACTGGTTTTGGAAGCTTTTATGACACTTTTTAGCAGACATAACTTGAGTTTCACAGAGGAAAATAATTCCACATAATGGAGGCCGACTGTGGCCAAGTACGTGTCTCTATCCTACTTGCGCGGTGTCATTCAAGTGTCTGGAAGACTCGGCAGCCCAATTTGTCTCGAAATGCAGTCCTAGCGCTCTGTTTTTAGCCAAAATGTCCACGTAGCCTCCAAGACAGTAGCCTACATTCACAAGGCTCTTGTAAGGACTGCAAGTTAGTTTGTTTGCTGCTCAAACTTGCCATAATCACAGGCTCCAGGGAAGCGTTGCTGCTGTTCGGGAGGCTGCTGTGTCTTTTGGCCATGTGTGCGGGTTTTTTTTTTTTTTTTAAGTAGACATGTGAAGTACAAACATGTTACATTTGGGCAGCTTTCCCCGATGAAGAAAAGCGCTTCCCTCGAAACTCATGAATGGTCATGTGGAACAGAAAATGTCACCATACGACAAAAGGGTGAGCAGCAAATTAATCTTTTCAGCGCACCCTGCCTTTAAGCTTGGGGCATTGTACCTTCACTTAATCTGGAGTTGTTTTTTGAAATTAAAATATAGTCATGAAACAGTTTGCATTGCGCTGTTGCCCTCGGTGTCAAGATGTAATATTATGCGGTGCAGCTAACTTCAACTAACACAAGGCAGTGTTTAGTGGAATTAATAAATAATAGATGACTCAGGCAGGCTGCATCCATTTGTAAGGGCGCCCAGTGTGTTGCAGGAGCAGCAGCAGTAGCAGCATGACACTGGGTGACTGAAGAATGCAGAGCAGCTAACCTATGCAGAGACTTCAGTTGAGCCAGTCAACAAACTAACATATGGGCGTCTCGTATGCAGCTTGGAACAACTGTTGCTCTTCAAAACTGATCCCTGCAGACTGCGGGTCCGGTTGGACAAATTGTTGTGCGGAGTGAACGCCGCCGTGGTCGCCTCCATACAAGGAAGCCGGCATACAACGGGGCATTATTGACACGTCCCAGCTGCAGAGCCCCACCACCGCAGCTGCTCGGTGGGGGGATGTGTTAGAAAAAATGGCAGCAGGGATAATGTGTTGGCTTGAAAGCTACTGCAGACAAGATGTTGCAAACGGCCCGGGCCAGCTGTTGAAAGTGGGCCACACAACCTCAATAATAGGAATGAATCACGTAGAGAACAAAACGGGTTGTGGATGGGAGACCAATCGTCATGAAGGTTATTTAAAGAAGACGTAAGGGCCTGTTGGTCTTGACCTAAACTCAAACAGCTGTTTCCCCCTTTTAAATCTTAATAAAAACTCTATGAAACCTGTGAAAGAAGTGCAAATGTTCTTTGAGGGAAACCCTAAATCTAATCAAATGAATGTAGAGTTGATTGCGGCTTCCCCTCCAAGCCAACTCTCTCAGAATAAATAAAGCTGTAAAGCAGAGTTTTAGTTCTGGCCCAAGTTACGAGATCAGTCAGACAAAACCAGTGCAAGGAATGTAGATATACTGTATCTATAAATCTGAAGACTGGAGCTAAGAGATCACAGTGGATGATAAATATCCCGAAAGAAAGCACAAAACACCCTCTCGTGTCCATGAGGTGCATACGTGTTTGTGAAGATGGTCAGCTCGAATATGCTGACAATGCTAACGGAGTCATTTTGTTTCTTGACTGACACCCACGTCTTTTCGTCTTCCTCTTTTAGTTCTTCTAAATTTTGAATTGCTACATCTGCTGCAACTGACCCTGGTGTGGATAAATCACAGTTCTGACACTGGCTGGGGTAAAATTTGACCACTTCCTGTTTCCAACCCCAATGGGCCCCCCTCTGGAATGTGTGTGTGTGTGTGTGTGTGTGTGTGTGTGTGTGTGTGTGTGTGTGTGTGTGTGTGTGTGTGTGTGTGTGTGTTCATCGTTGCTAAATGTTAGCAGACCACACTTCTGTGGGTAGACCAACAGGAAGCAGAGTAGTTAACAATTTGGATAGGACAAACCAGGAAGGATGCCTCAAAATAGGTTTGAGGTAGTCTGGTTGAAAAGTCCAAAATTTTTCTTAGAACATGATACCATGACATCAATTTCGTCCCCTAGGTCATCGTGCGTTACCTCCATTTCACAGCAACGCCAACTTTAGTATCGAGTTTCCGCACCGCGCAGACACCGAAGCAAAGTGAGAGAACCAAACTTGTGGCCAGTTGATGGTTCTCTGAAGGTCACATCATGTTCATGCCCTGTTTGAAAGTCCTTTGAGCGTCAACGAGACTGTGAACAGTGTGTTTTAAATTCATAGACGCTGGTCTTAAAGGAAACGACACTCATGATTCCCATGATCTCAGGCACATCACTCTATCAAAGAGAATTTACATTCAGGCATTCTAGAGAACCTGTGTATTTTATACAGAATATTCCTTGTTCTGAATGTGCTCGATAGATAATATTTGGGCTCACTTTTTCAGTTTTCGGTTAGTACAATTTCATTTATTACTAAATTGTGATATTGAAGCCACCACCAACAGCATTATATATCAGCTATTGGCCAGTCTGCTCTTTAAATATTGACACCACCATCAGGCATCAGCCAGCGTCAGCCACATATAGAGTTTAGGAACCATTAATAAGTCACTTTGCCTTTCTGACTGACAGAGACATGCAGGGTGTGTAGTTCGCCTTCTCCTTCAGAAACAGCAATCGTTCATCAAATCATCTGGAATAATTAAAACAAACTACATGTTTCAGCGCCTCATCAAATAATATCCAGTGTCTGCAATTAAAACAACAATAAACAAACAAGCAGAAAAAAGCAGTGGGGGTTGGAGGGTCAGAGACGGATCTCCTGCAGACCACGAGACCTCTGCAGAGCCGCAGCAGCCACCCAAAACAGTGCAGCCTTTGATAGCGCATCACTCATCGCGACCCCCCCCTCCCCGATAGCCACCGGCCTTCTTTTAATAACACTGCCTCCTCCACGGTCCCGAGGTGGGGAGGGAAAAAAAAACTCTTGGAGAAAAACGGTGGAAAGAAAATGGGGGGGGGCGACACACACACACACAAAAAAAAGAAGTAGTTTAGGGGTTGTAATAATATGAACACATGGCATTTCAGGGTGCCAAGAATAATAAGGGGCTCTAAAACCAGTGCATTCCTTTCAAATGAAAGCCCACACTCGCCTGGCAGCCGCCGTACACTTTTCAACCCTGTTCATCATCTCGGAGGGAGGTGAAGGTAGCCGCGCACTGACTGACACCGATGACTGACACTGTCCCCGCCGCCGCCGCCGCAGCGTGAAGATACAAAATGGGCAAAGAAAAACAAACACAGATGGACAGCGTCGGGCCCTCTGTCGCAGCTCAATCCAAACGTCCACAGGACAGACGCAAGCGTCGAGAGCTCGGGCGGGGGGGGGGGACACTTGGGTTGTGCTTTACATCAGAGACGACCGTTACATAAGATAGGAGACGGCGCAGTGCGGGTCTGGGAACTTACCAACTACTTTGGGCAGTTTCTGTCGCCTCAGTGGAATACGGGGGAGTTTCGTGCTGATTCTGCTGAATCGTCCACACAGGATCCGCTTGGCCTTTTTGCTGTTGGTAGAGCGGGATTGAAAAGGGGATGACGCCATTGGAAATCCAAATGAATCGTCAAAAAAAAAAAAAAAAAAAAAAGAAGCAATCTGAGGAGCCCTCAGGAGCCCTCAGTGAGAGGCCCGGCTCTCCGTGAGGGCTGCTCAGATTGCTAATCACACAGTAATAAATGCATTTAAATCACTGGAAATTCAATTCATGTCTTTTATTATTATTATTACTATTCATTTAACGTCCCCAGAAGTGGATTTCTCTGTTTTCACGAGCCTCTAGATGGGCGCCGGAGGTGAAAGGACACCCGGCCGCCCGTCTGTCACTCACTTGTGGTCGTCTTTGTGTCGGCAGAGGCAGCAGCAGCACAGCAGCGAGAGCAGGACGATCAGCAAGAAGGAGACCAGGGTTCCTGCCGCGATCACACCCATCCGCTGGTTGGGCTCTGAAAGACGAGACGCACGGAATTTTGTGGGTGCGCCACATTGGCCGCCGCGCTAACAGCGAACCTAGCGTGTCGGGCGGCTAACGTTTTTTTTTTTTCCATTTTTTTTTTCATCTTCATTGGCGTGATGAGTAGCTCCGATAATAAAGACAGAGCGCAGCGTTAACGATTGATTCTCAGTCACCGCTCGATGTCTCTGAGGAAATGAGATGGCCGCGGCCCGCAGTGCAGCACAAATTATTCTCCATTAATCTCATCTCCCTCCAGACAGGCCACCACTTACCCTTTTGTTGATAATTTCCTGTCACCGGCTTCCTCCCCTCATAAACTCCCCCCAACCTTTCCCTTCCCGCCCCAACCGGCCCCCACCTTCCCCCGTCACCGTAACTTATCGCTGATTCATTATCAGCGCTTAACAAAAAAAAAAAAAAAAAAAAAAAAAAAAAAAACGGGGAAGAAGAAGTCTGGACAGTATTTAGCAGGGACGGATGACATGAGAGGAGAGGCAGGCCATTAGTTAAGGGCTCGCTGGATGAGGCGCCCTGCCGCTGCGCTGTCACACAGGCCCGAGACGGATGGCCGTGTGGACAGACGGTGGCATGTTGTCATTGAGGCTGTGCTTACAGCCGGATGAAGGATGGAAGCAGTTTGTGAGGGAGCGAGTTAAAAGATGGCGACTCAGGGTACCGTTGACCCTCCCGATGCTGCCGCTTCATTTTGCCTGCCTGCGATATTTCTTACTGTGTTTGGGGATGGCCTTCAAAATAGATAAGTAAATAAATAAAAGCAAAATATGTTCTCAGTCTGCCACCCGTGACCTTGCGCGTCAGCTCTGTAACTCTGCGGTGTCTACAACTCGTCCCTCGATAAAACAGCATTTTCAGTTGATCTGTATTTTCCACAAATTCGATAAACATTCGGCTCGGATGATCTCGAATAAAAAGGCGGCTGGTGCAGGATGGGTTTGGTTAAGACTACAGGACCATTGGGACAAAGAAGTTTCTAACATGTTGTCAAATGAGGCTGCTGCTAAAAGATTAGCGTGGTGGACGCTGATATCAGCACTGGAGGCTATTTTCACATGAGGAGAAGCGCAGAGGACAGTGCTGAGGGATTATCTTGGCATAAAAGTTTTCCTCTTTACACCCAACTGGCCTTTGCAAGAGTTCAGTTGAACGCTAGCCTGTGGGTGGAGCTAATGTTACGCACTCACTACCAGTAGAAGGCTAAAGATTTAGCATCCTTGCTAAAACCGGCATTAACAAACCAGGATTATGAGATGGAAAGTAGATTGTCCAAACAGCTGTTTTCAAACTTTTGCCAATCTTTTTCAAAATGTCTTCTATAGGCTCTTGACCTAAATGGATGTGCGTCACAGTTTTATCAGTTAATGGTCAGTCATGTTATTTTGCTCTTTAATGTCATTCTCCCAGTCTTAGAATCCCCCCAGCATCGGTTTTTGGGCTCTTAAATTTCCCTTGATGCTGACTCCCCCCCCGTATATTTTCTTCTACCCTCTTTTGCTCCCTCGCTCGCTCTTCCTGCCTCCCCTTGGCTGACTCTCTCCGGTCCGACGGGGACAGAGCCAACACACACAGCCATTAAAAGGACACTGGTCTGGGTCTGGAAACACTATCAAGGCCCTCCTAAGTTAACTCTCCCACTACACACGCTGACCTGAAAAGACGTGTTTGTTTGTACTCTGTGTGTACAGCCAACTATTAGACACTCAGCGCACACACGCACACACACACATTCACGCACACACACACACACACACACACGCAGCACTAGCAGCATCTGGCTTTTTGGACAAACAGCCCACTGGGTTATAATTCTTTCTGTGCGTGCAGTACGAGTGCAAAACAACAGTTTTTGGGTCACTTGGAGGTATATTATCGGCCAGCTAATGGTCTCTGACAACTGCTGTTCACACAGTTACAAAAACAGTTTTTCAAAGAGTTTGAGCCAACGGCTTCACTGAACCAATCAAAGGAGAGAGAGAGAAGGATTTTCTTACGGAGGTAGCAGGCCCCAGACACTGGATCGCAGTTTTTATCATGACACGAGCAGGTTTGGTTGCAGTTCACTCCGTACTGGCCTGGCAGACAGGTCCTATTGCAGCTTGAACACAGAGAAGAGAACACATTTGAAATCGGCCCATTCATGCGTTTTGCAGTCGAGTCCTTCGACAGCGTCTTGAAAAAACACGAGCGGAGTGTTGTTTGCCAGTGTGTCCCACTCATACTTATGAGGTGCCCCGAGACTTACTAGGCGCCATGGAAGCCCGGGTCGCACAGGCACTCCCCGGTGACAACGTGACAGATGCCGTTGAAACAGTGGCTGCAGTTGTTCTCGCAGTTTTCGCCGTAAGTACCGTTGGGGCAGCGCACCTCGCACCTACCGCACACAAAAGGAATGTCCTGATTACAGTCATTGTCACCGCTGGCGGCAAACGTTATTACATCGGCTACTAGTTAAAAGGTGCTGTGAGAATGTGTTATATTAAAAGGAAGGTAGTGGAGGCGGGGGAGGGGAACGCTCTGAACAAACAGCACGGCATGAACTGTCTCACCTGTCTCCGATCCAGCCGGGGTTACAGTGAGAGCACTTGCCGAGCACGGGGTCGCAGTGGTGTCCGTCTTTGCAGACGGGACACGCCTCTTGGCAGTTGTCTCCGAAGAAACCTTTGGAGCAGTGCTGGTCACACCGCGTCCCGTTCCAGCCTCGCTCGCAGGTGATGCAACGGCCCTCCGTCACCTTGCAAGGCTGCTGGCCCTTGCAGTGGCCGCACCTTGGATCGTCCAATCAAAAACCAGGCCGACAGAGAGGGAGAAAAAAAATAAATGGGCAAAAATACCATCATCAAAGCAAACAGAGCATTTTCATGTAAATGGAGTGAAATGGATTTTAAATTGTTGTGGGACCCTGCAAATGAGTCACACACATTTTGAGGAAGAATCTTCTTCCTGCTTTCTACTGCTGTTAACAACACAATTCACGGAAGGTGGAACACTTAACTTGAATTGCTTTTTTTATGCTGAGGCAGATGACTCCGAGGTAATTTGAAACTTCTCCATTTTTTTCCTATCCATTAAGCAAGTACTTAACATATTTTTGGAATATCCTTCGCTGGAACATCTTGAATCTAATCTCAAATGAAAAACATCTCCTTCCGATGGATCTTAAAGGTGGGAAGTGAACACTGTGCACCTGCCAAGACATGTGCATACGCCCACGCCCTCCATTAAAATGCTACGTTAGCTCTCCGCAGGGTTTTATTTCCTTCTTTTGTCGCACCTGTTCCTGCAGTTTTGACCGTAGAAGCCGGCGGGGCACGGCTCCCTGCAGAACTTCCCTCGGTACCCGGGCGTGCAGGTGCACGAGCCGTCCGCCTGGTTGCACTTCCCGTGGATGCACTGGCAGTACTGCTCACAGCGCTGACCCCACAGCCTTTCCCGGCACTGGCAGCGTCTCGTGAACTGGTCACAAGGAGAGTTGTTGCAGTTGCACTGCATGGCGCAGTTCCTCCCCGTCCAGCCGGGGTTGCAGATGCACCGCCCCGACGTGGGGTCGCACACGGAGTTGAGGCTGCAGTAGCAGTTGTTGTTGCACTGCGGCCCCCAGAAGCCCGGGTGGCACGTGCATTTGCCCGTGTCCTGGTCGCACTTGCCCTTCTGACACAGGCAGGCGTTCTCGCAGTTGGGTCCCCAGCGGTTGTGGTTGCAGGTGCACTCGCCGGTCAAGTCATCACACTGGCCATTTGGGTGACAGTTGCATTTCCCTTTGCAGTCGGGGCCCCAAAACTGGGCAGGGCACTCTGTTGAAAATAGATCAGGGAGTTACCAGTTAAGGTGAAATTCTTCTTAAAACACAAGTACTGTGAAAAAAGCAGAAAGGTTTCGGGTCGTACCCATTCCTCATCGGAGCCAAACTGAGCCAGCAGACAACAGACACAAGAGGCAAGAAGTCACTTAGCTACATCATGTTAATAAATGATGAAGGTCCCTTATTATGCACATTTTAGATGTGCCTAGAACTACCTCAAGTGTCAATTCATCATCCAGCAATTTGTTTTCTTCATTGCCTTTTCGAGACACTCCCACAAAAATGTGAATAAAACTGTACGCAAAACAACTCCATTACTGGCAGGAAAACATCTGCAAAGTGTTTTTTGTTTTGTTTTGTTTTTTTATAATAGGAGACCTTGAAAGCAAACATGGCTGCATGAAGATTCTACAATTTGCTTCAAACCACAAAGCCAAAATAAAAGTTTCGGTGGCAAATCAAACTCTTACTGGTGTTGCAGCTCGCTCCGAAGTATCCGTGGCGGCAGCGACATTCGTTGGGCCTGACACACACTTCGTTTTCCTTGCAGGTGAAGTTCCCCTCGCAGAGAGCTGTTGCGGTGAAGGGGAACGGGCAACATTAGCCGTTGCACAAGGAGACGCGTGGCGGGTGAGTGTCAGCGCTCGGGTACGTACGTGTCAGGCATTCATTCCCAAGCTGTGCCCATCCGCCACAGCACACCAATCCGGGTGATCTGAGAGGGAGTGTGGGGGGAAAGAGGGGATAAAAAGTTATGAGCTTGAGGATGGGAGGGCAGTGAGAGGAGGCCGCCCGGCAATTCAATAAAAAAAAACAAACACAAGCTGCAGCATCCCCACACTACGACCGGTGACTCTTTGATCACATGGCCTTAATGACGAGGCGTCCGCTGGGGAGGGATACGAGAGGTTTGATGACACGTGCTGATGCACACACAGCTCTCACCGGTGCTCCGTGAATTTGCATAGGAAATAAAAATAGCCTCGTTAGACATTTCCAATGGGAGAAGGGGGAGAGGAATGCGAATATTCGGAATCGGGCGGGATGTTCTGCCTCGTCAGCAAAAGTTACGGATGCGTCTACTCTTCCTCCCACGCCCGTAACCTCTGAAGGGCCTCTGCAACACATCGGCTTCCTCTACGGCGTGTTTGAAGGCGGCAGCCTGCCTTCAGCCAATGAGCAGGGAGCCGATGGAGGCACACGGCAGACATCAGAGGTCCAAGTTTTGCTTGACTTTATTTGTTTTGGAAGCACAATAACATTTTTTGTTATTTTAAAATGGGGATTAATGTGTGCTACTCTGTGTGCCGAGAAGCCCAAAATCGACAAAATCAACCGTGTTGGCCGGGTGGCGTTGTCCTCCCAAGACGTCAAATAAAACTGCTCAACACATAATGATGCAGAAATCTTCCAGCGATTTGCAGAAGGCACGTTTGTGGCAGAGATTTTAAAAACACGCTCCTCCCTGTCCCTATTCCTCATCCACACTGTGCTTGTCAAGGCGCATCATGTGTTATCAATTTCCCTCTTTGTTCTGTCTTGTTTATTAACCTACATTTTAAAGCATCATGGGGTCATAAACTGGGTCAGAATGCGGTGCGGTTCACACAATTCCTAATCATGCATTGTAACAAGTTTGTGACAAGTTTGTCTGCAGTAACAACAACAAAGAGACCTGTGTAACATTTACGGACATCAAATGGGATGGCCGAGAACATAATGCTAAAAAAAAAAAAAAAAATGCAGGTATTCATTTTTTTTTGCAGTATGCTTTGGCTGCTGCACTGGGCCTTTAAAAGTTGATTTCACCAATCCAGATTTCTTAAAAAACTGCATGGTAACGAGAGACCTCAGGTATGTGGATGTTGGACTCATTGACATAACGCAGTTTTCTTCTTTAAAAAAAAAAAGAAAAAAAAAAGCAACTTGGTGCAAACATCAGTGCAAAACGTTGAAGTCAGCATCTTTAATGTCCTCATCAGCATGTTGGACCGTTTTAGTGTCTGAACCCTGAAGAATTACCACAGCACATTTCATAATACGATTCCACACAAGTGGCGTCGCCTGTCGGGCAAAGCGCCCTCTTCAGGGCAGTGGAAACGCTGCTTGTCCAGATGTAGCACCGACACATCTGTATTAGCGGATGTCTGACTCCGCCCCCTCGTAGAGCGGGCTGGAAACCTATTAGGCTCCATGTAGACCCTTATTTTTATTTTGTTTTATATTATTATTATTATTATTTTTTACCTAACGACGTGAAAATGATGATAATGACAAGTATTACGGCAAATGATGTACCTAAAGAGCGACTGCCTGCATGCAAACGTAAGGTCATGCTGTGAGACGTTTTTAGTGCATATAGTGCCAGCTGCACAGACAGTCAGCTTCATTAGAACAAACAAAATCCCGAGTGTTAACTGCATCAACTCTTAATGGCCCGATATAAATAACGATAGCCGATTTCTCAATGCACACAGGCAAGCTATAGGAACATACTGGAAGAAGAGAATGAGTCCATAAACCGGGGAAATGCTTAACAAGGAACTCTTAAAGCCACAGAGAGTGTGAATCGGTCCTTCCTGCGATGCTTACCCGGCCACTTTGCACACATTCTTTCCTTTTGGGTTGAGTTCCTGGCAAAAAGTGGAGCAAACGAAAAGCCAGAGCACCGCAACGACTGCAACAGAGTTCTTCACTTCCATTGTACAAGCAGCAGCATCCTTCTAGACGCGGTTTTCGCTCCACATTTCACTTCTCCAAACGTGACGACGTTCACTTCTCTCCCCCCCCCCACCCCCCCACCCCCCCCTCCGACGACCGCTGCGTTTCTTTACACTTTCCGGCGCAACAATCCAGATCAATATGCAGGGCAAAAACAAATCCTTGCACAAAAGTGTATTTTAAAAAAAAAGGAAAATCCCTCCCAAAAACTCTGGCCGACCACTACGTCATTTGGGAACTCGGTGCGATAAAAACACTGGCGAAGCAGCGACAGCTCTCCGGAACCGAACAGCCCCGGAAAAAAAAAAAAAGTCAAAAAACCAAAAGTTGCAAATTACAGCATTGTTGGTTAACGTTGCTCTCCAGCGGTGCACCGCTTATCCCATCAGAACAGGCCATCGTACAGTCTGGCTGTGTTCAGGTTCATGATGGAAAATGTGGGGAGGGGGGGGGAATAAAAAATAAATACACAACAAAACAGAAAGCACAGATCCCCCCCGGTGAAGTTGCCTTAAAGTTGGTAATATCCCTGAAAAGTCCGGAGCAAACGAGAAGTCCTTCGCCTTTGCTCTCCAAGGAGAAGCGCTTAAATCCGTAACTTTTGTCCTCGCGTGCGCTCCCAGGAGTGGCATGAGGGAAATTCCTGATTTGTTACTCTATCTTTGGCTTTGTGCGCCATGCGTGCGCCACCAAATTTACATAGCATGGGCCCGTTCACAGCGGGGGTGTTACAGCGGCCGGGCTCACAACACGTACACATACGTGTGCAAAGCAGTAGGGGAGGGGGGGGAGGGGGGGGGGACCCCAAAAACAATTTTTTGATAAAGTTATTGCTTAACGTTGTGGCACAACATTTTCTAAGTGTAGGGGGGAGATTCCATTTCGCGTTTTTAAACAATTTATTAAACGTTGCATGCGCATCTGACACACCACTGCCAAACCATAGCTGCAAATCAACACGTCCCAAAAGCCCCAGTGTCGGGGCAAAAAAATGTTGCTCTGTCCAAAAGATTAATTAAAAGCACTCTTTCGATTATGAAAGAGTGGCCTTCGATGAAGGTTAGAAGGGGGGTGGGAGGGGGGAGCTACGTGGCCACACGTTGAACAATGGCTCCCCCATCTGTTAGCACGGAGCAATTTCAAGAAAATGACCCTTTCCGCATAATTTAGGAAGAAAAGAAAAATGCGTGGGCCTCTGCAGATTGGACGCCAAATTAGTGTGGGGCGGGGCCGTGGGCGAAAATGATGTGCATGAATGAGTGAATGAATGAGTGAATGAAAGAATTTGCAATTTATCAGAACAAAAGAATATAAGAGTAAATCCATCAACGAAGACAGTATGAACGTTTATTTATTTATTTATTTATTTTAGACTTTTGCATTTAGCGGTTATATTACACATTACTTGGTCAATGGGATGAAACGGTTAATTTACGAACTCACAGCAACAGAAGAAGAAGAAGAAGAAGAAGAAGAAGGAGAAGAAGAAGAAGAAGAAGAAGAAGAAGAAGAAGAAGAAGAAGAAGAAGAAAAGAAGAAGAAGAACAACAACAACAAACATAATAACACTTTGTCTTGTGTTGACCCCCTAATCTGAAAACATAGCCAGGGTCGGCATGGAACTAAATCCTTATGCATAGACAACCAATAAACGCATTCCAGGCATGTTTGTTCACCAACAACCTGTGAGCTCCAAGAGTCTTAGAGGTCAAAGCAGCGAAACAGCGCAATGGCTCTGATAGCCGCCAAAAAAAAAGTACGCTTTTGGCCGCCGGCAAGAAGGAAACCTGCCAGGCAACATCTCAAGAGGTTTCATTTCAGCCTGCATGGTCAGAATACACTAGGATGAATTCGGAGGCGTTTCCACAGGTAAAACTGGGCGTGCCCCGCCCCCCCCCCGCCGCCCTTTCTCCCTCCCTCTCCGTCCGTGTGTTGTTAACAAAACCAAAACTGTTGCGTCACCGTAGCGCTCGGGTGGCCGATGCGCATTTATTTGTTCAGCAGCGCCGCGTATCTATCCACCTCCCGGGCCGACAATGCTGCACGTCAAACCCGCGCTCGCCCTGACTCGGGCGTCGGGCTCCGCGCTACTGCGACCGCTCGTCCCCAGGAGAGCCCGCTCCACCGTCACCTCAGCTCAGGCGAGCGTCAGCGGGCGCACCGGAGACTCCGCCGCCGGCCCGGGCGTCGTCTCCGTCAGCTTTGAGCAAACGCGGGAGGCCTACAGGAGCAAAGACTCGCTGGAGTTGCTCCGCAGCTTGGTGGTGTTTAAGCTGTGCTCCTATGACTTCCTGGTGGAGAGGAATCAAGAGGTGAGGTGGTGTCGTTTTACCGCGCAGCCAGGTGTTGGGGTTTTTTTGTGTCTGTCCCCGCGAGGGTGACTCCATCATCCGAACTGGTCATTAGAACACGCAAACTGAACTATGACATGTGTAATGCTTTGGTTAAGGACAATCACAGGCTGTGAAGGAGCTGGGCTTTTCTTTTCTCCCCCCGTCTCGACCCGTCCACATTGAAAGTGTCACTGGACGAAGCATTGCGCGTGCACAGGTTTGACACATCAGGACGGAGCCAAGGTGGGGCCCACAAGAAGCCCCGGGTGGGTTCATTCAGCGGATCATAACGCCATTCCTACCACTACTACAAACCACTGTAACACACAACAACAGCAGGAGTGAGCAAACATACTCAGACTGCTAAGCACATTTAAATGACTTTCCAATCAGCCTGGAATATGACTTTAAAGAGGTGTGTTTCCCCCCAAAAAATAACGATACAAAAATAATAGAAGTCTATATATCCTGAAAAAAGTGGTGAATGTCGATGCAGAAATATCAAAAACATCCACAGTAGTAAAACACAAAGTATTTATTGTTATAGCAGTTACTCTAGCTGTTTCTAGAAGTTATCAATGTATTTGTTAACTACTACAAACTGATAGGCATCCCAACTACAACAAACGTTGATATTACATGTGACCTATGCGATAGCGCCCATTGTAACCCGTTTTGGGTTATGTCAGCAGCCGACCTGTCTGTCTCGGGCCGTGTCTTGCCCCATATAGGAGGCGTCATCAGAGGAATCCCCCTCAGGCTGCACGTTACATCAGCTAATAGTGTCGAGCCGCGGCGTTGACACGTGCACATGAAGGCCATTAAGCTATAAGCGCCAGCACGTCGAGAAAACAGCGGTCACAGTCACTGCACGGTCCAAGATCAAGTCTTGTCTCTGGTTAGAACCAGCTGTGTTAGCGATGGTGACAGCGACAGCTAGTTTTCTGGTTACAGTTTGCTGGAATGTTTGGCAGTGACGTGCACGAGAGAAGGTATTTGCTTTTAAATGTTTAGGTAGGGAATCTCTATGGATTGCCGCATGATATTTTGGTATTTCTTTCGAGGTGGTTAGTAACAGAAAACATGAGGCAAGAGTGAGCGACACCTACTGACCGGGAGGTATAATTGTTGTCATTACCAATCACCTTACATTCACTTAAATGTTTCTTTCCTATCTATTTTATGGTTATCAGTGGGATCCGGTGGTTGACATTGTGAAGCAACACCAAAGACTGAAATAATAATCCAATGTGATGTCACTATTTTTTTTTGTGTGCCTGCATTTCACTTCTTGTGCTTTTGATGTTGCCCTACATGACAAGTGCGGTGCATAGCCCTCGGTAAAGTACACATATTTTGGAATTCCTTTTATCTGCGTGCTAAATCTCACTGCCTTCAAAACAAGCCCGGACTTGAATGTCGGTGTAAGAAATTAGGACAAACTTCATTATTGCTCTGATCTCTAATCGCGTGTCCCACATACATGATGCGCCTGCCATAAATCCTTTGTCTCCCTCTGCTCAGATAATGGACCTGGGGAAGCGGATCCTGGGACAGAGTGCCTTCGACCAGCTAATGAAGTTGACATTTTATGGCCAGTTTGTGGCTGGTGAGGACCACATAGCCATCAGACCGTTGATCCAGAAGAATCGGGCCTTCGGCGTCGGCTCTGTCCTGGATTACAGCGTGGAGGAAGACATCAGCGAGGAGGAGGAGGAGGGGCAGAAAGAGGCCGAGTATGAAAATTGTGGTATTGCACATATTCAGTTTGTGAGCCTTTGATTGTTGAGCGCTGCAAGCGTCCCTTGGTTATTGACTGCCAGACGTGCAGACGGACCTCGGAAGAAATGCATTTAGAACGCAGCTATTGTGAGGTGACCTTGTAGCAGATTGCCTCACTGGATTTGCCTTGTGTGGTTCCCTAAATAGATTTATTTTTGGTGTGCCTGAGTGCCAGGGAGTAAACACGCCTCAGAACATGACTTGCTGGCTCGGTCATGCTCTCTCCTGTTCTGGCTGCTGATTGGCTGGACGTAATGTACCCGCCATGAAGGAATCCTGTCACAGGAGCCAAACAATGCAGCGGCTATCTGAGCCGGCAGTCTGGTGACGTCTCACAGCTTGCACAGAGTTGTGCAAGTTTATCCGATGATCTTGCGTTAAAACTTAAAGACTCAATTGATTTTAGTTCACCCAAAACTCTGTACAACTTGCTAATCACCACAGATTGTGATTATTTGATGTCATTTTAAAATGTTTGGTTTATTGAGTTTCCTGTCAACCCAGTAGAGGTCAATGGCAGTGTCAGTCACTGTTACGCAGGGTTTATAGATTAGAAAATATCCACAAAAACTTCAGAAACATGTGTTGGTAAGTTATAAATGAGTGAAAATGTACTTCATGTAAACTGTCTCTTTAAAATTCCAAATTCGCCTTATTTGATACTACTACTTCTTTTAATGTTGTCAAACTGCTGTTCACAATTACAAGGCTACAACCCCCCCCCCAAAAAAAAATTACCTTTTATTCATTTCACAGAACAGCCTAAGGTTAATAAAAAAGGCCAGCTAGTGAGTAAACAAGGCTGCCAGGCACTTTATTTGTTGCGTTTCAGGAGTTTAAGTCTGTTGACAAAGAGTGACAGCTCACAGCAATGTCGGCTAGTGCCAGACACAATGTCCTTCAATTATGCATCGGCGTGTGATCACATTAAAAACACGAGCTGCAAGATCTCTTCCCTCCCTGCGCGTCCCCCCCCCCTTCTTCTTATTTATTTATTTTTTTGCTTTCACCAATGTGAAATGCTTCATACGCGTGCGGAGTGTTGTGACGTTGATTTGACTTGCGATAAACATAAAAATACGTCATGAGGTGCCACTGCCTTCTTGCTTTGCTAGACCCCTGGGACTTAGTTGTGTGTTAACGCACACACACAAACAGACACACACACACACACACAAACAAGGAATCATTATTTCAATTCCACCAGCATGGTTTGATTAAGAGAAATGCCTCTCTCCACAGCCCACATGTGGACGTGTTGAAGACGACATGCTGAAGTTCAAAGCGGGCGTCAGAACGGGGAAGAAAGGCAAACGCGGCGTGGCTGCTAGTGGCCGAATCCTCCGAAATCAAAATAATGCACGAGAAAAAGCCTCATTGTGGAAAACCGCTAGTGCTTGTAGCATGTTTCATTGTAAAACGAAAAGCATTAAAAAAAGGAATGTAGGTCAAGTAGGTTAATGGATTATTAGTAGGGATGTCCGATAATATCGGCCCGATATCAGCATTTTTTTTTGAAATATCTGTTAGTATCGTTATCGGTTTTTCCTCCGATAATGAAAACCCGATAACGGCAGGTTTTGCCAAACATGCAAGAATAAATCATGGATGATTGTCGGGGTGCAGGTTTTGTTTTTGCTCATGTTTAGCAATGGGCTAAGGACTGAGTCTGTCTACATCTGTGCACTTTTGTTTCCTTTGTGTGCACAAATGTTAATTTGTGGGTAGCATCTTGTTAGGCATCACAGTAAAAGCAGGTATAGTGTTAATCTGAAATTAAGCGTTTCCACAATATATACACAATATCGGCAAAAAGTCAATATTGGACCTCCCTAATTATTACTGATGTGTTTGGTGACAGGACTATGTCAAGTATTCTGAGACACTGCAATTTGCCCTTGGAGCAGTCAGCTGACAGCATGACTGAGGAGCAAGCTGCCTGCGTCACCAAAATAAAGCAACGTCGACCTTTGCATACAAGTTGCTGCAAGGCCTGAATCTCCATGGAAGCAGTAACGCTTGAGCTGAGCAAATAAAAGAAAAAAAAAAGGAAGATTTCCTTGCTGCTACTGTTCATTTTTTCAATGTTTATTTATGTTACTTTCTTTTTTTTCCTTTATAGCTCATCTATGCACACTGTGGCGAACCACAGCATCGGTAGGCTAAAGGTTCACACGGCCAATTCCTCATTAATGGATCAGAATGTCGGAGAATTTCACCACCTTTCACCTCCAAGGCAACGACCTCCCGGAAGAAAAGCAGAAAGTGAGCCAACACCTTGGAGTCGGCAACGCAGGAGCCAGTGAATCCAGGTCCGCCGGCGAGGCCAAGTGTGACCAACACATGGAGACGTTTGTCAAATGCATCAAAGCATCCGGTGGGTCACTGGAAATCAAAAATACATCAGCACCGTCAATTAATCCTGTGGCTGCCTGTCACAGTTGTCACTGACACATCTGCAATCTTTCAGCTGCTCTTCGTCCGAGCGCACGTTCACAGTCCTGTCCAAGTGACTTCTGAATTTAAAACCTGTCCATGTTCTAGGTGGCAGCTCGGCGGACGGCTTCACCGCCATCAAAATGACGGCGCTGGCGAGGCCTCAGTTTCTGGTTGACACTCATTTCATTTATTCATGGCGTATTACAATTCTTTTTCCAAGACAACACTAACGGCACCAAGGGAGCATGGCAGGCAAGGCATACTGACGCACGATGCCTTCTGTTGAAGCTCAATTTCTCAGAGATCCTGACCAAGTGGCAGCGCTGTTTCGCCTTCCTGGCATCGCAACAGGGGAAACAAAACCAGGGCCTGCTAGAGCAGAGGCTGGAAGTGCAGCAGCTGCAGGTGACCCATTTGCAGCCACGCTACCCCCTTTCAATAAACTACAGGCGATGAATGGGAACGTGAGAGTCGGTGGTCATCTCTGCCTCTGTGCTTCTCCAGGAGTTCCTCAGCAAACTGGGCGCCCAGGGCGACTACCGCGGCTGGTTCAGTGGGAGGAGTGCCGGACCCCTAGAGTAAGCAGGAACAGTGACGTCAACGTGAGAGCAGATTGGCCTCAAATGGGAAAGAAATATATGTTTTATAAATGAGATAAGGATTCTAAATGTTTTTCATTTTGATGAAAAAGACATTCACATTTTGTGAAAGAGTGGGTCTGCCTGCATGGAGGCGTAAATGTGGATCTGCTCTGGGTTCTGACGCACTTGCAGCCAGTGTAAGCAAGATGTGAGATGAGCGTGGACACAACATTGGGATTAACATTGTACACGCAGTGTGATCGCTTGTTGAAAAGATCTTATTTAAGAATGTACACACACACACACACACACACACACACACACACACACAGAACAGAAACAGCAATGCAATATTCAAGACACACCCTATTTGCAAGGTAATCCTTGAGGACGTGTTTTATTCTTAATAATAATCAGAAGGGAAGCCAGGGGTCCTTGCTATTCCTCTTCCTGTTTGCTCTACTGCTCTTTATCTTTGCAGCACGGTCGACGTGCTGGAGTGGAACAGCCTGTTAGACGACAGAGCGCAAACATCGGACCTGTTGGTCGTGCCGAATGTTCAAGTTAGTAGCATCTAAGCCCGGCCGACATGGGGGTGCAGTGGTTAGAGCGGTCGCCTCACACTAACGGGGTTGCGGGTTTGATTCCTGGGACCGGGGGTGGGGGGGCTTTCTGGAATCTGCATGTTCTCCCTGGTTGTTTGTCTCTCTGTGGCCTTGTGATGAACTGGCAGCTTGTTGCAGGGTGCAACTTCGCCTTCACCCAAAGACAGCCGGGATGGACTTCCGCACCAATGTTAGCCTGGATGCATTGAAGCGGTGATAGACAATGTGCGGGTAGATGGATAAATGGATGGAACTAAACCTTCCTCCAGTTGCCCAAATTTGGGCCGACATTCATAATTCACGGCAGCCGAGAGATATTTCCGGGCCCACAGATTTAGCCGTTTGTGGTTCATTATTGATGGGGCCACGTCAGAAAGAAATGAAGCCCACCTGATTCATTTTTAAAACAGCTTACTGTGGGAATGCCCTGCAGACGCGAGCCTCCCTCTACCTACCCGTTGACCTTTGACTAAAAGACAGCTGGAGAAGTCGCACTAATAGGTATCAAGCTGTGTGATATTTGGTTCATTAGCATGTGGCGCTTGTACGCTCGTGCCTTGTTTATTTCAGCGAGGAGAGCTGGAGCCCCTGCTGCAAGAGTTCACCACAGAGGGAGAGGATGAGATGAAGCGGGTGCTGCAGCGCATGGACACCCTGGTCAAGGTAAGCACGTCCAGCAGCAGACGCACCCAGACAAAGAACATGCCTTGCTCGTAAAGTTGGACTCAAATGTTTCTAGCTGTCTTCTATGTAGCTCGGAGCAAATCTTCATGTCACCTCCAGGGTAATTAAGACACTTCATCATTGCACCTGGTCAGGAGAGATGTATAAGTCATTCCAACAACAGTGTATTTCGTGTTTATTACTTGAATTAATGTTGATCGGTCTCAGCACCGCTCAGGTCTGTATTTTATTTGAACAAAAGCCAAAAGCAGGTCGCCGCAATACTTTTCGTTTCTCCTGAAGCTCTTGAAAAACAACAACAACAACAACAACTAAAATACTTTTTGTGTGCAAACAGGTTTGTAACCCCAGAAGTGGCTGTTTCAGAGGCTCTAAATTCCACAACAGATGCGTTTAGAATTTCACGAATGGCCCTTAGGGTGCAACCGCAACATTCAAATCGTGTCAAATTGGCGCGTGTGCAAGAGCAATTGGCAGCAGCCGCCGACAAAGAGCTGGCGCACCCCTTTCACATGGTCACATCTGATTCCCATTCCCAGCATGCCCTGGAGAACGGCGTCCGCCTGATGGTGGACGCGGAGCAAACCTACTTCCAGCCGGCCATCAGCAGGCTGACGCTGGAGATGCAGCGGATGCACAACAGGGAAAAGCCCATCATCTTCAACACTTACCAGTGCTACCTCAAGGTACGAATCCACGGCGAAGGGATGAGCGTTTACGTTGCCGACGCACAGAGCACGCGAGCACGCCCAGCAGTGGCAGCGCCTGTGACGGAGATTAACGGCGTGACAAATGGTGTGAATCCAAATCTTAACGTTTAAAGAGATTATGAGTCATCTGATTTGAGGATGAAGCAAACGACAGTAACAGTGGGGGAGGGGGGAACGTTGGAGGGAATATTGTGGCCTTATTTTCTTTCGCCTTTTCAAAATACAAAACGAGGCTCTTGACGTGAGAAGCCTTTGAGAGTGTCATTCATGGAATCCCTAAAAAAACTGACAACCAAACGTCCTCTGTGACACCTTCGATTGTTTGATCGGAGCTCATCCGCAACTCTAAACTGCACTTGTAGACTCACCAAAGTTCACTAAAGTTCAAAGCCCGCTTCAGAATGGGGAAGAGAGACAGACTGAAGTGGTTCTGAACGTGAACGTGAACAGGCAGGGCTGCAGGTCTGAGAGTTTCACAACCTGCTTTGGACCATGGCACCAGCATCTTGAGGCTTCGCAGAGGATGGTCCCCGAAAAGAAGAAAACATCTAGCGAGTGTGACTGCACTTGTCGTGATGCCAATGTTGTTCCCTCTGCAGGAGGCCTTTGACAGTCTGAGTGTGGACGTGGAGTTGTCTCGACGCCAAGGTTGGCGTTTTGCAGCCAAGCTGGTGCGCGGAGCCTACATGTACCAGGAGCGTGAGAGGGCCCAGGAGCTCGGCTATGAGGACCCCATTAACCCCACGTATGAGGCAACCAATAGAATGTACCACAGGTAGGTGCTGCAGAGGCTGTGTTTGTTTGTTTGTTTGTTTGTTTTTCAACCATGTTGAGGATTTAGAATGGAGGTGTGCACCAGAAGCAAGTCTAGAAAGATGACCCACGCCAAACTAGACTGTGGCGCTGGACTTGAAAGTTGCTGTTTGCCACCGCGAGGTTGTCTGCATGACTCAGCTGTTGGTGACTCAGCTGGGCTTTTTATTCAGCTGTGGCTCAATGGATCCAATGGGTGGTTTTTCTCTCAGGTGTGATCAGGAGAGGTAGAGCCACACCCACCATGTCGGCCCGAGTCTTGTGAATAGATAAATGGGCATTTTTTTTTCCTACTTAAAATACTTAAAATGAAAACTATTGGAAAACCCCAACCGACCAGATTGATTATTTAAAAAAAACCCTGAAATCTAGACTTCTCATTTATACAGGAAATTCGAATTCATATGAAATAAAAGCTCTTGTCACTTAAAAAACCTTCGTTGTAAGCTTACTGGCAGGTGTAAATTCTCTCTATTCTGCCTCCACATGATGGACGAGTGGTGTCACATGGCATTTACTCGTGTTTCATTAATGCATTTGTGTTAAATGACACATTGAACTTTATCTTCAACCACACCCCCCATTTTATGAAAAACCCATTGGGTCTGACTTCAGCTCATATTGTTCCCCAGCTTAATAAGATGAATGAAGTAGGTCCCCTGACCACTTTATTAGTTATACTGAGAGACGAACAAAGTGTCCAACCGTGCTCCTGGTAAATTGGCCGGTCAGTAGCTCAGTGGCGAACGCTGTTTCCCACCTCCTACTGTGTTGAATCACTGTTGCAAATTTTTTGTGTTGCGTATATACTGCATATATTGTTGTGCGTTTTGTTGCTCTTCCTGCAACGTCCTCCAGCAAAACAAGCCCAAGGATCAATATGTTTTGCCCATAAAATAATTAGCTGAGGCCTCCCTCAGGCTATCCATTAGTTTTGGAAGTAAACATCAACAAGGGGGAAGAGACAAAGTTTGTCTGACGTGCCAGAGCGCAGTATGGGAAGGAACTTCAGAGTGTGCAAATGAGTGAGCACGTGCACGCAGGTGAGCGTCGATGGCCAGCAGGAGAGCGAAGTGCGGAAGGTTCACTCGTTTCCCTGCTTGCACACTTTAATTCAGCAAGGATGGTTCATCTAAAGCAGGGGTGGGCAAACTTTCTGACCGGCGGGGCCACAATGGGTTCTGAAACTTGACAGACGGGCCGGAGCAGCAGCGGGTTGGATGGAGTGTTTTGTTGACCCACCTCATAGGAGAAAAAAAAAAAATTATCATAGGATATGTAGAAAACAAACAAAATCTGTCTCACGGTATTTAGCTCTTTATTGAAATTAAATTTAAACATTGAATGTTTTCATTGAAATTAAAACACTGAAAAAATGGATAAGATACATCTATTTTTTGACTTATTAATAAAATTTCTTCAAGTTCGGCGAGATTAAAAAGCTGAACGGGCCACATTTGGCCCCCAGGCCGCAGTTTGCCCACCCCTGATCTAAAGCTAAAGCAAAACTCAAGGCTGAGTGAAGAATATTGTCCTTGTGTGCTGAACGTGTGCGTGTGTGTGTGTGTGTGTTTTGTCGAAGGTGCCTGGACCACGTGTTGGACGAGATCGCACTCAACGGCAAAGCGAACGTGATGGTGGCGTCGCACAACGAGGACACGGTCCAACACGCCCTGAGAAGGTTCGCTCTCTCTCTCGCACCTTTGGAAAGAAGCTGCAGCTCTGATTCCGCTCCACGCTCCCAATGATTCCAGTCTTCCCGCATCTTCCTCCAGGATGGACGAGCTGGGCCTGTCGCCCGCCGACCACGCCGTGTCCTTCGGTCAGCTCCTGGGAATGTGCGATCAGATCAGCTTCCCGCTGGGTGAGAACACAACACGCACGAGCCGGAGCGGCAGCAGGCCGGAGGGGCAGGGAGTGCGTGATTTGTGTTTGTGAGCTCAGCCGCCGCCGCCGCTGCTGCTGCTGCTGCTGCTGCTGCTGCTGCTGCTGCTCTTCTGTGCGTCTGCCCTCAACAAACACACAGGGTGCCCCGTGGTCGCGCTCTTCCTGTAGCTTATTCTTCACTCTGCCGTTATTTTCCACCTCGCTCACCCGGAAACGGCCTCCATGTGCGGGCGCCTGGCGTGTCGCTTCATTTTCTTTTCTCCCCTCGCACACATAAATTTACACCTTCCACCTGCGAGCGCTCTGTTTGTCTTTCCCCCTGGCTGCTTTTTTTTCCGCTTGGAAATGGCCATTTTTTTTTATTTATTTATTTTTTTTTAATAAATCTTTTTTTTAAACTGAGCGACAGGGTCGACTCAGTTGTGGAGGCGTCCTGTTCTGAGTGTCGGAGAATCAGAGAATCACAGTTGATGCCACCGGGTGACACTGCGAAAAAGGAAATTGACTATCTCCAGTTTGGTGGGGAGAAGCCACCAACCCGACTCATGAGGTCGAGTCGCCGGACGAGAACTCAAAAAAAAAAAATCTGCGGCAGTGCGAAATTTCCCATTGGGTCGCTTTTGACACTGCGGAACGTTTGTATTCTGTGTGAAAGAACCCACGGTGCAAACCAGATTTTTAAAAAAAAAAAAAAAAAAAACGAAGAAAAAGGGATGATTATTTGCATGAAAGATCACAGTCGACGCTGCGTTGAAGGCCTCTGAGCGTGAACGTCAGTGAGCGGGGTCGAGTGGACACGCAGATGAAAAATGAGTCGGTCATATTAAACACGGATGGTGGGAGGAAGCCGGAGGACCCGCGGAGAACCCATGCAGGCACGGGCGAGGACGACGGCCCACACTTGAAGGGCTCCCTCAACTGTTAACGAACGTGTCGCTCCCGACGGTGTTCCAATATTAGCTCATTAACGCCACGTGCGGGTGTTTTTTCTGTCTTTAAATACCGTCAGCGCTGACGCTCGAAGAGCAGCCGCGCCGCCTCGAGTGCGCACGTCAGTCGGCAGCCGCTAAGCGCGACACGTGCGCCGAGACACCTGGGTATCGACGAGCCGTCTGAACAGAGCGCCGCCGCAGGCGTTTCCACTTTGTCAGTCAGAGACGTGACTGTCGCCAGGCTGATGCTGATGCTCCTCCATGTGGCGCTCGACCTTAACTGGCTTCCATGTGAGCGTGTTCTCTCTGCAGCGTTATTGGGTGGAAGGTTGAGCGTCCCCAACACCGTATTTGGAGGGGCAATAGTGTTGCGAGATGAAGCATTTCCCTGTTATTTCTGAATCCCATTTTTCAGGATTCTGCATTTAGCTCAGGCTCAGGATGTCATTGCTTTATTTATGGTCCTTCTCACCTGATATTTTCTTGACTAGATCTCTGGAGTGAGGCCCTCGAAACCAGCCCACCTGGACCGGCAGATATTTAGATGGAGCAAAGTTGCCTGATAGGCGTCAATCGATGAGTCAGAGGATCCTGCCAAGTTGACTCCCTCATCCTGGTGTAATTTGTGCAATTCGTGCACGATCACCTTAAGAAAAAAAAAATAAAAAATTACACTCAAACGCTGTAATCAGGAAGTGTGACAATATCACACAACAAAGGTCACACATTAAACCTGATTTAATCTCAGGCTCCAGAGGGGCACCTCTGCATGACTAACTATTTGCAGAAAACAAGATAATCAGCCCTCTGTTCACAGCCTCCTGCAAACACTGTCGGTTTGTTTTTATCTTCCACATACTTGGAACGGGACCAAAACACAAGTGGCCCCAAAATGCGGAAAAAAACAAACTTGGAAGAGGTATTGGTGTGGTGTAAACACCCTTAGTGACATCATAAAAGGTCGATTCCCTTTCAAAGCAAAGAATTTACATTTTAATCCCTGCAGAGCTCGATGACAGGAGAGACCAGCCTTAGCCAACACTGGCAAAGATGCAGGATGTTGGAAGCGTTAATAAAAAAATAAAAAATATATATTTTAGTCACATTTGTCTAAATAGTTCAACCTTGTTCTTCTTGTGTCTCCAAAACCCGCCTCCTTGTCCTGCAGGACAGGCAGGCTTCCCCGTCTTCAAGTACGTCCCCTACGGGCCAGTGAAGGAGGTGCTTCCCTACCTGTCTCGCAGAGCCCAGGAGAACCGAGGCTTCATGCAGGGCGCCCAGAAGGAGCGGGAGCTGCTGTGGCAGGAGCTGAAACGCAGACTTGCCTCCGGGGAGCTTCTCTACAGACCTGTATACTGAGGAGACAAAAGAGAAGTGTGTGTGTGTGTCAATGTGTTGAGTTTCTTCTTTTTGTTTGTTTTTCTCTATGTTTTTCCTTTTCATCGTTCCTGGTTGACAGCTGCTGCCGCAGTGTGTCTGCTCTGGTTCTCCATCACCGCTGCACTCCTCGGTTGTACATTTTCTGATGTGTTCTGTGCTGGACTTTATTGCTGTTTGGATTCTTTCTTTCTTTCCCCTCCCTCCTGGATTTTGTGTACTGCTTGTGTTCTTTTTCTCATCCAGCGCCACATATGATTCACGTGAAATCCACATAGGAATCCACTTCACTCTTTACACTGTGTGTGTGGAGCTCTGGCATTCATCAAGTGAAAATCTTTACTGTGCCGACAGGACTCCCTTAAATGTCAACTACACCCGAGCGAATGGGCGGGTCTTTTCTTATCACCCTGTTTATCTTTGGGTGGGACAGCAGTTGTAAAATAACAGGTTTGATTTAAAGGATCGGGGTAAAGGAGTAAAAGGGTAGTAAAGGAACCATCAATATTCTCCTTCTAGATGATGTTGTGTACTTTTGTTGCACTCTTGCAACACCTTCCTGGTGCCAAACACTTGCATGCAGTGTTTGAGGGTCTTGTTGAAAACTCTTCCTTAGATGGTGGTTTCTAAATCTGTTATTCGTTTACTTCAGCGCACTGCACCCACTACTGCATGTGTCGCATTTGCTTGGAGAGGGTCATGCGCTGCCATCTTGCACTTGGTGGAATTAGCTGTTTAATTCATAGCTCGCGGCGCTACTGTTGCCACACACAAGTGCAGGCACTAAACTGGTTCACTTAACACAATAGGGTTGCGTTGTCCTAAACTATGAACCGCAGTCGTGTGTCTGGTGGAAGCGATGGCAGTTTTCTCAGGCATGCGTCGATGTAACCAAATCATTGCAGGCGCTAACTGGGCAAACCGACATCAACAAGGCTGTCAAGTCCCAAATTGTGCTTTTATCAGCGACGGCAGTTTTCAACCTGTTGCAATTTGTAGCCATGTGGTACAGCATTGTTCTCTTTTACTTTTTTTGCTTGTTTTTACCAAATAATCACAGGTCCAACAAATATCAGTGTTGGCTATCTGGCAACAGTGTTTACAGCAGCACAGCAATGTTCAAAGCAGAGAGAAAATCTGCAATGGAAAAATGACTAGAATTGAAAATGACTCCTGTACAAAACAGACACCAAGACGTCTGCTGGCATTTGGTAAAAACGCCACTCTGGGGGGCGCGAGTTGTACACCGCACTTTCAGATACCTCTCACCATAAGCACACTCAGCGCACATTGGCAATGAAAAAGTGTGTAAGTGCTGTATGAATACCGTTTTATACCGAACATTGTGTATTGCAGACCATTGTTCATGGCGGGAAAGACGACGGAGCGCTGTGCACCTGCGTTTTTTGTTTTGTTTTCAGCAATAGGCGACACCATTTTGAGTTGATGAGTTGCAGAGTTACACTTGTCTTTTGCTGTTAACGCCATTTAATGGATTCCAGGGATGGATTTGTGCAATATTTGTATGTGGCATCCAAGTGTTTTGTCTGAATGTGATTTCCATTGGTCTTAAATGCCTCGCTGTGGTCCAATAAAGGAATATGTGTTCAATGAATTACTCATTTATTTATTTATTTTGTCTTTTTGACAGTAGCGCGAACAAAGGAGACATCAGCTGTGATATTTTTAGCTCTGAGCCTCAGCAGTGCACGTTGCTTTTCTGGATTTTTTTTATTTCATTTTACCCGCGACGTTTTCCTCCTGGATGTTGTCGCGCTATGGATCAGAGGGTCGCCGAGCTTTGTGATAATTATGGACTCGACGTTTTATGGAGGTGTTCAACGCTCCGTAGACTATCATTTAATTAGCCATAATTCTGCACCCAATACGGATCACAGAAATTGGATGCATTAATCATTTGGCTGAGGGAACTTTAGCGGCTGTTCAGCTTCACTGAGGCAAAGCGTCACTGACTGTTGCCGCTGCTGCAGTGTTCAGTTGGGTTTATCAAGACCGGGGAGTCGTCTACTCCTGATGCCAGACATGCTCTTTGGTTACACATTTGCAGGTTCATTTGCAGGTTATGGTGTGTAAAACCCCAATCTTTCAGCGTTCGCTCAACATTCCTCGTCCGCCTTCCAGATTAAACCGCGCAGGAATGTTTCAAGAGTCAACATGGGCTCATTTACCTCCAGTAATGAACTTTACTTTAACCTGGATGTGGAGCAGCGTGCATAATTGGCTTTTCTAAGATTTTGTTTTTGCTTCGACACGGCGATGGTCTATTTGTCCTTGACTTTGCGGTTTCAGAGGGAAATACGGTGCTCCGCTGCTTGTTCCGCAATCTGACTTTCCCCTGATCTCGACATGATTCCACCTGTTGTTTCACAGGAATCAAACTTTAAGTCAAACAATCAATGTTTGCTTTCCGCCTTCCGGGCTCCAATCTGCGTTTCTCGGCGTTTTGTGCGCCAACAGACGACTGAACAGGAGGACAAAGAATGTCAGTGATCTAGGACGATTATGCAGGATGATGTATCTCTTGACAGCCACCGGAGTGGAAACGGAAAAAACTGCGCCGCTGCACATTTAATTCAACGGCTGAGCTCACACCCACAAGTTTGTGATTGAACGTTTATTTTATTGCAAAAAAGAATTTCTGGAGGGAAATTTACACCCACATGCATTGTTAAAGCCACTTACCATTTGTCTCCGTAACTCATTTTATTCCACGAAAAACGAATAAAGCACTAAAGCAAGATTCTATATGGGAGCAGCAAGTGTAGCAGACATATTTGCATATTAGAGTTCAATTTGATAACTTCAGTGTAGCAGAAGTGCATCAAGGGACAAAAGACAACATAATTATAGTTTCCTCCCTACAGGGCTGGTTGTAACTGTATGAATATAATCACTCTTTATTTTTTTTTATAGAAATGGCAGCACTGAATTAACCATAAGTCTGGGGGCTTGATGTCTTGTCTGATGGTTGTTTGTCGCTCTGTGATAACCCTGAGATTGAAGAATGTCAACAAAACACATTTATTTATGTTTCAACGTAACCGCAATATCATGTGAGTCATCAAATGTAGAAATAATCTCTGCAGGACAATTCGCTCCGATCTTGGGCCGACATCTGAGGCTTTACTGTGCGGTTGACAGATCCAACAAGGACAAACGTTGGTTAAGCTGATTGTTTTTTCTGAGGGAGAGAAAATATTAGACCTGAATAAAAAAAAAAAAAAAAACAAATCCGGCAAGTGGTTCCAGGGTATGGCCGAGAGCAAGTGAGTTATTCACGCGCAGACTGGCTATTTTCCATACACCCCAGCGTCAGTTCAGTCTTCGCAGACAGGCTGCTGCTCCCTTATCAGCGGCAGCCCGGAGCGCTTTTCCCCACCTCTTTGACTTTTGCTACGAAAACGCGTGTCATTCTTTCCAGCCACTTACTTCCCAAATGTGACGAATCGTTGAGCTAATGTGACCCCAGAGCCTAAACCCAAACCTGGCTTGGGAAGGGGAGGACTCTCTGATGTGGACTGGTGGGCAAACAAATGACTCATGAACACAGCAGATGGGGTGCGCGGTGACGGCTCATCCCATCGGCCATCAGCACCTCACAACCCCACCACCCCCTTCACAAAATAAGGAATAAAATAATTTTTTTTTTTTTTTTCCACCCCCATCGGTTGCTTGGAGGAGGAGCACGTGGCGGAGGTGTGTGCAAGCGGGTTGGAACAGATGGAGACAAGTGTCGGGTGTGATGTGCGATTAAACAACGTCAGCGAGAATGAAAAAGGTGGCGAGAGCAGCGACGTCGTCTAGTTCAGAGACTCGGGAGGAAAAGACAGCAGGCAGAGATGGAAATGTTGAGCTTCTCTTTGGCAACGACCAGGGCGGATGAGATCAGGAATGAGTCCATCAGCGGGACGGAGCACGTGCGATGGAGATGAGGGACAGTGGAAGCATGCTGAGCGAGAAGCAGGGAGGCCACATGAGATTTATGGACGTGAAGTCAGTTGGTGTGAGAGAAGAAGAGGATGAAGAGGATTGGAGAGGGTGAGATGGAGGCAGATGATTGGCTGTGCCCCCCCCCCCCCCAACCCCCAACAGCTCAAAGGTAAAGAGAAAAACGACACTTTGATATCGGAGGAGGAAGAAACATCACTTTTATTTCACACGACCGGAACGCATCACATCCTGTCGCCTCCGCCGCTGTCATCGCACTGCTATCAAACACACATCACTGAGATCATCTGGCAACCCCCCCCCCCCCCCCCCCCCCACCACCGAGTGGACGTGTGTGTGCGTGTGCGTGTGTGTGTGGGCGCATGCGGCAGACTATTGTCACCGTTTTCTGCAGCTGTGAAAGACTGAGAAAATGCAAATAACCAATCACACGTCGTAGTTTTTTTCTTCTATTTTTTTCCCCTCATCCAGCCAGTCTGTCGTTGCTGGCTGGGTGTGTGTGTGTGTGTGTGTGTGTGTGTGTGTGTGTGTGCGTTTGCTGTGTTTTCTCTCGTGTCATCGGAGGCCACTCAAGCTGTCCAGGGAGTGTGGAGGAAAACACAGTTTGGCTGTAAAACGCAGCATCCCACTTCGCTTCCCTCAAAGTCACCTGCCAAGGTGGGCGACTCGCGCCTTGCACACACACACACACACACACACACACACACACACGCGCACACACACAAAGAAAAAGAAAGTGAGGATTTCTTACAGCCTGACGTCTCACCCGCCCCCACCACTCTGCCACCCCCACGCTCCCCAACACCCCCACTCCACAAGCGACCCTTTTATACGGTGCCAATGAATGGCGCCCATGTATTATAGATCATTAAAGCGCTTTCATCTCCTCTCTTTGAGATGCACACGGTTTTCCCTTTGAAAGCAATAAGCGCCGTGCAGCCAGAGAGCCACGACTGGGTGGAAGGAAAAAAGAAAAGGAGAGCAAGGAGAAGACGATGGGTGGTTGGTTGGTTGGTTGGTTGGTTGGTGGGGCGGGAGGGGGTGTTCCGTGAGGATGAGTGGGCGTTTATAAAAGAAAGATGCCACCAGGTAATAAAAATGAAATAGCAAAAAAAGAAGAAAGAAAGTTGTCACGGCTCCAGAAACAAGGTTTGCAACCTTTACCTCCACACAGACCAGGCACTCCTGCAAGCTCCTTCTCTCGTTCTCTCTCTCTTTCTCTCTCTCTCTCTCTCTCACACACACACACACGCACACAAGTAAATAAGGAAGAAGGGAGCCATACACACATAGGGTGAAATCTAGGCCCCTCCCCCTCCCGCCTCCAGCGGTGTCCATCAGTCTCGGGTGAGAGATGGTTCGGAGCGGCTCAATGTTTTGATCATTAGTTTGGACTCATGGAGCGCTGCAGCGGCGAGAAAGGAGCGCTCCATCTCACGGCCACCTGTTCTTTTAATAAGAAAAAGAGCTCTCCCCGAACACACACACACACACACACACACACACACACACACACACACACACACAAAATGGATAACTGAAGCCTGGGAAAGTAGATTGTTTGTCCCTTTCTGTGTGTATATATATATATATATATATATATATATATATATATATATATATGTACATATATATACATATATATATATATATACATATATATACATATATATATATATATACATATATATATATATATATATATATATATATATATATATTATATATATATATATATATATATATATATATATATGTATATATGTACATATATATATATGTGTGTGTGTGTGTGTGTGTGTGTACATGGAGACATCTCAATTTGACGCCGCACACATGTACAATGTAAAGCCAAAAATAAAATAAAGAGAAACAGATGGTGCGTGGTATCTTTTTGTACTTCATGCAGGCAGCAACAGGTGAGTCACTCCTTTTTTTTCTCTTTGGCTTGTGCTTAACGCCCCCAACCCCCAACCCCCCACCCCCCATTCCCTACCCCCTCCAGGACTCAAGGTTGAGCAGCATTTTGTCTACTAGTTGGAAAATGTTTCATAAAGGCATGCAGTTTTCTGAAAAAATTCAGTCTTTCTTTCACTTTTGCTTTTTTGTTTTTGTCAATATGTCTATAAAATAGCCACGGCTAGAACAGTGTTCATGCCGGACTCCTGCGGAGCAGACATTGTCATCGATATAGAATAAATGAAAAAAAAAAAAAAAAACGTGAGCTGCCTCACTTGGGAGAGTCAGCTGTGCCCTTTGTGACATCACAGAAGGCTGATTCCCAGAAGGGTGTGCATCAGCACCCACGTCCTAAGAAGTGGGGCGGAGTCAAATGAAAACTCTTTATGTGAGGGACGATAACTGAGATTATCTGCCGACATTTCTGTCATTTTAGGCCTGCACCTGTGAATGCTAGAGCAATATTTCCTTTTATTCTTTTCAGCCACTGTGTAATTCTATATGTTCTTCTTCAAACAGTGGAAATATATATAATTCAACAGCCAAACTGTTTTCATTGCTGGTTCCCCACCCCCCCCCCTTTGTTGCTTATTTGGGATCTACCACTCTGTTTGTTGGGGAAAGGGTTGCTGCTGTTGGTGTCAAGCCGAGTGCTTTGGTGAAGGCAGCAGAGTGAAGTTTTCTTTAACTTTTTCTCTGGAAGCAGAGCTGCAAATATTTCTCCCATATTTCTCTGAGGACGACCGATTGAAGACCAGCCACGGTCGAACTTGGTTGGAAAATCTGCATGGGTTGGTTCGACAGTCACCCGCTCACTTTTAGTGTCTGCAGCGTCGACGGTGAGCCGGCGGAGGATGTGAGAGCATCGTGGCAGCATCCGCCCACCAGCTGCTGTTAAAAATACGAGAGTGAGACTGTAGCGTGGCTGTAGTAGAGCTGCATTTCAAACTACAACATTGAGTAAGTCGAGTGCCGACAGTTTCAGAGACTATACAATTACCCCTTTCCCCTACACACACACACACACACACACACACACACACACACACACGTGACACAACTACAAACTAAGCTTTGCGGGCTATCGGGTGGTGATGAATGAGAGGCCCGATGCCAGAGAGCATCATCCTGATCACCTGCAGAGAGTTTGTTTTGCTTTGGCAGCACGCTGGGAGTTCATAGAAATCAAAATGAGGAAAGAGAAGCTGCACTGAGCCACAAGAGAGAGAGAGAGAGAGAGTGAGAGAGAGATTCCTATTTGTGGAGAGGAAGCCAGATTTCTGTTTTTTTTTTCCAGCTTTGGCTTCTTCACCTTCTAATCCTCTTAATTCTCTGTTTTAAAAATCCTTCACTTTGAAAGTGTTGGATGTCCGAAAGACTGACGAAAACACAATGAACCAATTTTAACTGTATGATATTTATTTTTTTTCAATAAAATTATTTCCACTATTTTATTTTTATGAAACCTTCAAATGCATGTTCTTGTTGTCAAAGTACTTTGAGCAGCAATTGTAAGTGTCCCGAGCATCATTTTCTTTTCCGCAATTTCTCATTTCAAACCAAATGAACTCAAATCATTTGATGCCAAAGTGGGCAAACGCAAGTTTATTTGAGGTTACTTCTCAATCCTGCTCAATCTGTGCAAAGGCACAGGTCAAAATGAAATGAAACCAAATTTAAGAGTGCTGTTGTTGTTCATTGTTAATAACAGCATAATACCTGCATCATTTACCAAGCGACTATGATGTCTGCATTGCATTTGACACACGGGAGCAACCTGCATCACACGTGAGGAGGCGTGATGATGAAGTCAAGTCTTGTTTTCATCTGAGTGATGTCTCAGATGTAAGGTGGAGATAAACCATCAAAGCAAAAAAAAAAAAAAAAATGAACCTCAAAATCCAGCGAGCCAACGGAGACGCGATCAAGTTGAGAACACGCTGCCGAGTCCAAATGAGCTCCAGCTGGAGCAGAAGCTGAGATTAACTTTTATCTTTCCTTCTCCAAACAGGATATGAATAATTGCTTGTTTTATTTCAGGGCGATGACTCACCTCCACTATTCTTCCTGCGATGAACCCCACTGTGGAACGTGCGGCGGCGGCGGCGGTGAGCAGGGCGCTTGTTTGTTTTTTGTTTTTTTTGCGGCGCTGCAGAGCCAAGTCTGGCATGTCTTCATTGATTTCTCATCCTCCCCTGGGCCTGTGTAGGCTCCCCTTAGCCAGAGAGCTCCGCTTCGAGGAGAAGGAAATGGACACGTCGTCCGTTCCCCGTCAACATTTTGGGCTCCCACGTCTCTGCTGAAGCAGCAGCATCACAATGACTATATGAGGAAACTGAACCCACACACTTGAGGGTGGTTTTTTTTTTTTCTTATCTTTTTTTTGCCAAACGCTGTGAGAGCCGCTGGATGTATGCCCAACTGGGAAATAAATAAATAAAGGCTAAACCAACAGTAAACACCAGGGGGCAGTAGTAGTCTTCACGGCCTTCAGCGAACCTGACCCAACTGTTTGTGTGTGTGTGTGTGTGTGTGTGTGTGTGGTAGAAAGATCCTCTCACCACCATCTTCTCCTCTTCTCTACATTCCTTGCTCCTAAAAAGCCCCCCATCCCACCTTTTTTTTTTTTTTTTATTATTATTATTATTATTATTAAAAAAAAAAAAAAAAAAAGAAAAAGAAAAAAAGACTGCGCAGAAATTCATTGCGCTTTCAAACTGACCTATTTTGCTAGATTGGTTGCTCGGCTTCTCAGATTTTTTTTTCCTCCCTTCTTCCCAAACTGTAATCTCCGTTTATCATGATGGGGATTTTTAGAAGAAGCGTGTGTGTGTGTGTGTGTGTGTGTGTGTGTGTGTGTGTGTGGTGGCGGTGGTTGCCGCGGCAGATTGGAACGTCGACGCTACAGAGGCGCCGGTTGCCGTCTGACTCGGTCGGCGCTAAAAAATAGCTCCTCGAGCCGTTCCGTGTTTTTATTTATCTATTTATTTCCCCCGCCGCCGCCGAATATCTAAAGGACATATGGCAGCTCGGCACCCGCTCAGCGCACAGACACGCGCTGTCTCCTCCTCTTCCTCTCCACCCCCCCCCCCTCCCTTTTTTTTTTGCTCTCGACTTCCAAGCCGGAAGTCCGTCCAGAACGCGGCCAGCGTCGCTCAGCTTCCACGGACGCACGTCGCTGTAAACATTAATCCTCTCCTCCATGTTTTAAGGATTAATATCGTCTTTATTCATAAGTATTGCAGCAAGACCGCTGCCTCTCTCTCTCTCTCTCTCTCTCTCTCACTCTCTCTCTCTCCCTCCCTCTCTCTCTCACATACTCGCAAATAATCATGAAGTGTCATGCAGCCAGCTCAGCCATGCGTGTCCTGCTCCTCTTTCTTTGATGACATGATCTGTGGGTGGCAGATTGATTTGGTGTGAGTGCTTGTGTGTGTGTGTGTGTGTGTGTGTGTGTGTGTGTGTGTGTGTGTGTGTGTGTGTGTGTGTGGTGGAGGGTTTGATCAGAGGAGGAAATGGAGTGGAGGGAGGGAGAGTGGAGAAAAGAGCGCCGGCTCTCTCTTTGACTTGATGGATTTAAGTCTCATTCAGCAGGACGCGCTTGATGACACATCGGAGACGAATTCGCGTTTCCGTTCTTTTGTCAACGGGAGAGCCACGGTGGTGGCGCCGGGCGGCGGCGGTGGCACACGCGGACTTGTGAAACACTCTGCCCTCGCCACCTACAGAACCTCCCATCAACACTCTCCTCCTCACTCCCCGCCTCAAACGGCAGCGTCTCCCCTAAGCTGCTGGGATGCTGGCTGGACCAACATCGGTGTTTTCCCCCGAACGCTCAGCCTTCATTTGTAGCCACATTTACCACAGAGGTCGTTCACGTCGTTAAATAATGATGCCGCCATTCCCCTTTTGACCTTTCAACAGACTCCTCTGACCTTTCGACAGAGTCCTGCGCCGCAGCAGAATTTCGCTAACCATCTTAGCAATTTCTAATCAATGTCATTTAACCAAAGCTATCACTGAACCGTGTGTGTTTTGTAAGAACTGGATACCGGACTGGTAATGTTGCAGCGCAATATTTTTTTTTCCCCAGGTACTGCAGAAAAAAAAACCCACACGGCCCCAAAAACAATTTTTCCCATAGACAGCAAGACAAAAATAAACACCTCTAAAAACAGCTTACAGGATGACCTGTGACCTGAAACGTGGTTCATAATAAATCTTTCTATTGGGGATTTTTAAGTCTTGGACTTTTAATCCTTCTAAAGAAATTCACAAAGTCCAGAAAATCCTCAGGGAAGAGTTTTATATTGCTGGCGTAACGCCACCGCGTCCTCACCCTGCATCACGTGAGTTACAGAGGCATGATGGGAAGTGAAACTACTGCACATGCCCGACGGGCCGCAGAGTGTGGAAGCAACCCCGAAGCCAAAAACATTTTCAGCGTATGCGCTGGGTGAGCAACGCCATTGAAATGAGTGCGCTGCAACAACAGAGCTTCCGACTAAAACCAAATGAATCGGTTGGGAACAGGAAGTGGGAATGACCCAAACACAGCCAGTCGCATTGGGATAAAAGAACAGCGGTCTGTCGAAGAGGCTTCCGAGGGCCCGTCTGGGTGGTCCGAGGGCCCCACCTGGGCCCACCCTTAGCTATGTCACTGCATTTTCAAGACCGGCGCCCCCCCCGGAGGGTGACACCGTCACAGGACCTCGGTCTGAGGTCAACCGGCGGTGTGGCTGCAGAGAAGGCGCCCAGAGTGGCGCCCTCGCTCTGATCGCCTCCGTGATAAACGGATGAAGCCGCTAACAGAGCGGAGTGAGAGGAGGAGGAGGAGGAGGAGGAGGAGGGAGGGTATCAGTGTGTGTGGAGAAGGGTGTGAGGAGACACGAGCTTCGCTCCCGAGGGCCAGATTACACGGGGCGCTTCTTATTTCCCTGCATGCACTTCACTGGGACTGATAAGACACAGGCGGTGCGCGGGGTGTTTTCCTGGCGCGCATTTAAAAAATAAAACGCATCCCGCTCGCCCTGGGCGCGGTGTTAGTCGGCGCGTCTGGTCCGAGCCGGGGATCACCTCGGCGCTCGTTATCTCTCACGGCGAGGATCATTACGCCGCCTCCCTTCACCTCCCCCCCCCCCCAGTGATTCAGCGCTAATACCTCCAGCGCTCCAAGACACGCTGCAGGCTGCAGCGAAAGGGCACAAACCGTACACAAAATGGGACTCGTCCAGCAGGGAACCTTCAGGCAAGAGCGAGACGGGGAGAAATCCAATACGACGCCTCGCGCTCACGGTGAGACGAGGCCATTTGTAGAAAACGCACGTCTCAGGAGCGGCGAGAGGCGTCCGCTTTGTTCTGGTTGCGTCTTTTTTTTTTTTTTCTCTCTCTCTCTCTCTTGTTTGTTTTTATCTGAGCGAAAGCTGCTTACAAAGCCGCTCGGGCGGTTTACAGATCCGTCTCTCGGAAACAATTTCCCTTCCACGGACCTCACCCGCGCCCATTGTTCTCACCCGACCCGTGCCACCCGTGAGCTCCAGGATCCGGCTCACCCCTCTACCTCACCCCCCCTCCCTCACCGAACTCATTGTTTCGTGAGAAAAGCTGCGGATCACACATATCACACGTATCACTTCCTGGTAGGCGATGTCAATACCTGAATGAAAAATGAAAAAAAGGATTTTGATTTCTGTCAGGTTGAGTCACAGCACTTCCCGTGGACAATTGAAACCTTGAGGCTTGGTATAATTCTCATGTTTTCAATAACAGATGAACAAAAAACATGGAGGGAACCCGTACTCTGTCATTGGCAAAGGTGTGGAACTTCACTGCATGTCGTTCACTGTGCAATGTTGCATGCTAATCTGTCAGATCAGTAGAGTTACAGTAGTCAGCTGGTCATCAATGTGTGGTCACAGTGAGTAGGTCTCGCTAGTCTTACTCGGGCTAGTTAGGTCAGGGTGGGTAGTGGTCCGCATATTCAGCTCTGGTTAGCGGAATAATCATGAAAAAATCGAGTGCGTTTATTGTGATCACGAAGCCATCAATTCAACTGCAACTCATGCAAAAAAAAAAAAAAAACCTCACCGGTCAAACTCCTCACTCTGTTGAGACAGGATGCAAATTCAATGTCATGAAAGTGCTTGCATTTTAAATGAAGACCAGCAATTTACACATCTGAGGCATGCAAAAGGAGGGAGGATTGGAGGGAGGGTGTAACACCGTGGAATGCTGAAATGTGCGGCGGCACAATTTTCAAAAAACAAGCCTTTTTGTCACACCCACGAAATGACCCTTTCTCCCCCCGTTTCCTTCTCCACGCTTCGTCAAAAAGTAATCCCCCAAAAAGCTGAGAGCCGCCACCGACTCTCGTGCTGGAGGTTGAAAAATAGTCTTTATAAAGTGCGACCGTGTTATTATTCATGAGTGACACGGAATCACAATATGCCAACAATTTTAGTTGCTGACAGAAGGTTTGTGAATAACATCAGTTTCAATCACTGGGGTTCTCGTGATCGTCAGGCAGGTTCCAGACAATCACAGACTCCAGGAGGACAGCAAAAGTAGGAATTCTGCCAACGCTGCAGTTTCGTCCTTGGTGCTTAGACGAGAGCATGATATTTAAGTTTTCTCTTTATGTTGCACATCAGTGAATTCAATGGACAAACCTCAGTCCTTTCAGTCAGTCTCTCGCTATTATGAGTTATGGACGGATGGATGAAGGTCTTCAGCTCCTTTTGAACCTCATTGGATCTCTGAAGCCCAATTGATCACCAAAAGGAGAGAAAGGATGTGATTAAAAGAAAAAAACGCTTGTTATTACATTGTCATATTTAAGGTGAACACATCGGGACAGTGTTTCCTGGTTCTGCTTTTGCCTCAGTGGTAGTTTTCCTGCACAGCGTTGTCTGTGTGTGTGTGTGTGTGTGTGTGTGTGTGTGTCGGCGCTGAAAGTTCCTGCCGAAGCTGCTGCAGCTGCAGCAGGAAGGTGCAGAAGAGGTGCGGACGGGAATTTCTAAATATAAACAGAAGCTCTGGCAGCCGCCGAGTCGCATCTGTTTCCATCTGCAGATCTGCCTCGTCTCTCTCTCTCTCTCTCTCTCTCTCTGTCTCTCTCTCTCTCCCTCTCTCCTTCCTCTTTTTATCATCCCCACACAGCCCAAAAATTATTCACCGCCACGCACGCTCACACATAAATTCATCGGCTTCTCTATCCCATCATCCCGATTCACGCTCCCTTTCAGTTGTGTAATCACTGCAGAGGATTGCGGGACACAGATCATAGAAGAAGAAGAAGAAGAAGAAGAAGAAGAAGAAGAAGAAGAAGAAGAAGGGAAAAAAACGACATATTGGAAGAGCAGATATTGGTTGGCCTTGTCACAGATACAAATTTCCTTCCTCAGCAGTCCCCAACAGCAAGTCAACCCTTTCTCTGTGTTGATGCTGAGCGTCTATGTCTGTCTGGGACCTACAAACTTCGCCCCGACGCGTCCCGCCGCTCAACGCCGACCTTCCTCGCTGCCTCCCCCGTCGCACCGATTCGAACACACACGCACCCACCAGACTAATCCCATCATTTGGAACGGCACAGGAAATGAGTGTCACCACCACCTCCACCAACATCTCCACACATAATGGAAGCAGCTAAAACACACATCGTGCCCTGTTGTAGATGGTTTTTTTTTTCTGTTTTAAAAAGTTTAGCTCCTTCACTTTCTTCTATCCATCCATCCATCCATTCATCCATCCATCCATCCATCCATCTGCATGTCTGTTTGAAGATAATCAATTTCTTTCTCAGCAGGAACGGCTGCACACCTCTGACCGTGGCGTCACTCTCTCCGGCCACTTTATTAGGTACACTTGCTTTTTTTCCCCCCTCCACACAGCTGCCGCTCAAAGGATATTTTCTGGTTTTGGGACATTTCTCTGGAGACGGTTTGCAGCTGTGAAAGAAAAAAACAAAAAACAGTTGATCAGCAGTTTGTGAAATACTCAATGTGAAAGTTCGTCTGGCACCAACAAGCACAGTTCCCCAAGTCGCTCAAATGCAACTTGAATTAAATTAATAAAAAATGTGTGTTTTTTATTTTTTTTTTAAATGGGTGCTGACATTACACTAATCTCATGTCTCTGTGTGCGTGAGAGAGATTCAATTCACAACATTTTGCACATTATAATGAACACGTGTCGAACTATTAAATGATAAAAAATGAAAGTGTTGAGAGGAAAAATTAAAGTCCCACAGAATCAATAAATGTAGCCCTTCAGCACTCGGGGGACGTTTTTTGTTGCGTTCATGTTACAGTTCTCATTACTTTTCAAATACTGAGGGGATTTATTGAACACCATGTTAATCAGAACCCGATAGTGGGTGTTGAGTTTTTTTTTTTTTTTTCTTTCTCAGGCGGTTTGCAAAAGTACAAATTCAGCTCTACTGCACTGGTTTAAAAAAAAAAAACTCGCTTGTTCCTGGAATTTCTTGCAGTCTCAAGGTCGGCTTTCTGGAGATTCAAAGTTCAACGCTTCAAACTTCGTCTCCCCTCGCGGAGTTCGGATGATGTGAAAAGAGACGCCGCTTGTGCGCCACGATCAGTTTGTAGGCAGCGTTGTAGCGAGAGAAAAAAAAGTGCGCTACACTTTTCCCCCTCACTGAGTCACTGAGGCAATACTTTGGTTAGATGAACAACATCTTAATCATCGTACCTAATGGGTTAACTTTAGTTTGCTCGCACGCATCAGTGAGTCATATGAAGAAATTCCAGCAGAAAAGATGACACACAATCGAGCGAGAAGACTCACTTTGTTCTGAGCATGATGTAACTGAGGCTGCGGTGCTTAAATCCCGTTGACGCTCCACGCAACTGAATATGTGATTTCGATGTTGATAGTTGTATCAGAATCCAATGTCGATCAGATCGCTGCCTTCCGTCTGACAGAAGCAGAACTTTGCCGATTTCTTTCAGGGAGTTTCCATGTGCGGATCGTTGCGGTTCTGCGGCAATTTTGCACACTGGGGTTGGTTTTCTCTTCTCGATGCTTGAACTTGTGCCTTTATTTCACTGCCTCTTGCATGCTGCTGCTGCACCGTGGGGCAACGTCCAGGAGGAAAACAGATGATCCCGTTTCCCAGACGTTGGACCACCACACATTGAAAGTGTGATTATGGTGAAAGTGTGTGAAAGTGAAAGAAAGCGAGAGTATGGAAGACAGCGATACGTACTGCCGTAAGACCATATTGTGCTATTATTGTGCTGACCAGTGATCTTTTCCCGCCTGTTGCCAGGCAGCACATATCAAGACTACTTGCGCCTGTTGCGCCGTGAGCTTTGTTCCTGCTGCAAAATGTACCTTTCTGAGCTTTAAATGGAATCAAGACGAGACCAACCTCTCCTGGCCGCCCCCGTTCGCCCAATCACCATGCGGTTGCTGTCCTCACACACAGTCAGGTAAGAATGAAGTGAGCCAAAGGGGGTGGCGCCATCACGTTCTTCGATTTATTTTTTTTATTTTTTGGTAGCTGGCTTGTCTTGCAGCAGTTTCATTACTTTCAAGTGGCATCACTCCCCCATCCAATTGTATCGTCTCCTTCATACTGAAAGAAATAGCTGCATTTTTATGCACTTGTGCAGCATCAGCAACAGCTACCGAGCGTAGCTTTTCCTGTTACATGTGGCTTTAACACTGATCACTAATGCAGACCAAGACCACCAATAAAATGATTGTTTGATTGCCCCCCCCCCATTTGGTCTGGTGGAGGATTTACACTAATTTTATTTTCTTTGGAGTCTGAAAGTTTGAACTGAACATTGTAGGCTTGAAATCGTTTGCAGTTAAAAAAAAAATCCATTCACAGCAGCCCCCCCCATCATGTCTTGGTTGTGCAGACACTTAAGGGTTCCTCCAAGACTTTCCGCTCTAAGTGGACCAAAAGACTATTCAAGGGAATCATATCTCAGGCCACGTGGGAGTCCAGGAAATCCTCAGCCCATCCTTAGTCCAGCTGTGAGGTTAGAGAGGAGGGCCAGATAATCTGCTGTAGCGAGGCGTCGGGTGGGGATGTAATCTGCCTGGAGACACTGCAAGACGTGAGACTCTGCCGTTCTACATTTGCAGAGTCAGATAAAGGATGCAAACAGACCGAGCCGTCTCTCGTCATGAAAACAAGACGTCCAATTAGAAGACTCTCGCACTGCACAGCCTCCCCAGGACAAGTTTACAGCGCCATGCCAGAGGCGCTTTTTTTTTTTTTTTTTTTTTCATACCTGAGATATGTGGTCTGGGAAATTTAATCTTCATTTTTAATTAACCCACTTCTGAAAGATGTTGACAGGTCGAGATGCACAATGTGCTCTTTTAAAAAAAGAAAAGTTGTTCCGAATTTGTGTTCTCCTCAGCAGTTTCTCTTTGGCACCTGTGAGCAGGAAGGATACACCAACAGCGAAAAATGCAGTTTAGCTCTTTTTTTTCTCCTGGAAATTCTAATTAGTTATGAGTGAGTCACGAGAAGTGCTTTTAGGTCTTCCCACACACGATTTCAGCATTTCAAGCCTCTAACAGTAGATTAGTTGAGGATATGTTTCATTCTGATATCTACTGTATCTCTCTATCCACCAGTCTATTCATCTGGCTGTTAGTCTTTTTTCTTTTTAAGATCTTAGCAAAACTCAACCTCGGCAGGTCAGTTGAGAACCAGCAATCAAGGCAGCCAAGAGAATTTCGGGCTGTTTTTTTTTTGGGGGGGGGGGGGGCAAATCAATGTAACTGTTGGGACGGCGATTTCCGGTGGTTGCCGGTGTTGCTTATGCAACGGAGAGGTCGCCCATGGGTCACGATGCACCCACGGTGATGGGAGGAGGGAGGGGGGGGGGGGGGGCACAGCCAGCATCTATGGCCACCGCTGCCTGTGTGTGTGTGTGTGTGTGTGTGTGTGTGTGTGTGTGTGTGTGTGTGTGTGTTTGTGTTTGGAGGTGGATATCTGTATTCTGCTGCGTGCCACGGGACACAGCCCCGCAGGTGGGAGGCGGTCTGGCATTTAAGCGCTTGACACTATCAGCGGGCGTGTGTGGGGGAGTGTCAGCGAGTGTGTGGGCGAGGAAGAGGAGGAGGATTAGAGATAGAGGGGGCTGTGTGTCGGCGGGTGCGTGTGGGCGGGATTTCCAGTGAGTCACAAAGCAGACGGCGCAGGCTCTTGAGTGGGTGTTCTCTCTCTCTCTCTCTCTCTCTCTCTCTCTCTCTCTCTCTCTCTCTCTCTCTCTCCCTCTCTCGCTCTCCCTTTTTTTGCCACCAAGGCCGTTTTTTTTATCCAGCGGCCGCAGCTCGAAGTCCTGGGGATTCGTCTCCTTCCACTGAGGGTTCTGCTGCTCACGGCCGACAACCGTCTCACACGCGCACACACACACGCGCACACACACACACACTCACACCCCTCTCCCCGGGCGGGGACTGCCGGCAGTTGTGCGATGTGTGCGGCACACAAATGGAACGCGGCCAAGCCCAAAGAACCGGAGCTTTGTTTGGCGACACATCGAAAATGACTCAAGAGCTGCGTTTCCATGACCCCAAGAGTCGCACAAAACCTATAAATATCGCAATAAAAAAAATGGTCATGGAAACGTCTAAACTTCGAAAAAAAACTCTCAAATATCAACTAACCTGCAAATCGCAATTGTACTTCGTCGAAGTCTTAGAAATATCGCTTTTATTTTGCGAAATACTGTCATGGAAATGCAGGCTACGTCTTCGCCTCACGTTGGTCAACACAAAGAAACAGTCGGCACGAGGTGCAATGAAGCAGCCGGCTGCTTTCAAAGCAGCTCGTCATCTCCCGATGCATGAGCCACAAAACACACAGTGCTGCCGCTCCAACCCCACCAACCCGACGACCCATTATGTCTAAGTGAGCGCGACAGAAGCTTCCTCACGGTAGTTATGGTTAACATGCTTAGAAAAACATCAGAAAAGAAAAAAAAAAAAAAAAATCACATCATTCATACATGTATGAGCCAATTACCCCACAAATCAATTATTCAATTCCTACCACAAATTAAGCATTCACGGCCAGCGACCGCGTCTCGGTCAGTCAATCAGCCTCGATGCAGCTGCTGATCAGCTGCTGGTCCCCTGATGCTGCTCCGTCTCCCATCCCGTCCCGGCAGACCAGCTCCAACCAAAACAGGAGGATTACGTTCAGCGATCTGAGATCACTGCCCAAAGCGTAGCCCGGGGCCAATTTTCAACCTTACACCCCGTGTTGTGAAAAGTGCTCTGGCCGTGGCCTCATTCTTGACACACCGGCGGCACTTTCCCGGCTGCACTCTCTAATCAGCTGCAGCAGCGAGGAGCTCCAGAGCGACACCGCTTCGAGGTACCCTGACTGGGCAGTGAGCTGTTCCTTCCCCGCACGCTTTGATACACGCTTCCACGCTGGGGTTTCGTCGTGCACCCATCTTGAAAAGCAAATCACCAGGAAGCAGTTTTTACATTTCTTTTTAGTTGATTTCAGCTGGAAGTGGCGGAGCTCTGATTTACTTTGTTTATGCCGCTAATATATACAACAACATCATCCACTTTTGATTTGATTTGTTTCCCATGTAAACTGGCAATTGGTTGCCAGTTCTGAAATATTTATATATATTATAATAAAAGCTGTGATAATAAAAAAAAAACTTGCATCAATTATTTTTCACTTGTGGACTCTGGACTCAACTCCGCTTTTCCAAACATGTAACCTCTTTTAAAGATGGATGTGTGGAATCTTTCCACTGACATTGATAAACATACCCAAATTCATTGTGGCAAACCACAGGAAGTAGATTGCTTCACTGCGCCACTGTGTTTAAATGTGTCTGAGTCCAAGAAAGAAAAAAACACAAGGCACAGTAAACAGGAGAATCTTTGATGTTTTTTCTCTTTTCCTCTCCGCTTAATTATTCTCAAGCATTCTCAGAAAGGTTCACGGGTCAGCGACGAATCTGCATTTTGCCACGTGTTCGTTAAAGAGCACAGCTGAGCCAAGATAAAAAATAAAGCAGAAGAAGAAGCCAAGACAATACTTAAGAAACCAACATGTTGGTCAGAATCAGAAAACCGAGATATTACTTTGCCTCTTTGCTTCAAAACAACAACCAAAACCAACCCCCCTTCCCCGTCTACTCCTGCCTTCAAATTGCAGTAGTACACACACTGGAGGGTTTACTCACACTCGGATCCTATTTTTATGTCTCATCTCTTTGAAAAGTGGAGGTCATGACAGAACACTGGCGGACAAGCTCAACAGTCTTGTGCCTCCCTCGTTCACGGTGCCCACATGTGTGCTTCCAGTCACGCATCGCACATCCAAGTGTTGTTCTGCTACACGCTGCACCAAACTCGGGCCGCAATGACTAAATACATGAGCAATCGATTTGTACTCTCTGCTTTATTCTTTACCGTGGTGCCTTTAGATATTTTCACATGTGTGAATCACTGCGGCTGACTTTCATGACACCGAGTGGCACCCGTGAGGCAAGAAAATATATATATTTTCTTCTCGATGTTGGAGCCGGCTCATTGACGCAGGAAAGCATCACTGGATCGTTCTGTATTGAAGCCACATTAGAGCGCAATAAGCAAAGCGATTAACTCACTTCAATTGAATTTTGCCGCTGCCCAATACTCAGCCGTGTGTGTCAGAATACGTTTGGCCTCTGCGACAGCTTCCTCCCACCCTATCAGAGCGCTGCCCCGTGGACGCTGCCCGCGCTGCTTCCTCTCGTCACCGGCCGCGTTTTCAGGACCCCCAGAACCTAAATATCACGATAAAAAACTGGTAATGGAAACACCTAGGCTCTCGTGAGGTGGTTTTTCAGATGTGTCCATATAGAGGTATATCGCACAAAACATTGTCAGCGGACTGGGTCACGTGACCAGTTCACTTCTATTGAAAACGCAAAATGTTTCGGTCCTCTATCCTCCTCAAAGTGGGGTCTCACGGGACGAGATTTTGCGAGAATGACAGCTCATGAGCTTGAAACCATTTAATGGAAACACTCCTACTACAACGACTACTGCTGCTACTGCGTCACACTATGGATCATCTTTTTCCGCAGACAACAGATGAGAGACGGCAGACATGTTCTTTGATACTTGGGAGCTAAATCCTTCCCTCAAAGCCAGAATGGGATTTTAAACGAGTCACTCTGGATGTGAGTGAAATTTCTCCTTCAATTCGAGGGATTTAATTAAGAATTTCTTTAATGACCTCTTTAGGAGTCGCAGTCAGTTGTAGCTACTTGCTATAAAGTTACTTTGTTATATTATATATATATATACATATATATATACATGTACAGTATATATATATATATTTTTTTTTTTTTTTTTTTTTGGCCTCAAAATATGGTTATCATGACACTACTTGAATTTATATTGGAGTGCCACATTTCCTGGAGCTGCGTCTACCGCACAGGCATTTTCATCCATTGTTCATGCATCCATTATCCATGTTCTGTTCTTTTTTTAATCTCTTTTCCTCTCCATGTTGCCGTGCATGTCTGTCAGACTGAATGATAACATGGATCAGGAAAGGCCACCAGCGCCTCCATGGACTTTGTGATAGGTAGCAAAATGGATGTACTGTCAATGTCAACGGTGAACTATCCCTTTAATTGACCAGTCAACAAAGGGACTCTGATTTATGGGATGTCAGTGTACTATTATTGAAGTTAACTGCAGTCCTTTAACGTCATAAATCAACATTTTTCATTGTTTTTTCCGGATATGCAAATGCTTTCCGCCTTTTGTGAATTCATTCCGTTGATGCAAATCCTTTTTAACTGTTAACACATCCTCATATTTCTCTCCTGGACTGAAGCAAGTTTTGAGGCTTGAACAGCTCAATATTAACTCGTGTCCAGCAACTGCTTGTGAACAACAGATTGGGTCGGGTGACAGGTGATGCAGAGGTGAGAAAAGACCATAAATACAATTTTGAGATTATTTCTTCTTTTTCACACTCACATTCGTCAAGCGCTGCCTCTGGCAATTTACCTTTTCATTACAACCATTAAGTCCCTTTTGTTTTTAAATGTGTTGTAAAATGACAGTCTGCCTTGGGACTCTTGCCAGTAAGCCTCGTCAGTCGGACCCATTCACAAAGCTACGAGAAAAAATTTAACTGGACAATATAGTACCTGTTGTCATAATTGAGATCGGTTCTCAAAAATTGAGAACCACATCAGGGTGCTGAATTAAAACACTGGTTAAAGTGAATTTCGCACGAGAGACCTTCAGTATCCAGTGGTGGATTATCACAAAGAGGAAACCAACACAAATTGGGACATTTTATGTGGAGTGGGGAGTTTGCCAAGTAACAGTTTAAATTGGTTATGCCGTGCACGTAATTTAGGGAAGAGAGGGGACCACAGCGACGGATTTCATTTTTGATCTGAGCAAAGGGAACGGGTATGAGGCGCAAGATTCACATTTCTTTTCTTTGAATTTTAGCATTGTTACCAAATCACACTGTAAATGGGTTTTTTAATTAAATGACATGCCGGCAGCAGCGCACAATCAATGATATGAACGCCTCATAACAATAGTCAAACATAATATCTGTATTAGAGAAGGAACCAAGGGCGGGGGGGGGGCTCACTCACTCACTCTCGCTCTCGCTTTCACCCACAGCACATCAGTTTGCCATCATATTGAATTTGCTGCACGCTCTCATGACTAAACCAATCAGCTGTGCTCGAGTTTATCCAACGATTTGATTTGTGGGTGGTGGAAAAAAAACTGAAAAAAAAAAAAAAAGAATCAAATCAATGACACACTAATTTCACAGTGCCATTTTCTGTATTGTTGTTGGTTTTCATTTTATTTGGTGGGGGTGGAGGTGGGGAGGGAGGGGGGGGGGGTTGTTTTTCAGTCCAATCCCTTCATCCATGCAGCCGCAGAGCAAATCTCTTTGGTGCAATCTCGCTAATGAATAATTAGCCGCTAATCATAACCGATAAAGACATCTGCCCAGAATGACTGATATTTCCAGTCCGGTTCATTAAGAAAAAAATGAACAAAATAAATCAAATAAACCAAATAAATAAAATGCAGGATCAGATTAGCCAAAACGCTTATGTGCAGTAAAATGTCACGGCACATTTGCCGGCAGTTAACACTTTAAAATTGTGTTTACGGGCTCATCGCACCTCCGTCGATACGAGCAGGTGGCGACTTCCCGCCTTGTAATGAGCTTTTATTGTATATGGATGGCTGGGAGCGACGCTTCCCCTCTTGCACCGCCAGCCTCTCCTAAGCAGAGCCACGGGGGAGCTACGGGCGCGGGAGCAGCCATAATCTGCCTATATGGCTCACACGCAACGCTGACACATGTGCAACGCGGTGCCAAGTGGAGAGGGGAGGGGGTGGTGAGGGGTGGTGGGGGGGGGGGCACATGCTGACACCAAGAGGGTGGCACATCAGAGCGGACAGCTTGGCCAGCGACAAGCGATGAAGATGCAAAGGCTCCATCTGGTTGAGAGCATAAGCTGGAATTTTGAATTTTAAATTTCCTTATTTGATTATTTATTTCCGTTCCTTTTATTTTTTTGGGGCGCGGAGCATCTCGTTGTTGAAACGGAGAGAATCTCGGTAGACGTGTGAGAGAAAGGATCAGCGACTCCCCTTTTTTTTGGTTTCGCTTTTTTTTTTTTCATTTGTTTGTTTGTTTGTTTTGGTCCCCCCCAACATTCCCTCCATTATCATTAATATTCATATCGTACGTCTCCGGGCGCCAGCGGAGCTGCTCTGTTGAGTCATTTATGCCCCCCCCCCCCCCCCCCCCCGCCCCCGCCCCCTCACCCTGTGTTCTCTCTCTCGTTTTGTCTGATTCATGGATGTTCAGGCTTGTTGTCAGACGGTGCAGATGGCCAATGCCTGCGCGACTGACGCGTGTGCGTGCCTTCCGATGCGTCCGACCCGGCGGTGATTAATGGCGTTTTGACGCTATCCGGCCAGCGGCTCCTCCTCCTCCTCCTCCACCGCCTCCCAAGCAGAGGGAAGGTCATCGCATCTTAACCCGCGTTTCCCCCTGTGGACCGAGTCCGGCGTCAGCCAGACCGATTAAGACTCGGAGACGTGCATAAATCACACTTAGTCGACTCTTCAGCCTTTTCATTGCGGTTCTCACCCCACTTGGCTTGGTAATTACGTTCTTTAGCGTTGGCGAGCGCAACCCACGGCGGTTGGGGTCGCCCTCAGCTCCGTCCACACAGGTGCCAATTACTTTGCTTGCTGTTCCTTTTTTTCCACAACCCTGTTTTGTTTGTGCACGTAGGCGTGACTTCTGCTTTCATACAACCAAGAGTTTCCCGCTCATGATGTGGGAATTTTGCAGCCCCAAAAGTCACACTTTTGTCATCGCGTCCTCCTCTGGTATGCACCCCCACCCCCTCCGCGGAGGTCTAACGAGGGCTGAGAATCCAGATCAGGCCAATTAAGCTGACGGTTCGGTGCAGCGCTGGCACCAACATATGTTTACGATCTCATTATAAACACACCTCCATGTCTGGATGGGTGGGGGCTGGGGGGTGTTATTCCATGCGAGGGATAATCCCCCAGGAACCTCATTTGGCTGTGCAGCACTCCGCACAGCCGGCCCGGCCGCAGTGAGAGAGACAGAGGTAAACTGGGACTGGCAGAAGCTGCGGCTCAGAGGTCCAGGCGGTGCTCGGGGTTCTGATTCGGTTCTGCGAGACTCTCGGTGACTAGCAAAATCTAGCGAAGGGACAAAGACCAAAAAAAATTGATGAGGTGATTTACCGTTACAAGTGTTCCCTGCAGTCCTGCGGTGCGCACGTCCGCTGTCACTTGATAATCCGAAAACAGAAGCGGTCATCCTTTTTTTATGCGTTTTAAAACGGAAAAGAAGCGCTTCTTCTTTTGAAACAGCAGAGAGTGAAAGAACATGGTCAAATCCGGAAAATGCTATCTTACGTAAAACACTACATGAATTAAAACTGCACAGTTTGAAAGAAAAAAAGAACAACGCAGTCCTGCCACCAACGAATCAAAAACATAGCAACACTGGTGTTTATAAGAGACACGGTCTATTTTGATATTTGTTCATAGTCTGATATTAACGAGGAAAGGAAAAGGAATAAAAGGAGGAGACCTGTCCAAGAGGCGCACTGAGTACAGGAGCGAAATCCAAACAGACAAACTTGGACTTGGAATTAAACCCGCACCGTTCCAACCATGAGGTGACTGCACCGCCACGTCCCACTGTGCCACGCAAAGAGTTTAAAATGACACACAATTGTGGTGTGAGTCGACCTGCGCAGCTTGCAGCTACTTGCGGCAGCAGCAGGCCGCTCACCTGTTTGGACGGCACGCAGCGGGAGGGGATCACGCGCCAGCGAATGAGGCGAGCGCGAGCTTTCACGCTCTGATGCGCACATTCGCTAGTCCCCGCGGCTAGCGGCGACGTACGGGCCGAGGGCAACAAAGCGCACGCACGCACCCACGCACGCACCCACGCGCGCACGCACGCACGCGGGGTCCTCGCAGCGCTGCGCACAACAGGTGGTCGCAGAGCGTAAAAAGAGTCACAGCGGCAGCAGGTTGCGCGCTCGGTGCAATTCGCTCGGTAAAAGCCTGAGAATAAATGCATGTGTGCCTATATATATACACACACACACACACCCACACACACGCATCCGTGAGATAAGACTGGGTGAACGGGAGAGCAGCGCATACGCAGCCAACAGGGTTAATAAAGATCAGATGTAGGGAGTCATGCATATTCATGAGCGCGCATGAGCCTCTGTTGGAATCCTGTGAAGCGTGAAAACAACACAAGCATTACTGTAAATAGGTCCATATGATTAATGCACACGCTTTGCCTGCAAAATTGCCTCTCTTTTTTCTTTTTCCTCCCGGTGGCAAAAAAGGAGAAGACGGTCTCTGAATATGCAAAACTTGTTTCTGGCCTTGTGAAACGTCACCTCGGCTCGTCTAAGTTCCGCTCCAGCTGCAAGATCACATGTTGCCAGGTTCCGGGTTGCTCCAAGTGATCCCAACACGCCCACCGTAACAGGCAGCCAGTGGCCCAGGATGCATTTTCAGAGAAGAATGTATAAATATGCATGTAATAGGTTATACCAACAGTTGATTTACTAAAGTAAAAATTCTCTAGTGTTTGCTGTGATGAATATTTGAAGCTGGCGCGGCATCACATTTGCTGTCGTTCCAATTGTAAAATGACTGAGGTGCATTGCTCTAAACCCTGAGGTTCAGGCTCGTGAGGCTGACTTGCAGAACAGAACTTCAGGGTCCACGAACCCACTCTTGACAAGCTCACATATTGAGAAAGGGGGCCAGCAGCCTTCAGCGGCATCCCCTCCGAAATGATGGATGAATGAAGGATCATTGTTTATTCGGTTTAAAGTTCACCCCCCCCAAACCCCCGCCACCCCCTTCTCCATTTAACCAATTTATTTATTAAACTAGGAAAGCTGAAAATGTAGCTGTTTCACGTCGTGACTCAAGTCGAGTCACTGCACCTCTCGTCCTCCCCGGGAGCATTAAGGCCGATGTGACAGAGAGTTTAAACTTGGCACTTTGCTCAAACTCGTCCCTTTGAAGTGTCGGGAGTGCGAGTGGAACTGGACCGCATTTTCAGCCGAGGATCCACAAAGGATTTTCAACCACGCCTGGCAGTCTGCATTCACGCCGTCGCCTCGATACGCTCAGAAAGTGCCATGAAGAGTCAGTTGGCGGCGGCGGTGGCGGCGGCGGCGGCGGCGGCGTCTTGGTCCTCCTCCCTCTCCCCGGCCGGCCGGCCGTCTTCGCCGCCGAGTGAAAAATGAAACTCCATCAATACTGATTAGCCGCCGTCGAACGCTGTCTCGCCTCTTCTCCCCCTGCTGTATGGATACGGATGGTTGTTTCCTTTGCACTGACTCACGACATAATTACTTGTGCTGAAGCATCAAAGTGGGATTTCAGAAAAAAAAAAAAAAGCAGAGTTGAAGCCGAACTGTCCCGGACTGGGTGGAGCTCTTTGCATGAAGTCAACGACATCGCGGCTGCGTTTCCTGTTTGGCTTTGAGGCCCCACGCGTGCGAACCGCGTGCCGTTTGTTTCCGCACGCCTTCGCTTTGGAAATGGAACCCGCATCAGCCGGCGCCGTGCACTCGGTGTGCTAACACGCCCGGACACGCCGGGCCTGCTGGTCTGCGGCTGTCCAAGTGAATGGGCCGTGGGTGGGGGAGAAAATCAGCTTCTCTCCACCGACTAAGCAGGTTTTGTGACGGATCGTTGAGGGTGCCTCAACAACAACAACAACAACAACAACAACAACAAATTCCTCAACTTCCGAAGCGGTGGGATCAGGACGAGGCGGCGGCGCCATTTTCCGAGCTGAGAGCCTCGTCAAAGCCCGTTACGCGTCCAAACACAACTTTCATTTTTCTCATTTAGCAACAGATACGCCAGCCGACACCCCCCCCCCCCCCAACAACCCCCCGCCCTTTTCTCTCCCGCCCCCAACCACTTAAGTTTTGCACAAATCATTTCCATGCCACGGCGTGTTATACATATGCATGCGCGGCCGTCGAGTCCTGCTGGAAGGGGGAACCAATTTCCCCGCTGCACCATAACTAAAAGCGTGTGAGAAAATAGAAAATGGATTGCATTAACGTGCGGGGTGGGGGGATGGGATGGGATGGGACGGGATGTCTGTGTGGCGGTTTGGATATTGAATCGTTCCTGCGACCTGCCACGAGGACATGGACCCTGGCGGAAAAAAAAGGGGGGAAAGGAAAGCGGAGGAGGCCCGAGAGTAACGAGACCCCTGAGAACCCGCTGGGACGACCACCGCGCCGCCGCTCACGCCACCATCGCGCTGCACAACTATGATCTTCCCAAGGATCACAAATGAGTTTTCAGTCCCCTCCTTTGAATCCGGATCCTGCGTGTGTGCGTTTGCCCAACACAATTTCTGACACGGACCCCTTCTGGCCACTCGGAAGGCCAGAGGTCCCTGGAGAGAGCGCGCCCTTTAATTCCTCTAAACAAGCACACAGCGGGTCAGGCAAAAGCGCCTCTGTCGTGGCACAAGACCAACAGCACACAGCTGCCTGGCTGGCTGAGCTGCAGCCAATCCGCCTCCGAGTCAGGCACCGGAGGATCGAGATCAGAGGGAGAATCAGAAAGAGACAGACAGCGAGAATGTGAGCGGGAGAACACTGAGCGCTGCTGCTGCTGCTGCTGCTGCTGCTGCTGCTGCTGGAGGGAGGGAGGGAGGGAGGGGCAGCGGCGGCGGCGGCTGCAGTGAGGCTGACAGACAGCGAGGGGAAGGTAGAAGAAGAGCAGGATAGACAGCCTGAAGGACGGAGAGGTGGGAACATGTTTGTGTGCCAGACAGGCAGATTCAGCCGATATATATTCGCACTCCCTCTAAAAATTGATATTCATGCAGGGTGGAATACAAGATCTGTCATATTTCTATCCCTGACAGTCACCGACGCCGACAGGTTCCGATAAATAAACCCCGCTTTTTTTGTCATCCGAAGGTCCAACCAGTCAGTCAGTCATGAAACCTGCACCGTCACGCCCTCCGTCTGCCCGTAATAAAAGCTTACGGTAGGAGCTGCCGCACTCTGTCGGATGAAATGTAAAAAAAAACAAAAAAAACAAGACAGGAAGTTTTAAACCGGAGACACAGAATGCTTGTTTAGGCAACGCAAGATGGAACATTTCTCAAGTCCTCGGGATTCTTCCTAAATATCCATCTGATGAGGAAACCAACAGCCAGGTATTATATTGAAGGTGCTTGGGTGATTGATTCTGGTGTAAAGCCCCACACTGTTGCTCACAGAGAGAAGCTCTCGACCATTTTGATGTTCTTTCAACGTAAAAATGCCATCCAGTTCCGCCCAAGAAACATCCTCAGTGGGTTTTCTTCCCAGTCACTATTGTTTACCACCAGTTGTATCGTCCTTCCGCTACTCTTCTTCTGTGGTTCTGTTGGGCAGCTTGGGGCAGATGCCGCTTGCCCTTGTCCCGTGTGCCATGTTATAGTATAAATGAAGGAACTGACTTTGACTAGCTGCAATGCACCGCTGTATTTAACAAAACTACTGCAAGTTAGTCAGCAACACCCACCTCACCACCTTCCTCCACTTTATCTACAAATGAAGCTGATTGGTTGTGGAATCCACTGAACGCAGCAATCCAGATGCCGCGCAAGGTTAAGAAGATGTTGCTTCAGGCAATGCTAAGGCAGTATTACAGCGCGAGTGTCTCTTCAGTTTTATTATTTGGGTAGCAAATCTCTGAACGTTTCCGACCAGCTTAAGGCTCTAATAATAATAATAATAATTCTTTAAAAGAAAAGCAAAGTTTCTCCGACTGTTTATATAAGTGTCCCCTCTCCCATACATCTGGGGGACTGCCACACTGCAAGCACTCACAGTGCTGCCAAAAACCCAGTCGGATTGGTGCTGTACGTCCGTGCAGTCTGCGGAGTCACAGAATGCGGACTGCAGCTTTATCACTGCGCAAACAGATGGAGCAGCCATCTCCTTGTATCTCACTGGGTAGGTTGCCAAGCTTGCCATAATAGTTTTAATTAACCCAGATCTCTGTAGGGTGAGTTTCTCCTAATCCTCATGCGCCCATGGCTGGGCACCGCCACCCACTTGCATTAGTCTTATGTAACTGCTCCTGCAAGCCAAAAAAAAAAAAAAAAAAAAAAAGCTGCACAAACACAGATACACCTCATGTGCCCTCCCCTTGGGTTGTTTAAAAAGGAACAATCTTCAGTGGAATATTTCAGCACTGCTAAAATGCAGTGCTGGCGGCGGGGCACACATTTATTGGCCTAGTTTTTTATTATCTGTTGGGTGCTTTTTTTTTATTTAATTAATGAGGATATCCAATTATGAAGTAATACCATGACAAAAAAACAAAAAAAACAACCCATAACAAAACAAACACAATTGTATTTATAATGCAACTTCTAAAGTCTGAAGGTCCTGAAGATCAATTGAAATGTCAGGCTTTGGTGTGACTGCTTCAAGTATCAAAGCGCGCGGTCGCCTTTCGAGTGTCATGTTTTGTTGTGATGTTTGTCTGCAGAGGAGAAAACAATCCGCCACGGCGGCAGAAGAATTATTTTATTTCCGCGCTGCAATGCAGGAAACGTTATATATACAGTACTGCGCAAAAGTTTGAAGCTGTTCCGGGGAAAACACGCTGTAAAGCATGAGTTCCTCCATTAACGCTCACGGAAATGCAAAGTGAATGAACAGCGGAGAAAAATAAGGAATCAATCAAAAAGTTGCTGTTTTCTTCCGAAACAGCGTCGACAGCGCGACTCGGTACACTGCCACACCGTTTTTAATTTTTTTTTTTTTGGCATCAAACTTTTATGGATGTAGGCAGAATAAATGTGGAGCCAGACAGTCCTATCTGAAACCATTCTTATGTAGCTGAGCAGTCATTTGTGGCCGTCTAAAACTTTGCACAGCATATATTTTAAACAAACCAAACCAAACCAAAACGATAAAAAATTTTGCATTTTCGCAAAATTGCAAAATTCCTATTATTAAATTTTAGGAAATTTTAGGAGGTTTAGAAAAACCAACAACAAAGAGTAGAGTAACATCTTTCCGACTTCAGTATGTGTTCTTCACCTTCCACACTCGTGCGGCGGCGTGATGACTTCAGAAGTACTCGCTGGTATTCTCTTCTGGTGTTCACGTTGAAATGGCCACAATATATTTGCATTGTATTGGCGTCAGATTGACTTCCCTGCCTCTGTGAAATTCCAGCACAGTTAGACGGACTCGGAAATGCCACCAGAGTCTCCTCTGACGAAGCGGTTTCTATTTTTGTTGGCGCGAAGCTCAACCCAACCTTTAAACAAAGGTTCACTTTGATCGCAAAATGAGCAACGATGTCTGAGGTTTGAGCCCCTGTGTTGTTATCTTCAGCTTCCAGTGACTGTATGAACTTGTTTGGAGTGTCTGAGTCGCTTTGCTAGCTTCCCTGTCACCCGAGGCTATATCACCCACCGTCTGTTGCGACTATGTATTTATCGCCGCCGCTTATTGCCCTACCTCAGGTGTCTGGATCTGAGATGACAGTGGCAGCGCAGCGCTGGCCTTTTCCCTCTTATCCCAGGCAGGGTTATTTGTGTTTGAGCAGGATAAATTGTCACTCAGCCTGGAGAAAAGATTGTAATCTGCAAGAGTACTTGTGAAGATGTTGTTTTCTTTTTTTTTTTTTTTCTTTCAATCCTCTGACAGCTCAGTTAAAAAGATGATATTAATCCCCTTCACATTTTCCCGGAAAGTATAAGGACATTTTTTTTTTCCTTGTTATGTAATCTCTCCGTAGCAAAAGGCGTTTTTCACAAAGAGACGTGTGTCAGGGCAGGACGAGCACAAGTGCAGCATTGCTCGATCGCACGGGTGAACAAATGCAGCTTGGTATGAGTTGCAATAAGTAACAATCAAGACAAGAAGAGGTTCAGCACCTCTGGCCAATCATATCCCCATTCGTCAGAGTCGAGGGTGATGTAATTGCAACGCACCCCTTTAAAAGGAAAGAGTGAGTTGTGGTCTATTGATGGCCTGCAGTCGGAGCCTCCTGGCAGGTTGTGCAGCAGCCGCAGCGTCTGACTCAGTTTGTTTAGTGTGTAACCTGTATTCTCGAGCAGGGTGCAAGTGATGGTTCGGGAGTCATAAGGGGGGGGAAAAAAGGGAACATGACAGCTGATAAGAACAACCGAAAAAAAAAAAAAAAGAAGCAGACTGAGATAGACAGAGCTGGAGTGTGACGGCGTCGGCGCAGGAGCAGGGCAGGTGTTTCCTTCAAAACTTCAAAGCAGCCGTGGACAGGTGGGAGACTCTGTCCTGTCAGCCGCGGCTCACTTTGATTCGGGCGTTCGATGTTTGTTTCGGAGCGACGCACGAAGACGACGACGGGTTGTTTTCGGAGATCAACAACAATTAGACCATCGCACAGCAGTAATCAATTGCCTGTTCATTGGGGCCAAAATCTCTCGAAATTTCAAGCGGATGACTCGGCTGCACTTGCGGGGGTTCGATGCAATTATTTCTCAGGTTCGTGACTCGATCCATCCAACTGTGTTTCAGCTTCGAGCAGTGACAAGGACCTTGATGGAGAAGAGGTCTAGAATTTAATTTAGCTATGGTAAAGCTTGGTGCGGGTACGATTCTTCCCCGAGACCTTTTTTTTTTTGCATGTTTTTTTTTATAGTTTCACGTCGACGGAGGTTGACTCGGAATTAAATGTCTTCGTCCAAACCGGGAAGTCGTTCCATGATACTCTATGCGTCCAATAATTTGGGGTGTCTGTGCCAAGTTGCCACAATCAAGAGGAAAACAATATGAGGAGTTAAAAAAGGCACAGCTGCAACTAAAATCTAAGGCACATTCTGAACAATCAGTGGAGACAGGATACAAACTATACAGGAGTTAAAAGCAGTCTAACTAAAGGCTTTCTTGGAAAAGTAGGATTTCAGTTCTGTCTTGGAGTAATTATTCAATTATTTGGGTGGCAAGCAGAAAATGTCACTCCAAACTGAACTAGACATTTGCTTCACTTAAAATAAGCAGCAAATAAACCTAAATAAAGCATAACATAAATAAGCATCTTTAAATTGCCATCTCAAACGTATTTCTTCAATGTGTTTAATATCACATGGGCTGTAAACAACATAAGGAGGGCGGAATGGCTGCCAAGAAAGAAAGGAGCGTTCAAGACCAGCAGAAGTGTGTGGGGAAGTTGTTGGCGGTGGAAGGAATCCAGCTGGACCTGAACGTGCGCTCCTTGTACTTGTGTTTTTCTCAGGTTTTCAGCGTGCGTCTGCTGTGACACCGATGTGCACCAGTCGCCCCCGCCTCCGTTTTGGCTGAACCTGCGCAGACGTGACGTCAGGCTCAGCGCTGTCACTCGGCTCTCGTCGCTGCTCCGTATGATTCAGGGGAAGAAAGTCCCCCCGGGGGGGAAAGGCTTCGCTTCCTCCCCGTCGAGCCAAGCTCTGGAAAACTGGGCACAAAAAATAGAGCCAGTTCACAGGGCAAACAATTATGTGTTCCCAACTGTCCCACAACCTCACTCTCATTACTCCAATGCCTGGTCTGAGGTGAAAAGAGGCCCCGGGCAGAAGAAAAAGTTCCGCCAGTAGATTATTATTACTTTTTTTTTTGTTGTTGTTGTTGCAGCTCCATGGGATCACAACTGTGATCCTATGTGCGAGTCTAAAAGTTTGGTGCTGTGGAGCGGTGCAGGACGGTGGGCCATCCGTATGGGTAAAATGCACTACGGGAATTTTTTTTTCTCTGAGGTTTGTCTCCGTCTCACCAGTCACGATCATTAATTCAAATATTCTCCCAAAGAGGTCGTCATCTCCCGAGACACTGCGGGGGGAAATACATCATGCAATCCTCCATGTACGACTTGATTTGTTGTTCATGGGCGCGCTAATTTAAAGACCCCTGTTGAGATGATTATAGATGGGCCTCTCCTGGGGTCCGAGGCAATTTAAAAGTTGGAGATGGCATTCATTACCAAGTCTAAATGCCATCATAATAGGGGGGATCAGCAAACACTTAAAACGAAAGAGACATCATTAAAATATGATAGGAAATTTCTGAAAATAAAGGGCTGATGAAGTGGTTGTTTGGACAACATTACCATATACGGCCCAGCTGACGGCTAACTACAAGCACCCGGTCTGAAATCCACCAATCAAAGGCTGCAGTTCCTGGAAGATTTTCTCCAAATATCCAGAAGATGAGTGGTTTGCGTGAGAGGCTCGTTGAGACGTCGGCCAGGCGAAGTGGCAGGGATTAAAAAGCAGTGAATAACGACAGTTATTGGTTTAAAGTGGACTGCATTTCCATTTTCCATTGGACATGATGGATGTACGATGGATGGGTACGGTGAAGGAGAGCACCGTCGGGAATATGTACAAAAAAAAAAAAAAAAAGGAAGAAGGAGGGATTAACCTCCTTCAGCTGTAATTGGATGGAGTTGTCACATAAGGTTTATGTGCCAGTGGGTCCCACGTAGTGGTGCTCCAATTTCTCTGTGACTCATTTGTCATCTGTCAGTGTTGAGAGCTTGTTGGTTAAAAAAACAACAACAACAAAAAACATCAAAAATAATAAATTGCAGTGTTGGTACATTTGGCCGTGTGTCATTGAACCCTAGAGCAGCAAAAGACCCCATATTTTCAAATACAATAAGGAACTTATATCCCCCCCCGCCACACACACACACACACACACACACACACACACAAGCAAACAAACCAAACTTCACTTTCCCGGCAGTATCTGTCCTGCAGCACATCCATCACACACTCACTTGGATTGCTTCCCCGTATTCAACCTTTAAACAAGTGCGTGATCAATGACTACTCTATTTCCTCCTGACTTCACGCCACTGTCTGTGAGCGATAAATCCTGAAATATGGCCAACCGGTTTCTCGGAAGGAACATTATTTTACATCTCAAACATTTATTAAAGCCAAGTTCAATTTGTTTTTCATATTTTGCGAGATAGCTACGTAAACAAACAACGTCCCAGACATCTTATCAAGCACATCAAATCCCAGAAAACGTATCAATGCGACCTTATTAAAAATATATATCCTTTGCCATCTTCTTGTCGAATGTAATTTTTCAACTGAACTCTTTTACAAAATTGTGTGTGTGTGTGTGTGTGTGTGTGTGTGTGTGTGTGTCAGCATGCATTCCACGGTGTAAGCTAAATTTAGTCTTTCAGCTTTTATTTATGACGCATATATAATCCCATTATGTACAAAAGGCCAGTTACATTTTAATGATGCCCTCATTGCTTTTCCTTCCTTATAGTAACTGAATTTTTTTTTTTAATATCTTAATAACATTTCACATACAGCTTACACGGATGACCTGAAGTCATTCAAAGCCCACATCTGAAATACAATGGAAATTCAGAGTAAAAGAAGTATTCACGCTAGAGTTTCCTTATTAAAATGGAGTGTGACTACTTGTTTTATGTTTGTAAGAAACACACCGACATGCTGGCGCTTCCTGCATCGTGGACAAAAATCCAGAAAAGGGTCAATCCTTGGCATGAGCCGCTAAATAGTTTTGCAGATGATACAAGGTTTTACAGTTGAAGCTGCCCAGGTCACCACCCGTCACATTATAGTCCATCATCAGCAAAAGGCACAACTCAATACAAACAATATCTGTTCCGGCCACCGTTCTTGTCTTTGCTAACCCGCTAACTATTTAATAATATGTTCATCGCTGCAGATATAATCAACACAATTCTGTCGGATGTTTGAAAGAGGCACTTAAGCGTGACACTTGAACGCACGGTTGAGCAATTTATCTCAAGGATCCCCCAAAGTGAAGTGGTCTTGTCTGACAGTCACCTGAGTCGGAAGAGATAATGTCTTCAGTGTGACAAGAAAGCAGACAAGGCCAAAGAGCTGGAGAAGCTAGAAAATCAAAAGCAGCCACTTGATGTGTCGTCGTATCTTCAGAGTGCCAGTCTTCCCATTTTTTTTTTTTTTTTTAAGTTGGCAAGCTGCTTTAAAGCAGCTCTGGGTAACTTGAGCTTGCTACGAGTTTGCTGCGACAATCACGTCGTAGCAAACGTTCAACACTTTTATCACTTTGTCTTTCATCGAGGTTAATTATTGGGTTCCATCCCGTCATTTTACAATCTTGTGTATTTGTAATAGTACGATGTAAGACTGCCTCTAAATAAACGTGTGACGTTGCCGTGAAGTGGTTCGTCCGGCGTGTCGGGTCGGCACAACCCCCCTCTCGCTGCCGAGGCGGCACCATTGATCCTATTAATGGTTTATCTACCGCTTCACTGAGTTTGGAATCCTAATTTTATGGTCGAAAAGTTACCTAGAGCTCCTTTAAAATCTGTAGGTCCACTGGGAAACAACAGCGACAACTACAAAACAAAAAAGCCAACAATAACGAGGTGGGGATTGTCTGTGCAGCAAATTGGGCCGAAGGAAAAAAAACTGGTATAGTGTTGAGATGGCTGTGAGGAAAAAAAGTCGAGAAAAATCTTTATGTCTTTATGGGGCTAACAAGATGGAAGGAGGCTGATAATCCATTTTTAAACAAGATGAGCGATCTTGGCCCTTCGTCGCAGCGTCCTGGCCGGGCCAATCAATGATGGCTATTTAGCCACGCCGCGAGCTTTCGGGGGCCTCCGCTGTCGCCTCGTCATTCATCAGGCTCGGGTCACGCACGAGAGGGCATCCACGGACGTCGGCGCAGCTGATCGGGGCGGGCGGCGAGGACTTGAAGAGGAGGCGGGGGGGTGAGGGGATGAGGTGGGCGGGGCCATCGGGTGCGGCGGCGACTCAGGCATGCAGGTGAAGGCTCGATTGTCACCCACTGGCCCCACTGTCAGGTAAATGCCACCTGGGTGTTTTACAGACGGCACTGTAGCCGCTGGCATTTTGAATGCACCTCCCACACTTTATCCCTCTCCATTACTCATTCTTTACACTTCCTCGGCCAGCCGCCGAGGATGACATTATCTCGCGCGGCTGCGTTGGCAGAAAATTCCCCGCAAGATAGAGTTGTTGTTGCCGCGGCGGCGGGAGTCAGAGGCGGCGACGAGGGAAACGGCACAGAGGATTTCAGAGTCGTTTTGATATCGACGCGTCGCTTTTTGGTTGTTTTCTTGGCCAGATCGAACTGGAGAGTTTGCCTCGGCTATCGCTGTGGAAGGATCCACTTCAGATACACTGAAAAATAGACTTCATTAAAAACAAGGAACGAAAGCCTGAGGGGGGCATTGCGTCTTGTGGTGTTTTTAAACACAAAGTTTCATAAAGGTACAAAAAGCAAAAGAAGAAAATGATGGACTTTTCTAAGGAGTTACTAGGAGATACAGTAAGGTCAGAAAACGCGGACAATTTCATAATATAGCACATCCAAGGGTTATTTTAATTGGTTGTATTAAGTCAAAATACAAGTAGTATTTTCTTTTTAAATGTTTGAGTTGAGAAAGCCAAGCTGCAAAACTGTAACCTGCCTTTAATTTCACAGCTTCTCCGTGGATACATTGATATAACTAGCCGTCCGCTTCGAGTCTTACTGTGCAATGGCAGCGCGGGAGTGCCTTCGTCGCCTGCCATTCACATTCTTTTCCTCCCTTCATGTGCAATTTACGTTCCACCCCGAGGCTTTCCAGAATTTATTTATTTATTTTTTTTAACATTTTTGTCCCACTAAAGCGAACTGAGCCTCCACAGCAATTTTCTCTCAACGCCTTGATGGCCGTGAAAAATAGATTTCAAAAGCCTCACGTCTTTTTTTCTTTTTCTCATTCTACGCCGCCCTCAAACCTCTCTGCAAGCAAAAATAACAATAGATGTATTATTGAAACAGGAAACGCCTGATAAACTGTCTCCCCTGCCTTCAGTTAATATGAATGTTTTTGCCGGGAGATTAGCAGGAAGTGTGAGCGTGCGCGCAGCCAGGCCATCCAGATAATACTGCACCGCTTGCTTAATTTGACAGTGTTCTCTCTGCTGCTTCTTCTTCTTCTTCTTCTTCTTCTTCTTCTTCTTCTTCTTCTTTTTTTGGTCAGTGCTGAGAATTAGGTCACACGCAGGCTGTTGACAGTCTGTTGAAAGGTAGATTTACACGCTGCCCTGCCTGTCAGCGCTCCTGACTCGTGCCCGGATGTCGACTTCACAGCCATCATTGGAGGCGAAGTGTGAGATTAAATTCCCCTCACCGCTGGTTTGTCTCAGAGCTCCTTATATAAATAAACAAAGGGACTCCCTCAGCTTTAGCTGAAACTATTAACATAAAATCCCCATCCTCAGTTCATACCTACTGTTATGAAGTGTGTATCACAGGCGCACTGGCGCTTTGATAATGCATGCAGAACCTTCCGGGCGTTGATAAGAGACCTACATAACAGACACGCTTCCTGTTTTTGATATACTTTGGCCGTGTTTATTAATTGATCAGAGGGAACCATTTATACAATTTTATCCATTTTTAAAATACAAAGCCCTACGTTTTGTGCTTTGTATTTACAGTTTAGTGTTGCCGCCTTATATATTCAAATGCAATAATGTCTCCAGGAGAATTAATTTTATTTATCCTTATGAATTGTTGATCAACACACTTTAATTGGACGTCTTCATGTTCAGGTTCTTCCTGAAAAAGTAGTCAGTGGTTTGCAGAGGAATGCAGTCCTAACCAGAGTTCTGTCTCAGGGATATCGCAAGCCACAGATGGGGCTCCTCAAGGTGTAATTCTGAGCCCGTTATTATTTACAGTGCACATAAATACTTGGGTTGGGTTGTTGTGATTTGTACTGGTCACAAAGTTTCAGAAACGACTCCAACTTTGGGCCTTTCTGTTCGTCTGTGCAGGTTCTGTCCATCTACTCTGGCTTCCAAAGACGTGCATGCCGGGCTGAATGGCCTCACATATGAGCTTGTGTATGGAAAATGGGTGGATGGGTAAGTAACTGTCGACAGGATATTCTAAACCTTTTATCACTACGCAGATGACACCTTAATTTACTTCTTCAAATCAGTGTTATAAGAAGGTGAATTTCTCATCAGGTGGCGATTTGAAGTGGAAAGGCTTTAAGGGTATTAAATTCCTTTGTGTCTTGTCTTTGGAAAAGGAATCTTGTAAATCTGTGGACACTGCTATTTGGTGTCCTGAAGTAAGAACAGAAGTGGGAAATAATGCTTAATACTCAGGTAAGTTGAAATGTATGTCGTCGAAGTTGCCTGCACACGTTCTTTATGAGTTCTGTGGAAGTCTTGACCAAGTCTCCCAATTGAACTTTCCCAGTTTAATAAAAGCTACATATATACTGCATCTGTCCCACTACCGAATGGCTGTCCATTGATTTATAGGTCATCTACTTCCACACAGGTACAGCTGTAAGACAGATAGTATCGATATACCATTATTGGGCAATGTAGAGGGTTGTCGTATTGTATGTATGACAAGAAAATTGGAAGAATTTCCTGATGCTGACTGTGATGACACCGAATGTTTATCTTCTATTCTGAGAAGCTTCAAAAATCTATTGTTATTATTTCTGGAAGACCCTGAGAAATATCTGGTCTATCTGTCATGTAGAGCTGAATTCCAATCAGCTTACAAACACCGACATAAAAATAAACATCATGTGTGCCACACCTTAACTACATGTCCTGCTCCCAAGATCCTGCTCCCTGATCTGTGAAACGTGTCAAATTTCCCTCAGCGATTCAATGAAATTGACCATTCAGCCGGAATATCTGGCCACGGTTCCATTACTATGGCAGCCAAAATGTCAATGGCTAATTACTAACAGTTGCCTTACCGAGGTTTCCCGAGGTCTGAGCTAATTGGCTATTTAGACCTAGTAAAATGGCAGTGCCTCGGGGCCGAGTCACCCCTGGATACTGGGGAACAAACAAGCGTTCGCGGTTAGGAAACAGAACAAGGATTAATCAGTCAAGTGCAAGGAGACAAAGAGGTAATGGGTCTGAATGCTCGCACCCACGTATCTCTGAAGGTTAGGACGCAAAACATAATGGCCCATGTGAAGTAGCCGCACACGTGTCTAATGAAGCTTGGTATTGTGAAAATTGGTCGGAATAGGCGGAGCGGGAAAGAACATGGCTCACGCATGTAGAGGCACATTTGCCAAACCCAGAAGACTGGAGACGGAGGGACGACAACAGCCCGATGGTGAGGAAGGAGATTGTGGGAAGTGGTTTGAGGGTTGGGTGGGCTGGACTGACAGACAGTTCCAGTAGCCAGCCTCGTACCCCACGTCAACAACAACATTCTGGAAATGGCAATTCAACAAATCAGCGCGGATCAAGTCTGGTTTCATCGCAAGTTGTCGCTACAAAACATACAGACATTCTTGGCATAGAATAAATATATGAAACAATATAAGTAAGAGAGCATTTTCCCCTGAATTACAGAACATCGTTCTGACTGCAGTCTCCATGGGTTGTTGTCCTTCCTCTGTTTTGCGGTCGGGATTATGGGTCACTCTCCAGCCACAAGTGAAGCACTTGCAGACCGATGCAGTGATCAGCTCCACTCAGATAGCTGCCGGTCCCGAGTCCAACATCTGTACTTCCTGTTTGATCGTTTTCCAGAAATCTAACATCTCATGTTGACATGTGATAACCAGCTTCCTTAGTGCTCACCTGAAGGTTTTGGACATAGAAACTGCAAGATGATTGAAGTGGTGATAGCGTTCACACCGGTGATGAGCCGCACCAGAACTCTCTACTAGTGCTTGTTCATTAGTTTACACGCCAAAGATGTTTACACAGAGTTCAAAACCCTGCAAATGAATGAATGCATTCGATTCAACTGCATTGAACAAAGCCGGTGTGATCGATCTGAAAAGATGATGTCTGACAACTTTTTTTCCCCCCCTATGCATCAGCAAAATAGCCCTTTCTCCTTCAATCTCTCCAATCTGTGCAAGCTTGTGCAGCCCAAAAAAAAAAAAAAAAAAAAATCCCACAAAATGACTTTTTATGTTTTTTATGTCATTGCTTTTGGTGAATTATTCACCATAAAGCAGTGAAAGAACAAACCAGAAAAAAATACAATAAAAAACAAAAACACAAAGCACCTCACTCCTCCAACTAATTATTGCTGTGCGTTTTGTTTAAAAGGTTGTTCTTAAAAGGCCGTATCGGTCTGGACAAGTTGAACAGAGGAAAAAACATGATGCAAAAAAAAACAGATTTATTCTCAGCAAAACTTGACGGAAGCATTCAAATGTTGGCATGAATAAGCCTTACAACATCCTTTCATTTTTCTACACTGAAATGGTTGAAATTGCGCGTGATGGTCCTGCTGCACCCCAACACGAGCCACTTAATTCACACAGTGTCACTCCGCGACATGCTGGTGCGTGTGCACGGCAAGCCGAGGCTGCCTGTTACAGTCGCTCTGTTTTCCTCTCACACTCTATCTATTCACAGAAGATGGATGCATCGTGCAGTGCGTGTCCTTTCCCTCTTCCCGCCCTCACACTTCATGTTTACCTCTGGGACGCCCTCGCCAGATCTCTGACTGTACCAAGAGTTTTTAATAGATCACAATGTACAGTCGAGTCGGGTGCTCACTTCTCAAACGGAGGCTTTTTTTTTTTTCTGTTCTTTTTTGAAGGACCCTGCCCAGGGCTACTGAAACGAAGGCTAACAGTTTGTATTCTGCGCTGAGAGGAGCGGCTGGATGTGATCATCAACATGCTCATGCAGTAGCCCGGAGCAACGTGGAGGCGGGTCATCCTGAAGAAGAAATTCCGCAACTTTTTGTTTTGCGCGAATAAGGACGAGTTTTAAAAGCAGTGCACGTGACTCAGATATTACACGGCATGTGACTATCAAATTACTATCCTGTAATTTGACTCCATATGTTGAGTGGACGTTTGTGTTGTAAACCTGCTCCTCACTGAAGCCATCTGTCGGATGCTTCTGTCTTGTTTGTGTGTGTGTGTGTGTGTGTGTGTGTGTGTGTGTGTGTGTGTTGCATAACCAAATAAACCAGAGCAAATAATAGATTAATAATTCATTCCCCTAACCCCGGATATGAGAGGAAGCATTGAGGGAGAGAGAGAAAAAAAAATGGCAGCAGTCAGCACGATGGTCTCTCGCACCGAGGGCGCGCAGACAGTTCTATTTGCAGCCACGACCACTCAATGCTCTCCTGGGACCTCGGCAGAGGTTTTTATCTTGGTGCGACATGTCAGCAAAAAAAAAAAAAAAAAAAAAACTACAACAAAAAAAGTGCCTCCCCTTGTTGCGAGAATGCTAAAATGCAAAACACAATAAGTGGAAAAATCAGTTACAATTAACGATGACCCTGACCTGCCTGCAGCTCCACCAGACTAGACAGCACACAGCGGCGGACAGTTAATTAGGCTGTCGGCTGCATTTAAGCTTGTGTGCACGCAGCTCTCCCTCTCTGTGCGTGTGTGTATTTGCATGCGAGGGTGTTGCAGAATGGCTCTTGCACAATGGGAGGTTTAACAGAGGCCCCCAAAACTATTTGCACTCTGTATGGAGATGACAAATCAGGGAGGCGATTTGAACCAAGGCGAGGTCAAACTGTCGACAAAAGCAATTTTCCATTTAGGCCCACACACACGCATGCACGCACGCACGCACGCACACACACACACACACAGGCATGCACCCATGACTCTCACAGTATAATGGTGTTTAGTGGGGACGGCAAAAACAGAATTAAACCCACTGTTCGACAAATGTATTTGGTGTGTCTGTGTTTGGCCCTGCGACACGCTCTGGGGTTTATTTAAATGGGCTCTGAATGCAGCACATAATTAGTCAATTTTAGCCAACATCATCAAGGTCCCAGTAATAAGGGACTACGAGCGTGCTGCTATTGGCTAATGTCGACCAACAGCCTGCACGCTGGACGGATGTGGCTCCTCCGACCTGCAGCTAAACAGATCGACTCTGCGGCGATGCCGCTCTGAATTTCGGCTCCTGAACTGAGAGATTGCAGGTGATTGGCGCAGAATTTTTATTGACTCGGAGAAACCACCCCTGAGTTTTTCCCAAACTTGGCCCGCCTCCCTGTGACCCTCTCCCCTCTGCGCCGTGTGTCTTTTGATTGCTTTCTGATGCAGCAATAACTCCCCTTGAAGAATGGCCCGTGCCCGGTTTTCTCATCAGCCCTGCTGGTAATATCTTCTCTGCATCCATCTCCACCGTGCTGCCTCAGCCGCAGCACTTGCTCCTCTCGGCCTCGTCCTTTGTGCTTGTGCTTCATCTCGACGTTGCTCGCTTCCCCAACGAGCCCAGCAACACCTTTGAGTTTGGCCTCCTGGCATTTTCCTTGGAGCACGTTCACTCTTGTCCGCTGGTGATTCTCAGTCTCTTCTGCTGCTGCTGCACGGCTCCTTTTCATGAAGACTTTTAAATGACTCCTACTACTACTACTACTTTAACTATAGTAAGATAATAATAATGATCTTATTTCATCAAGCACTTTCCTAAGCAAGGCCTTTCAACAGCCCACCAAAATGGAAAGAAGAAAAACAATGAATTAGTTCTACTATAGTTATACAAAATACAAACAACTAATAATACATCAGATATAATATAAAAAAAGTGCTTAACAGAATTACAAAAGGAATTGAATTTTGATAGAATAACCCCAATGCATCTGGTTGTTTTCTTGGGGGGACTATAAATACAAATGGATTAAGGTATGAATAATGAGAATACAATAAGAAAAATGTAAGCATCATAACCCACATTGCGGCTAATCACATGGATATACAAGTAAATGCATCACAGCTCTACATTTAACAAGATGAAACCAATTACAGTGTGGAGCAAAAATCCAATAACATGATTAAAATGCAATATGAAAACAGTGCACAGACAGTCAGAGCAAAACAACCAAACAAATAAAACATGTAAGACTTGAAAAACGCACAATACGCGGAAACAGGATAATGTGTCTGAATATGTTCCTGCAGACAGCTTCTTTGTTCTTGAATACCGGTAAGTTGCACATCCGTAAATACACATCCGCAAATCATACAGACCCAAATGTCAAAAAAAAAACAAAAACAGAAGAGCTGAATCCTAAAAACCTCAGATTCAGATAAAAGCTGCAAAATTACCTAAAAAAAGAAAGAAAAAAAATCTTTTCAAAGCAGCCTTATCTCGACGCTCCAGTGCAGACACACATGAATTCTGCCCCCAAGGACTCCGTCACAGGTTGGCCATGCTTTGGCCTCTGCTATCAAAGAGGACAACGGCAATGAGGCTTAGTGTGGCGACCCCCCTGCTGTGAGGAAATGTACGCCTTCACGCTTCGGCTTGGCATGGACCGCGAAGTGATCAGCGTCCGTGCATGAATCCCTTTGTGTGGCCCAGTTGTGTGTTTCTTTGGGAAGAATTTGTACCACCCAGTTCCCGTTGGAGGCGTTACGCCCTCGTTTGAGGCCACGGTCGACGTCACGGGATCAGGCAAACCGAACAGACCAGGCGTCCTTCCCACCAGCTGTGAGTTGGTTCACCTGGAAAGAGTCGTTTGGTTTTGTAAGCTGTTTACCGTCACACTTGATAAGAGAGAGCCGACATCTAGTGACGTATAAACAGCTACAATACAAAGCAGGGCTTCCCAAATGTTCTCAGCTTGAGATCCATAAAAGAATTCTGTTTTGTGTGCGTGTGTGTGTGTGTTAGAGAAAGAGAGAAAAAGAAAAATCCAGTTCAACCCAAGTTGAGAATGTCGTTTCAGTGTGTCTCAAAGGAAACAGTGAGTTGAAAAACGTTTAAACTAATAATTCATCTTCACCACGTTTTCGACAGCCAGTGTTTTCTGCATGGGGAGAAACAATTGATTCAAAAATATAAACTCCACTGGCACTGCCATACTCCATGACAAATTCTTTGAACAAAAGCAAAACAGGTGAAATCTTGACCAATTCTGTGAATTGAACCCAAATCCAGGCGACGTGCAGCTGCGGCAAAAAAAAAACAAACAGCAGACACACACATGGTGGAACTGGGTGGCAAGTCATTAATGTTTACTTCCAAACTGGGCTTTGCAATCCTGCAGCACACACGTGTCCGCGTACGCTACAGTGCATTGAACCGCAGTCAAGTTCTCCTTCTTGCTGTCGCGACTCCGTCTCATCTCGGCTCCCTTCATGGTCGGATCGTCTCGGGCTACCCGTCGGCGTGCAGCCCGGCGCCACAGCGAGGCCCAGAAGGACGGGACGAGACGGGACGAGTCAGCGATTGGACGGGCAGAGCTGAACTCGAGCCCTGGAATCTGCTGGAGCCTCCCGCGCAAAAAGGAGTGACAACGGATCGATGCGGCTGATTAATTAACTTCTAATGAGTTCATTCGAGCGTTGAGAGAGCCACAAAGTTGACACGTCCCGCCATCTCCTCTGCCTCTGATCTATTCCCTCCATTATTCCTCCTCTCATCCTTTCCTCCATCTATTGATCTCATGTGAAGGCGCATTTCCTGTTGTTTTCATTTTTGGCGGCGGCGGTTTTTAACCGGCGATAGCTTTTTTAAATGACACGAACGCCAACCGGCCAACGGCAGATTATTGGACGTTACACAACGTCGCCGAGCAATCAGGGTGACCCGATTGCGGCTTCAGCCCACTCCGATTGCTAGCCGCTCCTGTTATCGTGCATTGACTGTCACGTCGCACAATGAAGATCAAACGGCATTCAGCTGACCCGATTCTCAGCGGCTGCCCAAGTTAGAGCCGCGCAAAGTCGGCCGTATCGACCGAAAGGCTCGTTGGTTCCCGCGTGCGATTACCCCCAGCGGTCACCGCGATCCCCGCCGGAGAGCGAAGAGCCGGCGGTTCTGACGCGATGGAGATGAATCGCGGTGAGAATTAAGGAAGCGGGCCGAGGATCAGCGACTAGCTCGGGCCGCCGGCTGTTTTTCTCCGCCCATTTCTCACCTCCGAGTTATTTGTCTCGTGGTGAAATTAGTAATCGCGCCGCCATCCATCATTGGCTGACCGGCTATCGATCGCCCGCGCACCTTCTCTTTTCAACTAAATTATATTACGAAAAAAAAAAAAAATGAGAGAATAGCTAATGTTTGAACGCCCCTCCCGACCCTTCCAGACCCGTCCAGCGTCTTTCGCCAGTCTCAGCGAAAGACTTCGTTCAAGAAAAAAGAAACGAACCAACCAACCATGAAAAAAATGTCCCAGACTTCTTTTATGTGCGTGTGTGTGTGTGTGTGTGTGTGTGTGTGTGTGCGCGTGTCGGCGGTAGCCAGACATGTCGAGCAATTCAATTCGGGCGGATTAAAGTTGTTGTTTTGAAGGGTGACAGGCGTGCAGCAGGTTTTAAACCAACATCGAATTTGATGCATGGCGAATTTCAGCTCAGGTGGCTCGCAGCCGCGCAGCTGCTGACACCTCGCCTGCTGCTGACAAATGCCGCGACGCAACGTCCTCCCCTCCGACAAGCGGGGGCGGAACGTGCTGATACAGACGCCGCACGCTGAATGCGTGAAGGAGGCAGAGGTGAGGCAGAGGTGCCCGTCTTCCACCGAGGGGTCGGGGGCTAAAAAAAAAAAATATATAAATATCAACTTTTGGACAGAAACGTTCAGCGGTGCCAAAAATCGAGGTCAAGAGCAGCTTGTTGTTTCATTTTTGTTTGTTGTTGTTGTTTTTGTTTGGACGTTTCCCAGTCGATAACACAAGCGGTAGGAAGAGGAGGATAAGGAGGGCGAGACGCTCAGCACCCTGGTCCTATTGATCGCTGACGAACCGTGACTATCGAGACTTGCCGCGCGGAGGTCAACGCGCCGCAGCCGCGTCCCTCACAATGGCACGGCAACAATGAGGATTTGCGGCGGCGAGTTAGATTATGAGCTTAGCGGCTCGGCAGTCGGCGCGCGACACAAATACTGACATGATACGGGGGCCGACTTCCGGGAGACGGGGCGCGCGTTTCCAACCGCTGCGCGGAGCGGCGGGGCGGGGCGAGGCGGGTGGGGTGGGAGGGAGGGCGTGTCGGCATGACGGAGAAGCACATTAAGGCGCCATTAATTGCAACCCCAGTGATCTAATTGCAGGAGGGTGGCGGCGGGGGAAGGAGAGCGGCTGGGAGGTTGCTAAACCTGCAACAACAAAAAAAAAAGGGGGGGGGGGGCTGGTGGCGGATTAGAGATTGTGCAGCAGCGGCGGAAGAGGGGTTAAAAGGCGGCCGCGTGCATGGGACGCGACACTGTTCGCACATGTGTGACGCGGCGGCTTCACTCTCATTTAGCCGTCTGCAAATCCCTAATCCTCGGGCCCAGATGTGGGCTTGCAGAATTCTGCAGCACACAATCACAGGGCAGCAAAACTGTAATCCCCCGCAGGCTCCGAGTTAGCTCGAGTGCTGTGCACATGTTTCATTTTTTCTATTTTCTTTTTTTTTTTAAAAAAAGATGATGAAGAAGGAGGAGGAGGAGGGGGAGGAGGCGGAAAAAAAAAAAATCAAAAAAGGAAAGTTGTACGACTGGACTTAAAGCCTGATGAAGGGCTGGGACTCTTTCACTTTCGCCTCTTTTCTCCCCCTTTGCTCCAAAGCCTTGTGACGGTCTGGTGTCTAAAAAGACAGCAAAGCGCCTCCTTTATCTCCCTCCATATCCCTTATCTAAATCCTCCCATTCCTCCTCCCCCTTCCACCTCCTCCCCCATCCCGACATCCCCCCGGACTCTCCCACCGCCGTTAGATTGCCTCTCAGCCGTCCACCGCCCTGTTTTCCTCCTCAGATGTCTAAAGTGCTGTGGACTTTTGGACCGAGGACGGCCCGGGAGAGACCTGAAAGGGTTTTTTTTTTTTTTGCCCTTCAATCTATCATATGTTGCCCGCAGCCAGAGAAACAGACCCTGACCAACCGCGGCCACCACACCGACGCATCGAGAGTCCACCGAAGGCCGAGCGTTCCTCCGACCCGACGCCGGAAAAGGCACGGATTATATGACGACGCAGCAAAAATGTGTCGGCTGAGCAGAGCGGGGCGACAGATCTGAGCCAGCATTTGTCGGAGCCAGAACCTAAAGTTACCGCTCCACCTATACGTCAACAGCAGTGGCTGTAGATATCCTGGTGCTGCTGGGTCGCTGATGTGCAGGAAGTGTTTCTTTCTTTCTTGCTTTAAAACCTGCTGTAAGGTGCAACAAAGGTGCATCGGTCAGTGTTCAATGTTTTGGGGCAACTTTTTAAGTAACCCGGTGTTCCTGATATTCAAGGACTGACAGCATTCACTGGCTAATTTGTAAAATGAAACGTGTTGTATAGCGGGTGCACTTAAAAGAGGTTCATAGAGTGGCACAGTTTCAGGAAGAAGACACCAAATATGAAACATGTTTTTTCATGCAGATATGATAAAAAATGTGTATCCCATCAAAACATAGTCAAAATCTGTTATAATGCATGACTGTGTGACCTATTATTCCTAGAACAAAAGGTTTTCACATCATACTGTGACCCATCATATTATAACACTATCAAATTATAACACTTACTTTGATAACTTGAAAATCTGGAAGGGGATGACTGGAAAAATGACACATTCACAGCAGTTCTTAAACCCGAAGGATGATGTCATCACAGGTATGCGTGCACTCTGAGGTGTGTTTTTGTACAGAAGGAGGAATGAGCTGGAACTGCTGGAGGAGGAGCTAGCTGAACTCGTGGAAGTCTTCCTGGATTTGGGCCGCGGACGAGTTGTGACCCGCCGTCAACATTTTGCAACACAACTCTCACATTGTGACATGAATCTGGTCTGTTATATTATCTCTGTGCCTTGGCACCATTGCCGTCTGATTCTTGTCCTTGTTGCAAGATTTAAATTGCGGCACGACCGGCACAAAGCAGGCAGATGTTGCGTTTTGGGAAGGCCAGTACGAAAATGGACGGTTCCAATCTTTTCCCTGTCCAAAGCACTTTCAATACTAAAATGACAGTTCCAGTCTGTTGTAATCTAGATTACTTCTATTCTACTCTAATTAACTTTGGCCTTTCCTTTCCCCCACTGCAACTGGATTGGACCCCCCCCCCCCCCCCCCCACTCTCTCACACACACACCATTAACTATATGCATGTGAGATTTATTGAGCACAAGGCGGGACTTCTGGCTGAGGTGTAATGTAACAACTGGCCTGTCAGAGCCACATTCAGCCTCGACATAATAGATTACGAGCCAAAAGGCGGCAGACGAGAATCTGCTGAACAGCCACAGATTAAAATGCAAAAGAAGATAATGTTCCCCAGCAGAAAGAGCTCCTTCGTGATGAAGTTCTTTATCCAGCCATGGGCAATAATTGCTATTGTTACATAAAAGTGTAGCCGCGACTGCAGGACAGTCAATCCCTCCCCACGCCCCCAGTGCACAAAAGAACCACCTTGACATTTTGAGCTTGTGTCCGTCACAAGCTAATTAATACCCGGCATCAGATTTATGCCTGCGTGAAGGTTCGGCCTGCTCTCGCTGCAAAAAAAAGTCCCAGGACTCTGCACCAGCGTCGCCGCCGTGGCGTTTGGGGAGGCCGCAGTGGGCGTGTGAACATCATCATCTGCCCGTGGACCTTCCTGACAGGACAATGAAGACATATTTCCCCAGTCTGTCCATGTATCCCTGGTGATTGTCTGGGAGGATGAGGATATCATCAATAACACAGTGTTAGAGAGCGAGTGGGCGGCTGTCGCCACGGCTACACAAAACCTTCCCACTGACACGTCGGCGGGATGTAGTAGAATTAAATCAAATCAAAAGAGGATTCACTTTGCCTCTCATCGCGTGCGCATGCGCACACACGCAAATAATATATTATATTCACAGACACAAAATAGGGAGGAAGCTCCATCTGCTCCAACCTGCTGCTTTCATTGTCCTGTTGTTTACTGTGAAAAGAAAAAAGAGGAGAGAAAGGGAGCAAAAAAAACAAAAAAAACCCTCACTCCTCGTGTTCCGAATTGGTTGGTGTAAAGGGGAGCATACCATCTGCTTACAGTCTCCGTACGACGCCCCCCCCCCCCCCAAAAAAAAATAGGCTACGTTTACCTTTTCAACAGCATCCTCCAAGTCAGTGCCGGCAAATTACGGGGGAAGGAGGGAGGCAGCGATTGAAGGCTCGAACCATTAATTTCCCTGGAGAAAGTGTGCACTCGGCTTGGAGGGCCAGAGTGACCTTTCGCTGACAAGACTGCGGCGGAGGAGACAGGCATGGTGGACAAATGAGATATTAGAATACAGCGGCGAGAGAGAGAGAGAGAGAGGATGGAGCAGAATACGGACAGCTGAGGGCAGATATATAGCTGTGCCGCCGGTGAGACATGTCTGCGATGAATAAGGATCCGCAGATTTGGATGGTTTTCAAGTTTCAGCCATCAGCTGCGTTTTTTATGACCTGGTGGACTTCAGGAGCTCAGGACTTATGCTGAAGATAAATAGTGAAAAATGCTCCCGGATTTGGGTTCAGAAACTCCATCAACGTCGATTCAGTCATGATGAACTCCAGATGATCCTGATGAAGTCCAGACAATAGAGCGAAAGGAACCATGAACATTGTGAAGTGTGACAAACATTTGAGAGATGGCTCAAGATGGATTTCTCTGAATTAGCAGTAACATCTTTGTCCATAGATGTCACAATAGAAATACAGAAAACACAGTGTGTTTGAGGGTGGGGGGGGGGGGGGGGGGGCTACGTCTGTTGCAGAATCAAAACATAAAGTATGAGCCACACGAATGATGGAGTTTGTGTATAAGTTGACACTGAAGTAGCCGTTGTGTTTGGGGGCGGTAAATGAAAAGGTGTTCAAGCTGCTGCATAAGCGCTCCCTCTCCCAGAGCCCCCTCAGGTGCTGTGTACCTGTGGCAGTTTCAGCTGCAAATGCATTCAAAAACACAGATAGTGGAACGGATTTTGTCAACAGCCTTACATATTTCAAATTCTTGAATATGTCCTGTGGCATGATTCCTCACTTGGAAATACCTGGCAAAAAAAACTGTTAATCTATTTTTTGCATATTGATATCTTGGTATCCCCAAAAATGACCCAAAACTTTAAATGAGGTCTGACAATGATAAAACAGTTTTTTTTCCCCTCTGGCTGTGATAAATACAGAAGTGTGTCATCGGCGTAAAGCACTATGCAATGATCTGTTGCCTCTCCGTAAAGAGATAATTTTCAGGTTGTTTCTGGAGCTTCTTGCCGGCAGCTTGGACCCAAATCCGACAATAAGCATCGGGCCTCCGATGTCAAACCAGTTGGAAACTACAGTGTAGATTATAAAGGTCAAGATCTGTTGGTTGAAATGGTGGTAACTGCTGTACAGCAATTCAAGCCATGAAACGAAAATTTTGTGCCGTTCCCATCACATGCATGTAGCTCCATTCGTGGTTGCATCTATTTGATCCCAAGTGCAGTTGGCAGGTTCAAGTGCATTCCGTCTTCTAAAGGCTCTGCCCTCTGGCTGACTTTATGGGATTAGTGGGTGGAGCCAAATAGATTAGTATCCTCCCACAATCAATATTGCTCCAAACACCCCACCTGAAAAGAAGAGAAACAGCTGATAACCCTCAGAGGCTTGACCTACCGATACTTTCAGGAGTTGGGGTCAAAAAATGACCCCAATTAGAATCAATGCTTCTTCAATATCTTCAATATTAATACTTTGAGTCACTGATTCAGATAACCCTGCACACCTCTGAAAGATGGTGTGATTGTCTAGAGACTTTTCAAAAATAAAAAAAATTCAAATTAAAACTCCTGGCTTTTAAGCCAGCTCCAAAGCTCACGTGGGGTGTTTGAAGAATCGGATTATGCAAACAGATTAAAAGAGAACCCAAGGAATTGCCTAATAAACAAAGATAAACATGTTAGCGAGAGCTGTCATGCGATGAGACACACGACCCCCATGTGGCTCACCTCAGAAGGAGACTAAACCCTTAAGCTTTGCCGTCTTAAAAAGTTACGACAGCGACGCTCCACAGTGGAACCCTTGGCCGTAAAACTCTCCAGGACCACGTGGCAAAGTTTATGATCGTACAGAATGTGTCATTTTGACAGACAAGGTCGGGATTCTGCTCCGCTCAAAGTCTCTTCCAGTCTTCTTTCAGTTTTCCCTGGTGAAATTTATGTTGTGTTGTTTGCTCTGAGACCTCTCTTACCTGCCAGGGCCAAAGCTGAGAGAAGTAATAAAGTAAGAGGAAAGGAGCCGCAATGAAAGTTATAACGGCTCTTTGACTGCACTGACTCCAGAGTCTGGTCTCAGAGCCTTTCTTAGTCTTGGAATTGTTCCTCTCCTCTTAGTTTGACAGTGTTTTATTTATCTTGATAGTCGGTGCCGACTGGACTGCTTGTAAAAATAGCATAATCAAAACATTAATTGCTTAAATGTGCATGCATAATTTAGCTAACTGGCAAACATTTGTGCATTCACTTGCTCTCAGTGGTCTTTTTTGTTGTATGTCTTTATGTGAAGATGTTTTCGAGGCCCTAATGTTGTCCAAAGTTCAATATCACCTGCGAGGAAACAAAATGTTTAGAGTGAGAATATAATAAATAACCAAACAGATTATTTTTGTTTTAAATTTGTGATTGAGCCTCTTTAAAGATGATGCTACGGATTCAAATTGATCAATGTCTTCCATGACAACCCAGTTTACAGTTTGTGCACCTTAACTTTGTCCAAGAATCTTGTCCCCATCTTGTAAATCTTTATGGTAAAATATGACTGTTGGAGTTCATGCAGCACAAGGTTATCAAGGTTTTTGTAAACAGCTCATGTAATGGGTCAGCTGCTGCATGTTAAAAGTGTTTCCAAGGCTACAGAATACAGCTCAGATCAGTAAGTGGCCACTGGGCGAAAGCGCGCGCATGGCTGGCTGGGCATTTCCCTTTTAATCCAATCGAACAACAACAATTTCAAGGTTCTGGTTCTCAAGTAAATAAACAAAACAAAGTGAAGTTGTCCTCCAAAGGCTATTTATCCACTGAACAAAAAAAGCCTTTATGTGTCTGAGTTGTAGCAGGGTTGTGACATAGATTTTGATAATGGAGCAATTACAATTAAACAGAATAAAAATATATTATCCTCTGTAGAAAGAAAATAAGGTCAGAACTGATAACACCTCGCGCTTTGAAGTTTCAAGCTGGCGTGAATTCATTTCAGTGGTACTGATATTGAGCATAATTTTTCTTTGATTGCTCGAGGAGGCACCGACATTAAAGTCCGGCGCTCTCCGCCTGAGACGGGCCATCGCGGATCCTTGCCACACACACACACACACACACACACACACCAGCAGCACACCGAGGGTGCCGTTAAGAGTTTGCATGAACTAAACATCAGCCGGCCCTCAGCCATGAGTCCTGCATTAATTATAAGCGTGAGGATGTGAGGATCAGCGCAGTAAGCTCATAATATACATCCTCTACCCACACACACACACACACACGCAGAAAATCAACAGCAGCGCCCAGCAGTGACTAATGACTCACACCCACTTGTTTTGTCTAAATTACACAGTCGCCCCTTCAGTGCTGTAGACATGGTGCACTAAAGCGCATGGAGTTGCCGTGCACTGGAAATCTATGGACAGAGCACTGAACTGACAGGAGAATGTCCAAGGTTATATTACAGTTCAGGTCACTGATACTGAAAAGATTAAGACACATTTTTGTTTCAATGATTTAACGTTTTTTTTTTTTTTAATGGACCGTTTTTACACTTTCACACATCGTCTAATTTCCTGTGCTGTGTCCATTTTCAAGATATTGTCAGTGAGACGGGAGAGGAACAGCATGGTTTATTGCTTCCACGTACGCAGCCGCGTCTCCAGCAAAGTTTGGTCTGTGTATTTGACACTCTTCAGCTATGGGTCAAGCTACTAATCCCTCTCAGTAACAGTAATTCAACCTGCTTTAACTTCGACTGAGTGCCAGTAAGTTTGAGTCTTAAGGTGCAAAGTTGAGGGTTTTTTTTTTTTTTTTTTCTGTGTCTTCACCAAAACAAGGATTCAAGGTGATACAACGAACCAATGAAAATATCTTTAATTGCCATTTAAAAAAGGACAAACCATCAAACTACATTGTGTCATTTCTGATGACTGACCCTCTGAGAAACACAGACCTCAGACTTACCTGAAATTATGTTGCAAAAAACAATTACCTTTTTGTCAAGTGACCCCCACAAAATGGCCCCAAAAAAAGATAAATAAATAAAAATCACACTTGACTCAAAATAATTATTTAATGTTTTTAAAATGAGAATCCAACTTAAGGATCACTTTAAGAAAACAATTTTGGACATATGAAGTCACATTATCACTCTTTTATTAAATAGCTACATCAATTTTACCATTTCAATAACGTGCCGAGAATTGTGTTGAATTTTAATTGTTTGTTTTTTAGTTTGTTTAAAAAAAAAAAAGGTTAAATCAGAGCTGTGATGCCTTGCTGCTGCCTTTCTGTCACTTTAGGTTTCATCTGATGAAGCCAGATATGCAAACGACTTGTTGTTGTTGTTGTTGGTTTTTCTCTTCACACATATTTGCTCCTCTGTTTTCTTTTTCTGGGGCCCCTTTATGTCTCCATCCTCATCCACACATTGCCGCTGATTGTCTGATGTCCTTTCTTGTAACTGACACAGGGGAGGAGCAGGAAGAGGAAGGTATTCTGCTGGTCCCAGTCCTCAGACTTCTTGCATCCTTCTTATGTGGAATGTGAAACTTCCCGTCCCTGTCTCCTCACGCCTTCTTGCAGGGGTTTCCTGTATCAGCAGGAGGGGTGCGTGGGTCAAAGGTCGAGTCTACTGTAACTCCCAGCACATGCCAGGCTACAGTTGCTACACCATTCCTTTCTTCACCTCTGAATTGATCAAGAATGGCTCCCTCAGGAACTGCTTGGGTAGAGGTTGTTCTTTGAAAAAAAAAAAAAAAAAAAATCCTACAGTATCTCAGTCCACAGCTGAAGTTGAATGAACTCACATAAAAGAAACTGACTAGATTCAAGTAGAGGGGCGTTTGTTTTATGCTTTTGTGCAGCATTTATGAAACAGCAAACTGAGTTCACTGTGTGTTTAGGATAGAAAGATAAATGTGGTTACTACAGATTTTAGGCTGAGACGCTGAAAGGAAAAATCCTGTAAAAAAAAAAAAAAAAAATCCTTTGAGATAAGATAAACTAGAAAACTGTTCCACTCTATCCTGATTTAAATGTGTTTATGTTTGATGCTAAACGTGTGTGACCGCATCGCTGTGGCGAAAAGGTATTTGCTGGTTGGAGGTGTGTGGGCAGGTGGGGGCTTTCTGATGATAAAACACCACCCAGGCTAATCATCTCAACTGTTTTATAATCTAGCGCATGTCTGACGTAAAAAAAATAATACGACTCTTAAGCCATGTGGAGTCTTGGCCAGCCACGCTGAGCTTGTTATCTCAAGTTGTGTAGTCTACGTCTGTCTCGACTTCAAACCGCTGGTTCCGGTCTTTCTTTCTTTTTCAAAAAAAAATCTTTCACTCACCTGCCAAATGGGTCTCCTACACCAGTTTCACCACCGACCCATTGTGCTTTTTTTTTCTGGACTTTGCAGCTGCTTCGACATCCTTGAGTCTTAGGCGGAAGTCTTAGTTGCTTAGTGGTCCAATGTATTGGTGAGCATTTCAGCCCTCTTCCTCGAAGGCTGAATTTCAATGAAATAACAGCCAGGTCCATGATGTTTAGTGTTGAACAACAGATTCAATTGTTTGTTGGTCAATTCCACGATTTGTTTCCACGCTTGGCACAGTGGCCGACGTGGGCCTCGATTCTCCATATTCTGTTTTTGTTGTGCGGTTGCGATGCCTTGAGAGCAAGAGATGGAAATGCTTTGCACAGTAGTAACAGTAAAAGGGAGAAAATAATGGACTCACCCTTGCACCCTTCTCTGGCAAACATTTACAGCCTCCGCTGCAGTCTCTCCCTCCACAGGGTCCGCTGTGCTTCTTCCCACCCTGGAATAAAAAAAAGCATAAAAGGAGACAACAGGAATGTTACAACTGAACAACTTGGGGTCGCCCCAAGAGTGCCACACTTTTTTGGGGAGATTGCTTGTGAGCGTCTTGTCTTTGTCAGTCAAAATTCCCCTTTGGGACAATAAAATAACAACATCCTCCTGCCTTGTGCACCAGCAGGCGGGGTGGGGCAAGCGGTTGTGTACTGTAAGTGTGACCGGCTGTGTTTGTGTAAACTGTGGTTTCTGCCTCCACTTTTCTTCTGCTCCAGCGGTGGTCTGATGCGCCAGTGCTGGGGGACTGTAATGCTGCTTGCGTGCGTACATAGGTCGAGGCGAAACAGATAGCCGCGTGTCCGCGAGGAACCCATTCATCAGGGGCCTGCCACCAGCATGGGCAATGTGTCTTTGGATATGCGCATGTACCGACAAACCCACCCACCGTCGTCATGACATCATCAAAGACGGCGGGAACGGACAAAGGGGGTTTCCCGACCTGCAGGTCAAAGGTGTCGGGACCCCGAGGTGGCTGAGATAGCCTTGGACGCTAAACGAGGCAGAATGGAGTCCTCTTTCTGTGAGAAAATGACTATGTAAAATACAAGCCCCCCCCCCCCCTCATACCCCACCATCCCGCCCACCAACTCATCAGAAGCAGAAGACAGCTACGAGTGTGGAGGCCGTGTGACATTCAACTGACGCCTGCAAAACAGACATCAGGATAGGAAGAACCCCAGAACTAGAATTAACTAACGATGTGTGTGAGTCACAGTTAAGTGCTGTTTGGACCCTGCAGCTGTTTTGGTGTATCTTCTTTTCGACGCATGAAAGGACACATTGCTTTTTCTTTAATTTATTTTTTTTTTTTAACAGTTTCCAATGTCTCACGTTGACGGCGGATCCTGTTGCTCACAAAGGCCACATTGAGGCTCGTCTTGTGCACAAAGACTTTCTTTTACCACCGAGACGCCGGCACTTAATGAGCCCCTATCTGCACAGCACAAAAAAAAAACTCTCTGCCCCTCTCGTGTGGAATGCAGCAAACTGCATTTCCCGGTGACCTCTGCTCGGGACTTGTGTGATATGGCTAAAACGCGCTGGCGTGGGGTTTTATTTTAGCCCGCACGCACGCACGCAAGCACGAGGCACTTTATCTCTTCGCTAAAATGCGCTCACCCTAACCTTCATTCCCTTTTTTGAACGGAATAATTGGAATTTATTAAGCCATGCCAAAAAAAAAACAACTAAACTAAATGCATAGCCTAGTTTAGAGACGACTACCTTGGCAATATTTTTAGCGCCAGGCTGTGTGTTCACCAAAACAAGGATTCAAGGTGATACAACGAACCAATGAAAATATCTTTAATTGCCATCTAAAAAAAATACAAACCATCAAACTGCATTGTGTCATTTCTGATGACAGACCCTCTGAGTAACACAGACTGAGCTCAGACTTACCTGAAATTATGTCGCAAAAAAAAAACAACTTTTTGTCAAGTGGCCCCTGCAAAATGGCCAAAAATAGTTTTCACAGGTCAAATAAAAAAGATGAATAAATAAAAACCACACTTGCTCAAAATAATTATTCAATGTTTTTAAAATGAGAATCCAACTTAAGCATCACTTTAAGAAAACACTTTTGGACATATTAAGTTACATTATCACTATTTTATTAATTAGCTACATCAATTTTCCCATTTCAAAAACATGCCGAGAATTGTGTTGAATTTTAATTGTTTGTTTTTTAGTTGGTTTAAAAAAAAAAAGAAGGTTAAATCAGAGCTGTAAAGTAATTAGTGGAAGCCATCTGGGACCAGGAATGGGCTGAGTAAGTTCAAGACCCCGGAATCCCCTCAGCGTTGTCACAAAGACCATCGGTGAAACTTTTGGCTGGGTGGAACCACGTCATCCTCGCCACATCAGCCTCATCTTGACGCTGTCGGCATCGAGTCCCTCCAGATGGGCAAAAGTAAAGACATGAAACGCGAGCGGCTGTGTTCACCCTTTAATTGGATCCGAGCGTATCGACCGCTGGCTGTGTTATGGCCGGTCAATATCCAGGGCGCAGCAGTCAGAGGTGAAAGAGCCTGGCCTCCTTTCTACATTTTCACCCTCCTGCATCTGCACACAGGTCAGCAGCGGCTCAGTCTATTATGACTGAATGTTCAGACGGGAGTGCAGCCATCTTTCCTTGTCGATGAGGCAGCAGTAATGAGGTATGAACAGCGCAGATCCTCCGGTAGAACAAACTGTCCGGTGTGACACGGAGCAGAGTGGAAGCAGAGTGGAAGAATTCCTGGATTTTCATGACAGACCTGCCGCACCACTTGAATGATCTCAGTCAGAACATTGATAACAGCCAGTCTTGTTCCTACTGAGTGAAAGACAGCCCTTCCAAAAAAGGCACGCTGGCGGAGGAGGTTGCGTTCTGGCAGCAGTTATTTCTATTACTATACGCTTGTTGTCGCTCGTTTTGACAAACTGGATGCAAAGTAGGCTTGTAGGCAGGAAAAGTAGATCCAAGAACTTTACTTCAGGAGGAGCGGCTCAACTCTCGGAGGAGTTGTGCACCGTGGCAGGACCTCTCGTGGCTCCGGCTACATGGAGTCCTCGGCGGCCGCGTCCTGTAATGTGCCGTGGAGCCGTGGTTATGACATCAGGCAACATCAGGGCCCCATCATCTACATTAGTGCCAGAGAGAGAGCCTTGCCTCCCCCACACATCACTTAACACAACTCCTTGCTAGTCACAACTTCGACCGCCAGGCAATAAGAACACACAGACACAAACAGTCTTCATGGCCAATGGCACAATAGGCCTGTGTATGCCACAATGTGACATGCAAGCTGCATTAAAGTACTGCTAGACTACTAGATTAATACAACTATTAAACTATCAACAAATAAACTTTTTTTTATCAATTCATTTTTAACCCTTGTTCAGGCAGATAAAGTAAACAGTGTACCGCCAAACTTTACAATTCAAACACGCCTTTCTGAAAATAAAATAAAAGTGCCAATTACCGTGAAACAGTTTCACCGCCATTAAACATCTTTTGCTTCTCTTCACAGTTGACTGACTATTTAGTTTGAATTTTTTTTGTATGCATACATTGGAATACACATTTGCCCAAACACACGACGGACAACAAAATCTCTTTGGAGATGCATCTAATTTCCTGTGGCAGGCAAGACGTTGGGGATTAGGTTGAGGAGTCTGCGTCCCTGCTGTCTGTTCTGTTTCTTGTCTGAGAAACACACTGTGGAGGTAGGATTTCCGTTCTCTGGACGTCACAGCTTCACATTCCGTGTCTTCCGAAGCGAAACAAAATGCCGCGCTGCAGAATCAAAGGGACAAAAAAAACGAGCAAAAAGCATTGCTTTATGAATATGAAGCGCGACGTTATTTTACACAAAAACACACCAGCAGTACGGCCCGTTTCCCATATCCCGTCACCTTCTTGCATTAAGGGGCCTTTCCTTTTATCTTCCCAAAGTCAATTCAAGGAAATCATCAATGGTGAGAGTGTTGTCTCCTTCCCTGGTTTTTGCCAGAACGGCTTTGACTTTGAAGGTGCGGTGCTGGACCACTTAGATCTCAAGTCTTAAATCCATCTTCACTGGATCCAGCCTCAAAATATTTCAGTCATCCGCACCCCCAAATGAATGCAGCAGTTTGTGGAGATGGGGGGGGGGGGGTTAGTACTCCGAGGAATGTGGAGAGAAAGAAACGAGCGCGGTAGTCTGTGATTAATAGCATCTGCTTGAGAGAGCGGTGTGAATGCTGCAGCTTCGCTAGAGCTCAACGGCGTTTTTAAATTAAAGAGGAGACCGAAAAATAACACGATAACGAGGACGAGACGAAGCCTGACTGTCAGCCAGCCAGTGACGTGCACCAATGAGACGCCACAAAACTTGTTTGTTTCATAAATGCTTACATCTGTCTTTTTGTTTCTAATAAACTGCCTGGATCTCCGAAACTTTTAATGTGACCGATAAAAATTCTCAGTTATTTCAGTGTTTTTAGTTTCGCAACAGCTCAGTTTCTATTATTAGTTTGTTTTTGTTTTTTGTTTTTTTAAAAAAAACCACATCGAATACACACATTATGTTCAGCAAACACGTTTTTAAATTTAATTTGTAGGCGTCCATGAGCGTGACACAGCGAAATCATGGCATCAATAACACTTCAATTACTTCTCTCACTCTTTTAAACTTGGCACCGAATCGTCAGTGTCATCTAAAAAAAAAAAAAAACGTCTAATCTTAATTCTCTCCTCCGTTCGGTCCCCTGCGTAACTGGGAAAAGGTGAGCCGGGGCGTGATTCAAAACAAGAGCGTGGTAATTGCAGTCAACAACATAACGCGATTAATGGAAATGTTCTTTTTGCGCAGTGGCTGGCACGGCTCTCCCTCAGTCACAGAGAGCACATCCAATTATGACATCACAGGCAACATCACAACAAATTAGACGGGGTAGTTCTGCCTAATGATGTTTATCACTTGATGTGCACACGTTGGGACTTAATCACATTTCCCCTGCACGGTGTGAAGCTAAGTGTTTATCCTTGAGCCGAGGCTCGCGCGCCGGTGTTTAGCGCGAGAGCACAAGGGCCTGCGACGGCGGGGCGTTCAATGACTTCCTGAGAAGATGGAAAAGCCTCTCGCCGCAAAGAAAAAAACCTTGTTCTCCTTTCAGCCAATTAAGGAACCCCACAATGCAAAATAAATAAAAACCTTCTTTCATTATTCAGTGGCGCCGCGTCGGCCTTGTCATGTCGCCGTCCCCTCGTCGTGATCTGAGTGCCGTTCGACACGACATCCACGGCGCGCCGCATCATTTGTCACAAACTCAGATAATGGTTCCGGGCCGCTGCCCGTCCTTCTCCCACCAGCCGCTGCCGGAGATTTAGTTCCACGCAGATGCCCTGTTGAGCTGGCGGTAATTAAACTCCACATTTCCATTGATCTCCTTTATCTCTTCCTACGTTTCGGCTGCCGCCTGCCTGCCTCCCTTCCTCGCTCCCGATCCCATCCTGAGGAGAGGATCCCTGAATAAATAATGTGGGTTTCCGAGCGCAGCCTCGTTAATTGGCTTGTCTTTATGAGACCAGAGGGTTCTCGCTGACCTTTAGTGGAGATCGCCAGTGGCCCGGGGCGAGACGCCTGTAGGTACAAAGCGAGAGCTGTTAGCCGTGGGATCGCACGGAGGCGGCGGTAGGAGAACGCATTTCCACACCGTTATGCCTTCGGCCTAATTGTTCATCACCTGTGACCGTCCGTCTGAAGAGTCACATGAATCAATCCTGGGTTAATATCGTGGACATGTGTGATATATGTTTAAAGAGAAATAAACATGAAAAAGGGTGAAAGTCGGGTTGCATTTTTTAAATTCTCAACTCTGAGTGGCAGCTGAAGGTTTTGCAAGTCTGAAATATGCCTCATCCATCTTGCCAACCTCCAGGAGATAATATCTGTGGTCTCGAGTTTTATCAGCGGCTTCCGCGAGAAGTCAGCTTCCTTTTCGGGATGAAGAGAACGCAGTCGGTCAAAACTGTTCTGAAAACTTCAAGGAAGAGGCTTTGCGTTTAAATAATTGGGTCTTTTTCTTGGTGTTGTCTTTAAAAAAAAGAACACGCACACAGCCCAACAAAGGCGATATATTTTTTTTCACAAGATTGTCTTAAGTTCTGCCTCCCATTTGTACATTTCTTTGAGCTTTTTACTCGATCCACGGTACCATGCTTGGTTAATGTCCTCTATTAATTAAACAATGTTTTCAAACATTGTGTTGCCATTTAAAAAAGCAATATGTATATATATATATATATATATATATATCCGCCTCACAACAAGAAGGTTGTGGGTTCGATGCCTGGGACCTTTCTGTGTGGAGTTTGCATGTTCTCCCTGTGTCTGCGTGGGTTCTCTCCGGGTTCTCCGGCTTCCTCCCACACTCCAAAAACATGCATGTGAGGTCAATGGAACACTGTAAATTGTCCGTAGGTGTGCATGTGAGTGTGAATGGTTGTCTGTGTCTATGTGGCCCTGCGATGAACTGGCGACTTGTCCAGGGTGCCACCCTGCCTTCGCCCTAAGACAGCTGGGAGAGGCTCCAGCAGACCCCCGTGACCCTGAGCTCGGGACTAAGCGGGTATGGAAAATGAATGAATGATGAATGGATATATATATATATTTGTGTGTGTGTGTGTGTGTGTGTGTACATCCAATTTGTTTCATATAAACGGATGCCAGGGATGCTCCTCACAAACCATATTGTGCTCCTCAGTCTACAGGAATGAGGTTTTCTAAAATTAGCACTCTGTCACTCCTTTGCAACGTTGATTAGCAGGAAATATGATTAGTAATAATGTTTCCCAGGCGGTACTGCTCCTTTGGCCCAGGCAGTCTTCCGAGTTTCACGAATGATCAGCATCCATTCTGTCAGCTGAGCAGAGGTGCCACAAGAAACACCCGAACAACGACGGCATGAACTGATGATCCACACCGGAGGGTTGTCTGGCTTCGCCGATAGCAGGTCCAAGCTCAGGTCACTGGACGGGTGTCACGCCATGACGTACGAGCCATTAATCACGAATGGGGTGCTTTTCTTTTTCTTCAGGAATCTGTTGAACACAGAGCTCACCTCCGAATAATTAGAGTATATGTCATCACTTTTAGCAGCAGAGTGACTGCGATCCATAAACCCGCCGGTCGGTCCGACCCTCCGCTGGTGCTTGTTATGACGAACCTAATGGATTTTTATCCAGCGTTCATTAATTCCTGGCACTAAGCACCCAGCTTGTAGCAGCCTCGTGTTCAGACGTACGCACGCTGCGTTCCATCTGAGAGGCGCATTCACGGTGGGGTGTCAATTATTTCATTTAACCTACGGAGACAATTTGAAAGGAGTGAGGGGTTTGTGTACTTCATTATGTTACTCTGCTGTTCTTTCACAGCTTCACTCCTTCATGTGACAGAAGTTCACTTCTCATTTGTCAGCTTAGCTCGGGTTCCGACTGCCGCTCTCAGGTATCAGCAGTCAAAACGTTTGCCTGCCACTGTGGCGCTGACCTTGGTATTTCTGTCTCTGTCTCTGTCTCATATATATATATATATATATATATATATATATATATATATATATATATATATAATATATGTATATATATATATATATATATACACTTACATAACAATAATAGAAGGAAACTTCTACTGGAAACCATTATCTACAGAGCACTGTCACAGTGTTGGCCAAGGAGTGAAGGGTGCAGAGGGAGGTAATAACAATATGTTTGTTTGTTTTTTTTATTTAGAACCTTTATTTAGTTTGCTTCAGGTTAACATGGGCATATAAAAATATATATATTGGAAATGGGGTTGGAGTTAACGTGTTGTAAATCTAGCACATTTAAAAACACTGCAGTGTCTGAGAAGCTCAAAATAACAGTACACAAAATAGGCAACACAGGGTACAAGGCAAGAGACAATAGCAGGTGGCAAAGTGGCAAGGTTCCATCCCAATTGAAAGCCAAAGGAAAAAAAGCAAAACAATTAAGTTCACAGACAAAAAGCCTTGAGTACAACTTTTTATCTTTGTCTTTTAATTTGACAAAATTGCCAAAGTAGCGGTGTCCGCACGAATCACCATGGCAGCAGTTTTTCAGGGCAACGTGCAGCAGTTGCTCCCCCTCCTCGTACCTTCCCGCTTCTCTGTACCAGGAGGAAGCTAAAAGTACAGAACTCGACTGAAATCACTGTCTATTGGAAGTTGGTATGATACATGGGGCTAAGTTTTGGAATTTGTAACGTTAGCAATCCAGTTGCCCTGCGACATTGAAGAGAAATTGTGTTTTCTTTCAATTTCATACTCGGCTAAGGTTGCGGGTCTTTTTTATTTTTTATTTTTTCTTATTTCTTTTTTTTTTTTTTTTTTTCACTGAATGCCCATTCCTTGTTTTAAGCCACTTTGTTCACGGGTAAATTCATTTAATCAAACGGAATGACTCATCGGTAATTCATTTGGGCAGAGTGCTTTGAAATGGATAAGGATTTTTTTATTTTTTTTTTAAATGTGTATTTATTTGTTCTTCTAAGATGCTTTTATGTCTGGGGGTGGTCAAAGAAGACGTTTTCCTGGAAGAAAATGAACAGTTATGCAACCCTACGCTGACAGATGACTTAAAATCGGAGGAAATTAAACACTTTTGGTGCGCGCGGTGCATGCAGGTCATTATTTCCGCGAGCAGACGAAACACAATCTGGTGGCTCGTGTCTTATCGCCTTTTGTCAGCTTAGACAAATTAAAGATTTGGACTCTGTGCGAGATTGATTGAGCATTTTCACAGATTCCCCAGCATCTTGTGGAACACTGTGTTACTCTGAAAGGCCCCACCATCACATGCCATTTAAATTCAGACTCTGACGTGCGATCAGAGTGTATCAATTTTGGGTCGGCGCAATGCACGCCACGCGTTATTGATGCCGCACCCCGATACCATCTGTACATCAGGGTGCGAGAAGATCTCATTATAAGATTTCACAAACCATAACCCTCTGTAACTGTAGCCAAGGATTGCGTTTGGATTCTCCAATTGGACTTCAGTGGATTGAAATCTCATCAGTTGATAAAAACTCTGTGAAATAAGTTTCCCGTTGTATCATGTTGCATTTGCAGAAAAGGAACGACTTTAGACAGTAATTGTCCTGAAGAAGGTAACAAATCCTGTTGTGTTGGGTGGGAGCTCCACATCGCTGCGCTCCTTGCGATGCTCTCCCTGCGACTAACACAATGAGAGAACGGGAGGGAAAAATAGACTAAGCTTATAATCCAATCTGATTCAGAATTCGGAACCACAATAAGATACAGCGTGTCTTCGCACAGCTCGGGAATAGCAGGAAAGCCCAAAATAGCTGAGAAATTTGGATTTAAATCTAAACCTCCTTAAGTAATTTGGCAGGGAGAGCTGAGAAAAGGCCATGGTTCAGCTGCTGTGTTGAAAAATCTCGCCATCAAACTAGATACAGATACCCTTTTTTTTTTTTTTTGGTCCCATTAGGATATTTTTAGACCCAGGAGAAAGGTGTGAAGAGAAGGGGCAAATAAAGTGAGCTTGTCAGTGGCGATTACACTGAATGAAGTGAGGAAAATTACCTAATTCCAATTAGAAACGCTGTGTAATCGGCTTTATCTACCGTGCAGATGGTATTAGACCTCTAAATAATCTGGAATGGGAAGGACTCGAGCAGAGCTCAGCCGCTGCTCCCTCCTGTCCTTATTTATTGTGAGCTCGCCATGCAAAGGTTTAATCTGATATGCATCTACTTATAATCCAGCAGAGTGCAATAGGACTTCCTCACGTGATACTATATGGCTTTGACGTGACTGCATCAAGGTTAAAGGTCGTCACAAAAAAAAAGAAAAGGGGACAGCTCTCAAAGTTTGTTGTGTTTCTTGCTTTTAAATGCAATCAAACAGCTCAGTTTTAACAGTATGTTAAACAGATTGTTCGTTTTTTGTTCTTTTGTTGTTTTTTCTGGGTATTTCTATATTGGATAAATGTCAGTGTCTTTTCCTGAGCAGACCACACGGATGTGAGAGACTGATTTCTGATTTTTGGAAACCATCAGTAGTCAGTCTTTCACATTTGCTGCTGACTGAACATCTCACCAAACGATGCGCAGACGATTATGTTATTTTCCGCTTTGAATTGTGTTGCCTTGTCAATCACCATTCACAGACTCTTCACACAATGATCGTGGTAATGAGACCTTAGCGTTTCTTGAATAATTTGTGCAAAAGTGCCAGTTTTTAACATCATCAGCTCTGGAGATGTGGACCTTCAATCCAAACAAAGACCAGAACTTTTTGGTTTAGAATTAAATGTTTCATTTGTCCAAAGAGAATTTGAAGAAATTTCGGTTTTCCCGTTGATGATGTGCAGCAACATTCACTCTCAGTCAGTCGTCAGTCTTCATGGCCTCGGAACTTTGAGACAGATTTTATATTTTCAGCCAAAGGCAAAGTATGACGCTGTCCTAGTGCTTCTGCAATGAGTTGTGAAAAACAATAGGGCCTCTGAAGACTGCCGCGCCTTAATCCCTCGCTCAAAAAAAGGAGAAACTGCATTCACACCAAATTTTTTTCCTGCTTCTTTGGCCCTTGTTTCGTCAGCACATAGTCTGTTAATGGGAGCAGTGACGCACCAAGCAAAGACCAACCTGGAGTGAAGGATGACAGCAATTTGAAGGGCTTTCTCTGGTTGATTTGATCTCAACTCTAAATTTGTGTGTGTGTGTGTGTGTGTTTTAAAGATGATTATCTCTGTTTTATATCATTTTTTTTTAAACCATGAGCATTTTAATGTTAAAAAAAAGAAGGCCAAAATGCTTATTTAAGTGGCAGTCCAGCTTTCAATTGTTTTTTATGACAATCCTCAGATGGAACTACAAGCAGATGTTGGGATTGGGGTATTACAACATTCTCTGTCGTGGTCTTTGCCCAAGTAAGTTGTTTAAGGTTGGGTCAGAGGAGCAAATCTTCATCCAGGTCTTCCTTTTGCATTCCTCTCAATCTCTCAGCTCTGAAAAGGACGCGGAAAAATCAAGGACGGACAGCTGAACACGTTTGGGCTGCGGGAGAATAAATTTCCACATGCTCGTCCTTTCCGACCCGCTGACGATCCCAAGGAGGGTAGCCTTGTCAAGCCAGGTAATAAATAGCTGGCGAAGACGTATAGCGTGTTTACATGTGGCCCTTTTCGCTACTGGCTAACCTCCAGCAGCATTCACATGCATACAGGAAATGATGGATCGTGATTCATGACTTCAGGCAGGCCTCCGCTGTCTGTGTTTGACTATAGTGTGTGTGTGTGTGTGTGTGCAAATCAGCATAATTACAGCTTAAAGCAAACAACCCTGCATTGTCTTTGGACCAATGAGTTAATGAGGTTACAGAGTGAAGGGAAGGAGGGGGTTGGGGGTGCGGTGGGGTGGGGTGGGGAGCAATTCCATCACCCGTTGTCTACTGCAGGCCACCGAGGAAAATGAGCTGTCACCCGATCTTAATGGCGACGGGGTTTTCACCCTGGCCAGAATTAATATCTGACTCCAAGGCCTAATGAGCGAGAGGGAGAGCGGAGCGGAGTCTTTGTCCTGTGAGAGAATGTGGAGAATGGAAGGGAACGAAGAGCACATCAAAAGAAGTAGATAAAGAGACGTGATGGCACTTGCTAGCAGATACTTCATCGTCCAGTCACTTCCTGGACACTTCCGGCCGCTCAGTCTCCAGGGCCAGTCGCAAACAAAGCAGAGCAATTTGACTTAATATGATGCTGGGCAATAGGGGAAAGTGTTGTTTGAATTGAACAGTTATTGATGATGATGATGATGATGATGATGATGATGATGATGATGATGATGATGATGATGATGATGTGTTGATGCACGTTGTTTTGTTTTCAAAATGGGGTCTCGTGGGATGAGATTTTACGAGTATTCCGGTTTGTGCGCTTCACCCCGTTCAATGGAAACACCTGCAAATGGCAAGTGCGCTTTTATTTTGCAATAAACTCAGTCACTGAAACGCAGCTACAAAGGCTCCGTGCCGTGTGCGTCCTCTTCCGGGTGCCTTGTTACTTTCTTTGCAACGCCACCTTGTTCACCGGCCATCTTGCGCACACACACACACACACGCGCGCGCGCGCCCAAGTAGCGTAACATTTTTGCATTGACGGAGCAAGCGGAGACGTAATCATCATGGGAAAGTCGAATACAACATCGGCTGAGCGAGGGGATTAATTAAATATTCTGCTCGATATGTTTGGACTTTCGATCCCTTTTTCCCACCAGCGTGATTACGGGGCGATGAAGTTTCCTCGGCCGAGCTGTTGTTCTCTTCCGACGCCCGTCTTGAATCCTTCTTCTCGAGTCGTGTCTTTCGCTGATTCTGAAAGTTGTCGCTCGCGCCTCGCTCTGCTTTTGATCCATGGGACTTGTGGTAAACAGAGCAGAGGAACCCCCAGCCGCGGGAACCGCCTCCTCTGAGACTCAACAGCATGACTCATTTCGCTGCTGCCATCAATTAAAGAGGCCCCGATACTCCTCCCCCTCTCCCCCTCCCCCACCCGCCACCGTTCGTATGACAACGATCCTCCCTTCGTTAATTTCCAGTCGCTCGCTGTGTAGGGCCTCTGGCCTTAACGCTCCCATGACAGTTTACCTGTGTCCTTTTCATTTGCCTGTGCACATCATTGCGATACAGAGTAATGAAATGAGCGGAGGGCTCGGGAGTGAGTGGGTTGATTGTATAATTAGCTGGGGGGTGGGGGGGGGTCGTAAGTTATATTCCACTTGGCAGAAACAACTTTGCAAAATGTATTTCTTCTAATCAGGGATATTTTTTAGGAAGGGTTACCCTGTGGGACTGAGGGACAACTGTTGTGTTTTAGCATTTTCTATGTAATCAAATCAGGCATTTTCACCGTGGCTTAATTTAGATGCTTCTTTATCTACATCTTTTTTTCCCCCTCCAAGCTGGCATGACAAAGAGGACATTTGCTCAATCCTTTGAAACTATTTCAATTATCCGGCCTGTAAATACCTCAAACAATAACGAAAATAAAATAAAATGGCCTGTGAGGTGATTGGACGAAGGGTCCGTCTGTCACACTCAAGCAAATCCATAACATTTTTTTTTTTCCAGGTGAGGGAGGGGCATCATTAGATGATGTTTGCCAGAACCTCCTGCCAAAGCCGGTGGGGAGTAGATGGAAACATGCTGCGCACTGCGGAAAGTCCTCGGTGCTCACATTTGTTTTCCCTTTTAATGTGAAACTCTGCTCTGATAGGCTCGCACTCGCTTCCTTCGTGTGTCCATCTGTAACTTTAAAGGCAGCTTGCAAAAGTGGCTTTTCTGCATTCATCACGGTGCAAAAACACGATTCGCTGAAAATGCTTTTCGACTGCATTTCAGAATTGAAATGTGTGTTTTCTGTTTTGCTGCCCCCCCCCCCTCTGCCCGATGCATTACTGAAAAAAAAAAATTCTCGACACATAGATAGATGCGTAGAGGTGTTGCATGATATGCGGCCCATGTCCATCTGTTCAGTTTTCTCTTTGTAGAGCATGTGTGAAGTTGATGTACACAAATGTGTTTCCCCTGATGGGTGTGTCCCGAAAGGAGTGAAAAAGAAGAAAAGAGAGAGAGAGAGAGAGGGAGAGAGAGAGAGAGAGAGAGAGAGAGAGAGAGAGAGAGAGAGAGAGAGAGAGAGAGAGAAGTGTTAGAAGATGACAACGTCTCCTGTTCTCGCGGCTGACCTCGTCCCCAGCGGGCTGCTGCCTCCCCATTGGACCGTGTCTCCACCGGCCATCTGGCCCTGCCGCTTTCCCCCGTGAGCAGAGTACCGGGCGAGCGGCTTCGCTGACATATTCGCACGGTGATTCAATATCGGCGCTGGTTGTTGAACTCCGGGATTAGCCTGCTGCACGCGGCTCCATTTCACTCCACTGGACTCCTCCCACCTGGCTGTGGTTCCCCATTCATCTGTTCCCGGTGGTGAAACATGAGCTTTTTCTCGCTGTGTGAGTATAACGCACGGCGCGTCAGAAAAAAAGAAGAAGAAAAAAAAAAAAAAAAAAATCAAGCATTTACATCCGGCATGAGTAAACAGCAAATGCAAGCTTTATTTCCTATGAGTGTTTGGATTCCCTGAAAAGGGAATGTAATGAATAAACAGGGACAGGAGTCGATGCTGTGCGTTCACTTATTGGAGGTAAACATTTTTTTTTCTCCCCCTGTCTCTTAAGGTGAACAGGAAGTAGAGCGTCGTTCACTGACGAGGCCTCCATCTCTGTTTCTTTTCCCTTTTCTTTTTTAAAATAGCTTTGCAGCCGGTAGGGGGCGTGTGGTACCTAAAGATAATGTCTGCTGCTGTGAATTCTATCCCCCCTGGGCGCCGGCAACCCGAGCATCGCTGCAGGACCTTGTGTGTGTGTGTGTGTGTGTGTGTGTGTGTGTGTGTGTGTGTGTGTGCGCGAGCTTCTCTCTGGTATAATTACTTTATATTGCAACTGCTATTATACAGTGCATGCAAATAGATATTTGATAAGCTGTGCATCCCCCTGGTTTGGGGTGTGTGTCGAGACAATTAAGGGACAATTTAAGGGGAAGGCGAGCAAAAGTACTCAGTTTAAAACCATTGCACATAGGTCGTAAAGGAAATTGTTCTTTTCTGGATCTTCTCCTTTATCGCTTGAGCAGCCACAACATCCGACAGCCGGACTTCACCCTGCTGGAGATTTATTATTGTTGTTTGTTTTAGAATGATTTATTTCTTCGGTTTTTGTTCTTTTGTTTTTTTTGTTTTTTTTTTAGATTACTCATGGACGTTGCCGGCGCGTCACGCCACCTTACTGGCCGCCGCCAACCCACCCACCCACCCACCCATCCAGCCAACTAGCCAACCAACCAACAGAAAGCACCAGCAGCATCGCCGCCTGCGCATAAATCATTCATTAGCGCGCAAGGCTTTGCGCTGCAGGGGAGTGTCTGCGTGAATAACTCATATATTCTTTAGGTCTCTCTCTCTCTCTCTCTCTCTCTCTCTCTCTCTCTCTCTCTCTCTCTCCTCGGTTGAAGTGAGCGTCATTAGGCTACTGTTTTCCTGCAGTGCATCCCCCCCCCCCCCCCCCCCCCCCACACACACACACACACTTCCCCATCTCTCCCTGTGCGCGCGCGCGGAAGAAGTGAAATAAAACACCTCGCTCGCCTTATAAATCTACTGGTGAGAAATTTCCGCTCTGCTATTAAACATAAACTGCACCCTGACATACCATCCCCCCCCCCCCACACACACACACACCTCCTCTTTCACGCCGCCCCGCCCTCCTCCGTTTTACCTCCCCGTGGCGAGGAGGCGCGCAGACGCTCGCCAGTGCAGCCGACATCCGCGCGCATCCACCGCACTTTTCTGTCTGTCTCTCTCTCTCCCTCGCTCTCTCTCGCTCCCCCCCACCTCCTCCCCTTCCCTCCGCGCACTTGGGAAATAACAAAACATCAAGCGGGGGCCAAGTGTTTCTCCGAGACCGGACCGGATATATGAGCTGCGATTTGCAGGAAAGCAGAAAAACAACAACAACAACAACAACAACAACAACAACAACAACAACAACAACAACAAAACCAAACATGGATCCGACGGCGATGTTCTGCCCGTGTCGTTGATTCTCCAGCTGCGCCGCGCACTTCGCGCTCTTTCTCGCTGTCTGCGCGCCCTACATTCGGCGGAGAGGTGCGCGCCAGTGTGTCTCGACTGCGCTCCTGTCCCACTCTCGGATGCCTTGCTGCTGACTAGTTCGCTCGTTTTCCTCCCGTTTCGAAACCCTCCCGTCCAGATGACTGAGCTCGGGTGCAGGTGGAGACGTGGCTCCCCGATCGGGAAGACCTACGGCTAAAGTTTGAAAGGGTTGCGGCGGTGCCTCGGGCTGCCCGTCTCCTCTCCTCTCCTCTCCTCTCCTCTCCTCTCCTCTCCCCCTGCCTCCAACACCTCCTCCAGCCGCCGCGCACCGGATTTTGCAACCGCTCGTAAATTGCAATCAGCTGCGGATATCCACATCTGCCCGTCCGCGCACGCTGGGATCCGTCCGACTTGGATTTTTCGCCGCCTTCTGATTTTTTTTTTTGTTGTCCGCCCTCCAAGATAATAAAGCGTCTGGATTTCACTCCCTCATCTAAATCATGAAGACGGTTACTATTGATGGTGAGTAGCTATACCCTCTTGTAAAGTTTCCCCCACCCATTGCGAAATAAAGCAGAGATGAGAGGAGGTCGCCTGTGGGTTACTGCGCAATGGTAAAAACCAGCGGGGCAGTGTCTGTGCTCTGCGGAGAACAGACACATCCACAGATAAATCAGGTGCCCTAATTGGACTTCACTCAGCTCTGCTCTGCTCTCCCATTGTGTGTCTTTCCTTAAACTGCTCTGTGCCGGGCTATGCGCAAAAAGAGAAAAAAAAATAATAATACGGATATTCAGAATAATAAATCAAAGATATGCGCAGCAACGAAGTCATCCCGGCTCTGTTACGCGCGCAAAACACGCCGCCCTCGCGTCAATATCAGTTATTGCGGCTGTAAACGACCTTGACTCAGTGGCTCTTTAATCGAGCCATAATTCAGAGCAGATTTCCAGAGTGAACGGCGCGCGTCTTTATCTCTTTGTATGCTTGTGTGCGTGTCGGTGCGCCAGCAAGCGCCCATGCAAGACGGGGAGGGGGGGAGAGAGAGGGGGGGAGAGAGGGAGGGAGTGGGGGGGTGGGGGGTGTTCAGCGTGGCAGTCAATATGTTCTGCGTGACAACGCAACTTAACCCGGCCACATCCGATCAGCCTGGTCTGCTGGAGCTCCCCGTTGGAGTCCACAGATGGTCCGCTTGGCCGCTCCAGTAGCTTCTGGGCCTCGTGATGCGATGCCGTGCCTTTGGCAGCGCCCCACTGTGGAGGCACCCAGAGACCCGGAGGGCAGGAACTGGCCCCCAGTAGGAGCCACCGTGCACTTTTGACTGGCTGGGCAAGATTTGACATCTCCTGAATGGCTGCAATCTTCCTCCGCTGTGTGTTTGTCTGTGTGTGTCTGTGTGCGTGCGTGTGTGTGTGTGTGTGTGTGGGGGGGGGGAGCACACACCTGGCATGGTGGTTTGTTCTTGCACGCGTGCGGCACTCGATTTGTGTGTGTAAATATGTCTGATGCCTTGCAGAAGAAGAGTGACACTGACACAAGCCGTCTGTGCGTGCGTGCGTGCGTGTGCGTGTGCGTGTGATAAGGTGCAACACATGAAATCAGTGTGCGTGCATGCTTCATCAAGAGATGGTGGGAGAAAACACACACACACACACACACACACACACACACACACACACACACACACACACACACACATCTGCACCTTGCCCCACCCCTTGCCTGGCACTCTCGCACATGCACGCACTCTTACGCAACGCAGCTCCCTTCATCCTCACGTTGTTCATTACTTGGCTAAAACTGCAGGATTATGGGAAGAAAGCCGCAGATTATGACGGGCCTACGGAGCAGCTCCTGCCTCTCACACGCCGGCGAGAATCAAAGGGACCCTTTCTCCCCGCCCGCGCTCCCCCTTTGAATGTCACAGGGTGATGCAAATTCAAGCGCACACCCCTGGCTTTGGCTCCGTGTCCCGCTGACGCTTCGGGCAGGTTTTCATCATTCAAGCCCCTATTGTGATTTATAACCGGGCTCCTGGCGCAGACACGCACTCACACACAGGCAGACACAATACACACACGTGCACGCGCACGCGCGCGCACGCACTCCTCTGCTGCAGCTCTAACTGGTGCTCATCTCTCAGACTCTTTATTAGGCAGGGAAAATACGGCCCGTTGTGTTCTGTGCTGAAGGTGTCGGGGAGAGGCGGGGCTTCAATTTGCACTCTTTCTCACCCAGGCAGGCGCACGATCAAATGGCTCTGTGGGAAAGCTGCCGTTTTGGGGGGTTAGGGGGAGGGGCTGGTGGGCGCTGCTGCTCCCCTGCCTCTTGCCAAGCAAAGTCAATAAAGCCCAAATGAATGGATAAAACCATTATAGTGGAACTGAGAGCTTTTCTCTTTGAAATCGCCGCACAATGAGGGCGTTTTCTTCAATTTGTTAAATTTGTTGTTTGTTTTTTTTTATTCTTTATGTGTTTGCAGTGGTTTTCTTGCCAAAAGAATGTCCTGATGAGAGTGTGTGCGTGTGTTGGATGGGAGGGGGCTTGGCCATGAAGCGCAAGCGTCTGAGGAGGGAAGATAATGGCTAGAACACACAACGCATGAAGCCCTAAAGATAGAGATGCCATTTTAAAAAGAAAGAAGAAGAAGAGAGACAATAGATAATTTGCAGAACTGCATTAGGTCGGATCAAACACTGTGCCATAAAACTGCAGATGAGACACGCCGTCTTCCGCTCCCTTAAAAGAGAATGTGGAATTGATCCATCTATGCATTTGTGTGGGTTTTCACATGAGGGCTGGGAGTGGTGGATGTCTGTGTTTGTGTGTGTGTGTGTGTGTGTGTGCGTGCACAGCATTGTATGAGTGTACAGGGAGGTCTGAGAGAGGGAGGGAGAAGCATCGAGAGCAAAGGGAAACGGCGGCAGCAAGGCATGAATAAAAAAAGAAAAAAGAAAGAAAAGATTCTGAGTGCAGTTCAGTTTCTGCTCAAAGTGTTTCCCATCGTCGTGTCGAGTCCGGTGGAGCAACTGCAAGTTGCTCATTCTTCCCCTAATTGGCCGAGGTCGGCCACCGAACCAATGGATGAATAACTCTTTTTTTCCCCGAAGGCGTCGGGAAGCGGACTTTTATTCCCCCACCGGACAAAATGACCGCAATTTATCTGCACTTGGTTCGGTTTTTGATCAGCACAAGTGGCTTATTGATCACTCTGTCAACGGCTGATATTTCTGGATTTCATTCCTGGTTGTTTTTTTTCTTTCTTTTTTTTTTTTTTTCCCGCCCCCACTCCGATTTTGTTCCACTGTACTTTCAAGAGCCCCCACCCAGTCTCCCAGGTCTCATTTAGTCTCTCCCTTTTTTTCCCCGCCCTCCTATTCTTTGTTCTTTCACAAGTGAGGTTGCTGCTTTGAGCAAAGGCTTCTCGGCGGTGAAGACTAATAAGCCTCATTACCTGCACAGCACAGAGCTGCGCCTTCAGACGAAGCCATATTAAGTTGGGCTCACGTTTGCCGCGCTCTGGGTTGGCAACAGATTCGAATAAAGTTTTGAAGGATCTGGGGTGAATGGGAGGGTCAAGGGCCTACGGACGCGCCATCAAAATCACAGCAAAACCCACCAGTGTGTGTGTGTGTGTGTGTGTTGGGGTGGGGTGGGGGGGTGGAACTCGTTCTGGTTTCAGCCCCCTTCTGCTGCAAGACACACTGGAACCGTCTTTGCGGGAGGCGTAAGGGAGATGCCGAGGTTTTTTTTTTGTGTTGGGGTATTTTTTTTTAACACCTGCTGTTTAATTCCTGAAGGATGTAAATGCCAGTATGCTGCGCCGTGCAGCCTTTTGTGGTATTCATGCCTGAGCTCCAGTGACAGACTGCAGCGGGCGATCTGAGAGCGGATACCGCGATGCTCGCTGCATCCTGATGAGCGTGCCGCTTCGGGGGCTTCTTTTTAATTGGCCGTGCCCTTTAAGTAGCGCCGGCGTTTGTTTGTACAGTATGGGTGCACGCGCACGGTAAAGAGCACGCCCAGATTAGCACTGATAGACAAACTCGCCCCTGCGCGCGCACACATCAAGCCTCAGATATCCTTGGAACAATCCGCTGTAGGTTACCCTCAGCCTCCTTCGCCTGCTAATCAGCAGGACAGAGGGAGCTAAGTGGATAAGCGAGCAAAATGGTGTTTGTTTATTTGCAGGGAAGCTGAAGGGCCCAAAAAAAATAAAATAAATAATAATACAAAAAAAACAAAAACACTTTAGGCTGCTGAAATGAAACAAAATATTCCCCCAGATTAAAAGTCTTTAATCCTCTCCGTGGGTTATTATTCTACTGTCAGAACATTTGGTGGGACGAGAAGCAAAAAAAGAGGGAAAAAGAAACAAAGGGAAAAAAAAACAAAACGGGAGTGAATTTTTTTTTTGTGAACCCCATCCCATCCCTGCACTCCTCTCCAAAAGTGACGAAAATAGACGCTGACAATAAGTGTTGGCTGTTGTCATGAAAAGGGAGCAGCCCCCACTAAAACGGCGTTACGCAACCGTGTGTTGGCGAGGCAGGTGGAGTCCTCGCGGGGGGATTTGAATATGTCTTTTCTTTTTTGCGAAAATAAACAAAGCCAAAAAAAACCCCCAAAAAACTAAGACCCACCTCGACGCTGCTTTATAAAGCTTTAAAGGTGCCGACATAGGACAAAGCAGATCAAAACCTCCACCTCACTAAAAAAAAAAAAGTCAAACCTCAAAGGAACCTTAAGTTGGATTTAGTAGCATCTCATAGCTCAGTTTAATTTTTGATTTAATTAAAACATAGGCATATTAAACATCTTTAGAAAGCCAAGACACTCGCCTGTTCTTTTGTGAAGATTTCAGTGGGATTGCTCTGTCGGGGTATATGAAAATAGATTGAAAACTGTTTGTAGGCACGCATCCCCACCGGCACGCTCAACTCGGGCAGGTTTGTCGTCTGAGCTCCTTGTAATTAAAAACACTTCGAGACCCAGAAAAAAACAGATGCATCAGAGTCAAAATCACTTCTCTCAAAGAAGCCGTGCTGCCATTCGGAACAAATTTGAGCAAAAACATCCAAAATGTATTCCATAACCCAGTTGGTTGGCATAGTACGGGATCGGTAGCCAAACCACGTCACAATGGGTCCATCTTCTAGGACACTAGGGGGCATCGTCAAATATCGCATTTATAGACGAACGAGTCAGAGAACATGTCAAATTTTCATGTTTTCGCCAGAGCTGGAGAGAAAACGCTAACAGCGAGCCACCCAGAAGTCCGAACCCCCCGGGGGAGCAGATGTGCGATCTGACCGATGCCTTTTCGCGCTTCCAACACCTGCGGCGCTCGTCATGTGCGAACAGCGCCGGACATTTTGTCAAACGCGTCGACTCGGCCACTCTAGCGCAGGCTGGTCGGCTGTTCAGTTTGAAACCTTCTTCTTCCCTCCGCGGTCCCCCTCCGTCCCCAAGAATAGATCCGAAAGCGTACCGCCGAGCGGGGCCGGGGCTGGGCGGGGCGAACGTGGCCGTTGCTGATTATACCACAACGGGGAGGCTGACTGATGGCCTAGTAAATTGTTAATTAGGGAGCAGCAGAAGCCGCTCTTAAATTAGACGCATGAATGGAGCCGTTGTCAGCCTCATAAGTCGGCACCGCTCCTCCCGGTGGCGGCCGCGCCGCCCAGATAGACAAAGTGGCCGGCTGATCCAAGGCGTTAGCACATTGATCACAAATGTAAAGAAGGTTAACAGGTAAAACAAAAAAGTTGAGAGTAGCTGCGTTTCCTTTACCCCTAAAATTGCGCAAAGCCTAAATGTCGCAATAAAAAACTGGTAATGGAAATGTCTAAACTTGGGAAAAACCTCTCAAATGGCACTCAAAGGTTTTTGCGGTCTCATGAGGCGGTGTTCCAGGCGTATCGATATATAGAGGTGTGTCGCAAAAGTGTCATGGAAACACTTTTTTTTCCCCCGCATTTCTACGTGACCGGACGTGACGTCCGGGGTCACGTGACCAGTTCCCTCCGAGTGAAAATACACTAGCTTTCTTACCCATTTCAGAGACGTTTTTCGTCGATTGTAAAAAGCGCAAGGAACCGCCTTCTAAATGCAACATGCATAATGTATTTGCAGCAAATGTTGCAGCCCTCACTTCCCGCAGACCTTCAGCGGCGACGCTAGCACAAAGGCGGCTCTGTCGATACACGGCTGGTAAACATTTTGATGCAATTAGATGCGTTTTTCTCCGACATGTGACCTGATCCGAAATTCTGCTCCCCGTCAATAAAAAAAAAAAAAGGCATCTTCGCCTCTGGAAAGCAGGACCTTCACGGGCCTCAGTGCAGCGGGAGGTTAGACGGCTCCGCTGCACTGATAGCTGAATAATCCCGCTTGTTTTTTTGTTTTTTTGGAAGCCGTGCAGATTTTCCGCTCCTGCCGGGTCGTTCTGATCAATCCTTCTCAAGCCTGCCTCGACGCGATAAGCTGGGCTCAGATTGAAGCCGGTGCGCTGGGTTTGATGGGGAGCCTCACATCACGGCTGGCTCCAAGGTGAGCCATCTTTGCAGACTGTAAACTTTGCTGGAGTTGATTCTTCTCCTTATTTATCTCCGTTCAAGCTCTGAAAAGGACCTTCTCGGCAAGATTTATGTGAATAGCAGCATATGTTGATTTTTTTTTTTTTTCCCTGTGTTGCACGCTGAGGACAAAACCCTTCGTTCTTCGGCTTCTGCATATTTTAGAGCTCTTTCAAAGAGTCAGAGCCGCGTGGGGGTGAGAGAAGAGAAGAGAAGAGAGACACCTTGAGATGACTGATTAAGGAGGATTCTAATGATGGAGAGGGCAGCTTGTTCAGACACACCGGCTAGACAAATCTATTATGTGCCTCCTTTATAAACTTTCAAAACCTTTTTCCGATAGACGGTATCTGAAAATGAAAAAAAAAAAGAGACTATCGAAGCTATCGTTTATCATAACTCTTTATCTAATTGGCTCTTTTATTTTACTGCTTCACTTTTTTTTATTTCTTCTTTCAGGTGATCATCTTTTCTTTGAGGTGCAGCCACTTCAAGCTGTGCTTTGACTTGGTTGAGGTTTAGAATCTGTACATTTTATGATGTGTTGGAAGTTATCAAAGAGGAGAATTCTTTAGGTGCTGCTTTTGTAGTGTCAGACCACAGAGAGACTGCCCCGGGCTGGAAAACTTGGTAAACAGACGTCCCGAAACTTCAGAATTGTTTTTCCGTCTGGTGACCAAAACATGACAGCATCCTGCCGAGACGGTTGCCTGCAAGAGAGAAAGGAATACGTTTCACTGAGTTTGTGTTTTCGTTTCCTTTTAAATTCAACACAAATGTAATGAAGCATTCTTTTTAAGCTGCTCTTCATTTGACTTCATTCGTTTTATTTTCGAGTGATGGTTTGAGCAGCTGCTGACTGACACTTCCCCGCCGTCCTTGGTGGCAGAAAAGTGAGTGTTAGCTGGCTGTGTGCGAGAAGCAGAAGGGCTGATGTCAAGTGCAGCGTCACCATGGAGGTTTCACTTAGTGATGTCGATGAGTGTTACAAGTGTTTCTTTTCATTAACTATTTTGTTGGCCTGTGACTCTGGGTGTTCTCTCTCTGGATCGACTTTCATTTATTTATTTTTTATTTATTCTCCGGGTTCTCCGGCTTCCTCCCACACTCCAAAAACATGCATGTGAGGTCAATTGAAGACTCTAAATTGTCCGTAGGTGTGCATGTGAGTGTGAATGGTTGTTTGTCTCTATGTGGCCCTGCGATGAACTGGCGACTTGTCCAGGGTGTCACCCTGCCTTCGCCCTAAGACAGCTGGGAGAGGCTCCAGCAGAGCCCCGTGACCCTGAGCTCGGGACTAAGCGGGTATGGAAAACGAATGAACAATTTCATTTTTGTTCCGTCAAGATGTGAATTTATAAACCCTGAAGAACATCTCAGCAACCAACCTCTGCAGGTTCGAAACTGCATCTGCCATCTAATTTCAAGTCGAGTTGCCAACAACTAAATATATATATATACATATATATGTATATATATATATATATATATATATATATATATATATATATACATATATATATATGTATATATATATATATATATTATATATTATATATGTTCATTTGCATATATATATATATATATATATATATATATATATATATATATATATATATACATATATATATATATATATATATATATATATATGTTTTTTTTTCATTTATAAATGCCCTTAACAAAAGTTCACAGGAAGCCTCATGGCAGAGACGCCGGCTTCCTCCACAACAAACGAGTGTTGCCAAGTTGGACAGCGTCATTCGGAGGCAGCAGCAGGATGTGGGATCACCGCTGAAGCTCTGACACTGTGTAAAGAGAGCCAACGGTAAACAGCGAGGCTGCTCGAAGATGAAAAAAACTTGTTGGATTACACGATTCCGCATTTCCGGACACCGCCGGCAGATTCTAAAAGCCGACTCAAAGCCGACCGTTACCGGTAAATTCTCTTTGTTCCGATGACGCGTGAATTGAAGTTTGTGGGAAACGGAGCCCAAAGACAAGCGGGACTGTGTTTCACTCAAGTTGTTCAGGATTTCGACATTTAAAAGCAAAACGTACTGTTGGGGGAAACTCGGAACTCCTTGACAGGAGGCCCGAGGTTACAAACAGACGTTCTGTCAAAGTGAAATTGTTTCAGTTGCAGGACAAGCGGCCCCGAGCGCCCGAGCACTCTGACACTCTGCCACGTCCCTGCTGAAGGAGGAGGGCGAGATTTAAAAAACCTCTTGTAAGACCCGCTGATGAATTGTGCCGTCTCGTTGTAGTCACAGCGCAATGCACTTAGCGCAGCTCTGCGAGCTTAGCAAGGTTGCTGTACGCAGCTCAAGTGTGTATGGCCGGCAGGCCCCTCGCAGGAAATAGGTCGTCTCTCCTCCGTCGGATTAAGGCAAACGGTTCTCTCGGGCGTGAAAAGCTCATTTGCTCGACGCTCGACATATGTAACGCATACCTGATCATTGAGGAATTACGCTTTTTTTTTTCTTCTTTCTTGACATATATGAGTCTTTTTTTTTTTTTTTTTTTTCTCATTTTGCACTATTCATTGTCCTCGATGGCAGGCGGGAGGGAGGGAGGAAGGAAGGGAGGGAGGAAGCAAAGGAAGCGATTTGCAGGGAATTTATAATCCCGGCCGCTGCTGCGGGAGCAAAGTGAGACTTTGTGAGACTTTGCTCCCCCGAGAGAGCAGGACGAGAGCAATCAACGAGGATCCCGCACGTCTGGCGCGGCCGAAGCGGCCCCTCACCTCGCGCCGCTGTTCATTTGCAGACAGCCCCCCCACCACCACCACCACCACTTCCCCCCCTTTGTTGAGCGAAACCAGGCTACATTGCATTGTCGAAGCGAAAGGAAGGTAAACACTCGGAATCCAAAGCTGGGAAAAGCGTCGGCGCTCGTTTGATTTCACCCTCAGTCGTCTCTGGGGCCCCGAAATAGGTCATTCTTATTAAAATGTAAATCTGACACACGCTCGGGCTGCCTCGCCTCTTTTCCTCGCTCTGCATTGTGCAAGCAGCACCTTTTTTTCCTTGTCATTATTCTTTCCACCTTTTGCGTTCTGCTTGGACTTGGCGCCGAGCGCCCGCCCCGCCCCCGTCTTGCTCTAATTCCATCGCGTTTCTTTTCTGTTGTTGCCTTGGCTCGGCCCTGACGCTGGTGTCTCCCCGCCTTGCTTGGCTCTCAGGTGTAAATGCTGATTATCTTGTGTAGATATCAGGCCACGGCAAATTAAATGTGACCGCAGCGAGCCAACCAGGACGTCCATTATAATGATATCAGTAATCTGCCGGGCTCACAGGGAGGCAGCGGGTGGGTGGGAAGATGGAGGGAGGCCGACGATGATGATGATGATGATGATGAGGAGGATGATGATGATGATTAAGTTGGAGGGCAGGGTCGGTTTCCGGTTCCCGGCTGAGCGTGTGTTCGATGCTTCATTGCGGATTTTCCACCCCGGACGAGGTCGGCGCTGACTGACTGCGTTTTATCCGAAGGGTTTAAGTCCCACAGAGCACATGGTCATCTAAGGCGAGAGCATCAAGGGATGAGGTCACGGAGCGTCATGTCCAGTCGCTGGGAAACACAACACTCTCTATTCTGTTTTTTGTTTTTTTGTCCTTTTTTTTTTTCCTGCCTCAGATTACTCATTCATCCTGACGCTTTTCGAATTGACTTTGTTGATTGTGCCGCTGCTTAGCACCCAAATGCGGACAACGTCAGCTGCAGTCCCGAGTGACGTCGGTGTTTTTGCTATTAGGGCCCTTTTCTAAAAAAAAAATAAATAAAAAATAAAAAAAAAAGAGAGAGAGAGAAAAAGAATGAAGCGAAACACCTTGTCACTGCTTCCTTCCAGAGGATTCCAGCTCTGCCAAAAATGTTTGTTTCGGGCGGATGTTTTTTTTCTGTCTGTGTGGGCTGATGCGGTTGACGCGCAGATAATATTGTGCGTTCTGAGCAATAAGCATCCCTCTCTGCCGTGTTTATGCTCCCTAAGTGCTGGTCTAACATCTTAATCCCTGCATTATCCCTGGTTAAGTATCAGCTTCAGTAGCGTTTGATGGCGTGTTCAGTCTCGGCTACCAGTTATCACGATTAATCCCCCCCACCCACCGACCCACCCACCCCCTTTTTTTTCCTATTTTATTGCAACTATTACCGCTGCTTACACAACCGCCCCCTTCCTCCATGCATTTTTATCTTTCCCGATCATTCAAAGATAATAAATTCTGAATGAAAAATTCACTTTCAAGGCGTGTGCCCCGACACGTGGGCGGCGGAAGCGTTTTTTTTGACACGACAACATATCAGAGCGCGCAGGAGACCTTTACGACTTGAAAAGAGAATGGCGACGGAACTCCGCTGACATTTAGGGAGGAGGAGCGCGGAGGAAATTGATTTGATGAGGGGGAAAGATTGCGCGAGGCGCGCGCGGCAGGCGCGTCGGGCTTGGCTCGGTTCTCCAAAAGCTCCAAATCAGAAACTGCGCTTGTTTCCACACGCCTGTCCGTGTTCCCAGCAAAGCCTATCATCAGAGCAATTATTCCGGCGAGGGAGATAAGCACTGCCAAGCCCGCATCTCTGAGCTGTAAACAAATTACGCTGAGGGGACTCGGCGGTGGCTGCGCGAGGAGGGAAATAATCTGAAACCAATTCTGACGGTCCCACCGAGCCGTCGCCGGGGTCCGCAGCCAGCAGCGCGTCCTCCCGGGACAGAGCGGCGGTGGCGGGAGGAGGTTTTTTTCTTGCTGCCTTTTTTTCGGCGGGGAAGAGTCGACGGCGTCTGTTGGATCCAGTTTTGGACACAACGGCGTGTTTTAGGAAATGGTTGACACCCCGGGCCCCGCCACCGTTGATGCAGCGCCCCCCAGGCGGCCAGGTGGAGCGCCTCAAGAGAACGTGAGACCTCGGTTTGCGGCAGCACTTCGTAAGAAACTACAAAAGCAACCCTCGGGTCTCTGGATGCTGCAGCGCGGGCGTCATTCTCACCATTACAAGTTGCTGATTATGAATCTGGGCGACGCGGTGAAGCAATGCTTAGCACTGTTTCCTCTCAGCAACATGGTTGTGGGTTTCGATCAACATCTCTCATATTCACAAATCTGCTAAACTTTCCAGTTTGGTAGTTTGCAGTAGTTTACAGATCTCACAACTCATTGGTTTGTCTCAGCAGATTATCAAGAATGTACTCCATCGTCTCTAATGTGAACTTACGGGCTCCAGTGAAGATGTTAGATGAAGAGGGAGGAGCTGACGCAAGGCTAGTTCTATTCCAAACCAGCGGGGGGCGCTGTGTCGCTGGCAGGGTGCCATTCTCCCCTTTTACAAGTCAATAAATCCTAAAAATATTTATTCATTTTAGGAAAAAAAAACACGCAGTGCAGGTTTAAATGTAATTTAATTCAGCCTGATCCTAATATGAGAGGAATTTGATTTTATTGACATGAATTAGTAATGCAGCCCCCCCCCCCCCGCCCTGCCCCGCCCTGCCCCACGACAGGGAGGGCCGTGTTTCGATCCAACGCACGTTTGAGCACCTTTTGTCCCGCTGAAGTTTTTCCGGCGGTTTTCAATAAATCTTTCAGCGCTTTTGCTGCAGGTAATTGACAGGTTATGTTTTCTCCCCCTCCATCGCTCCCCTGGAAGGCATTAGCATATTGAGTTCCGTGCCTGTCTGCGAGGCGATTCCCACCATGCCTTTAAAAGGCATCGCATGAATAGGCAGCACATTATACGGAAGAGAAATATGAGACAGGAGAGAAGGGGGAACGGAGGAGGGGGGGGGGGGGAGAGAGGGAGAGAGAGAGGGAGAGAGCACTCCACCCCGACTTTCTCTCGACTCGAACACACTTCAGTGAGATGAGCTTGACATCCTCGCACACACGCACACACACACACACACACACACACACACACACTCCACCCCCTGCTGCCTGCTGACTCATACACAGTTTGGGAGGTGAACTGGATTCGCAGCAGAGGTGGGATGTTACATTTCCATCTACCTTAGTTAACTGCAGGCAAACAGTCCGGCGGAAAAAAAAACATCTTCTGCCCTCCCTGCCTCCAAGTTAGAACTCACAGACGGACTGGTTTATTCTCCCCTTCTTGTCGACTGTTTCTTTCTTGACCGCATCTTACGAGTGACACTGCGATTTAGAAATCACCTCCTGCGATTCATCTCTTAGGATGCAAAATAAAAATGTTTCCTTTTTCTTTTTTTGGACTTTTTTGAAGCAGTTTTCAGCTCATCAGCCTGGCTCAGTGACTGATTACACACAATTTTGTCTCGACTGAAATCAACAGCAGAAAGAATATGGAAGCACCTTTTACATAGGCTGTCATATCCTATATGTACTTTTAAGTCCTGCGACAAGACAAGATATATATATAAAAAATTCCAAACATAAAATATTAAACGCCAACAGGAAGTACACACACCAGACTATTCGCAATATCAAGGTGAAAGGAAGTGGAAAGTGAAGAAAGTGCCCTTAACGTCCCCATTTGTTATTCAGCGGCCAGCAGTTTGTGCCTCCATCATCCAGAGGAGAGCGCCAAACATATCATGTGGAGCAACTGTCCAATTAAAAATGCCTGGTAAAAACAAATTGATACGCACATTCGGGAATTCCAGAAGGTCTCTTTGCGGTGTCACGCGATTTTCCCATCAGCGCGCTTTTGATCTGCCTGATCATCTCGCTGGCTTTAGCGCCCTGCATTAGAGACCATAAACAGCCATTAGCTTCCTCCGGTGTAAGAGGCCCTCGAAACCTGGCGGCCGCGTCCCACCCGGGGGGGAGGCGTTAGTCAGCAAATGGAGGCGCAGCGGACCGGAAACGATCTGACCGGAACGAAAGGAGACACGCTTTGAGGAAGTTAGCTTCAGTGGGTTCTTCCCTCCAAAGTTGGTGGATCTGCTGTGCAGTCTGTGCTGAGTCACTGCACTGTAAACATACCAAGACAGTTCTTATCCCCCCCACCCCCCCTGTTATGTAATACATTACGTAAAGAAAAAAAAAAACAAAAGAAAAAAAACAAAAACACATTGCTGGTACGATGCTCTCATTGGATCTTTTTCTTCTTTCCTTCTTGATATTTGTGGATGTTTTCACACAACTGAATTTCACTTTTTGCTCACTGCATACTGGATACTGCAACATCAGTACTGCAGGAAATGGAAGCCATCCAGAATCAGACTCTCACAACTTTATAGTCCTTTAAAATTCTTCTAATAAAGCAGAAAAAGTTGGGAGTGACTAAATAAAACACGTACGGTTGACATTTTAGACATAAAACCTTGGGGTGTGGGTGATAAGGAGCGGGGAAACAAGGCCATTGAAAAATAACTGAATTGAAAACTAGTCTTGTGTTGGTGTGATGGGGCTACGACCTTGCGAGAAAAAAAAAAAGTTTACTAGAAATAGTCCCTGCCGATGCAGCTGACGATGGACTTTTTGAAGGCCTTCTTCAGCTTCACTCTGCAGCCCGATGGCAGCAGAGTGGAGGGGGGCAATGAGCAGGATCGTGATAGATCTGGATTGCTTCCTCGGTTATTGCCTGGGAATTTAGGTCCCAGTGTGGGAGTTGCTTGTGTCCAACAGTCTTGCCTGCCTGATTGATGGATTTGTGCCGGTTTGTTGTTTTGTTTCGCTGAGAGTTTTCCATACCAACACACTCGAGCTGCGTTCGAGGACACTCGCAGTTAGTGATTCGCAGAGCGTGAACACTTTTTGCAATCTGCCAACTCCCTCGCTTTCTTCTTCTGGAAATGAAGTCAGACAGTCTCCTGAAAAGTGAGCTGATGGCCTGTTAGTGCTCCTGGCCGGCTCCACTTCAGGGATAGTTCATGCTGATTGGCGGGGAGGGCTGCAATTGTGGAGCGGTCATTTGTTAACAGAGGGCAGACGATGAATCACAGCTGATGGGTGAATGAGAGCTCCGACGATGAGCCGATCGCTGGCAGGTGAGGGGGGGGGGGGTAGCGCTGCTGATACAAGTGCTTGGACACAAACACAAAACAGGCGCGCAAGGATGAAATCAAAGGGGACACACAAAGGCGGGGGACAGAAGGTAACTGGGGCTGGTTGCCAAGTACCGAAACAAACTATCTGCATGAGGAGCCGGCACGGTGCTTATTAGGGCCATGTTTATGTTATTGTCTGGCAGCAACCTCGAGTGGCCATTATCTTCGAAGCACTGGAGGTAGCATTGGGTGAAAACTGAGAGCTAGCGCTGCACGTCGTCCGCAGGAAGCGCCGTGTGAAGCTAATGAGGAAATTCAAAAACCACTTGCAGCTTATCTTAAAGGTCAATTCATGATGTAAAAGTCACATCATCAACTATTGTGCGTGTTTTTTCCCCCCCATGATTATCGCTCCCCTCAGCCGTCCTGATTTCTGGGAAAAAAAAATATTTTTGCATTTATGGTCACTTGAAGTGACAACAACAACAACAACAACAACATGGGGAAGGAAGCTAAACAGAGGGCTAAACACGCTGTTCCCAGGAGATCCCCAGGAGGCTGCACAGGAGCCTAAAATTAAACAGGTGACAAATGGGAATTAAGGAATCAAATTGAATTCCTTTGCTCTGAACATGAACACTGAGGTTAATGTTTCTAAAGCTTGCGGGGAAGGTACTTCGTAATATTTGGAGGGGCGTGTGCCATGGGTTCTGGTGCTGACTTGCGTCGCCGTCGCTGCGTCTTGAAAGACTTCCGTCTCCGCTCCGCTACGCGGTGACAGCAAGAGGCCGTAATAGAAGCTCCCGCCCTCCCCCGGCAACGTTCTTCAATGGAAATAAAAAAAAAAAAAATAATTCTACATTATGTAACCAGTATTGAAGAGGGGAAAAAAAGAGCTACCGCTGTATGGATTTCCCAGTCAGTATAGCCCCGCTGTAATTATGCCCCTTTCATATCAGTGCGGTGGGTGAGCGCCGCCCGATGCGGCTGTGGAGGATGTGATACCTTCTTTATTACTGAGCACGCGTCTCCAGCTCGCCCCGTGCCGCCGCCGCCACTGCCGCCGCCTCCTGCCAGCGAGACGGAGCAGCACCGCGCTCCTATCAGGACTGTATTACAGTATCGACTCCTCATCCACTTAACAAGAGAATCAGCTTCGTTTACAACTAATTAAAGCCGTTAAAAGGGGGCACATGCTAATGCGTTTCCCCCCCCGCCCCCCCCCGCAAAGATAACGGAAACATAGGCGGCGGTGGCAGCCGGGCTCATTTTACCGGCAGGTCAAGATGAGAGTAATTAAACGGGTATTAAAGTCAGAGCGCGACGGGCTCAGCGGCTCCTCTGACAAGACAAGATGTGGGGCTGTATTGCCGAGTCCTGATACGGAAGCCGTCTCAGATTAATTCCCGCCACGTCAGGCCAGAACACCAGGGAGAACCGTCACGGCCGCCCAGATGAAATCCAAATTGACAGAAGATCATTTGGACGTAAAGGAACGAGTAAATCAGAGCTCCCCCACCACCGTCATTCTCCCGACCTCGCCGTGCTAGTGTCTATCGCAGCTGCCCGTGGGGTGAAGATGGGGTCACTCCCTAGCATGTTGCTGGGACCTTGTTCAGGGCCTCGCAGGGAGAAGAACAAAACAAGTTCTTCTCAAGTCTCTAGGACACAGACCTGGGCAAAGTACGGCCCGCGGGCCACATCCGGCCCGCTGCGTGTCCCTGTCCGGCCCGCGTGAAGGCAGTCATAAATCCCAAGTTTCCAACGAAACTTTGCCGGCATGTAACTTAACGTAACGTAGCGCGATAGCGATAGCGTGCTCCGCCCCCCCACATTCCCCCGGTCACTGAAATAATTCCGGGACGTTAGCGCAATTTCCAACCAGCAGCCCCCACATTCCTAACGAGACTTTACGTTACCCCTTGTAGTGTAGTGTAGTGTAGCAGGATAGCGATAGCGTGGTCCCCATCAATTAACAGGGAGAACATGCAAACTCCATTCAGAAAGATCCGTGGATGGGAGTCGAACCCACAAGCTTCCTGCGAGGTCACAGTGCCAGTACCAATGCACCGCCATGTCGTCGCAGGTTGAGTTTTGAAATGATGTCAAATGCAGCCAAATACACTTATCGGGCTTTTCAGCTCAAGCGGCTTCTCACACTCAGAGCTGGATGACTGTCTGCTGTCCACACTCGCTTTAAAAGACAACAAAAGCGGTTCTGTGCCACGAGGACGGAGATGAAAGCAGCGGACCGGCGAGGTTTCCCTCACCTGAGGTGAGCCGCCGCTGAGCTGAGTCTGCAGTTATCGCTCGTCCACCGCGCCGAACACCAGGAAGCGAGGAGGAGGGGGGGGAGGAGGTAGGGAAAGTAGGACTAGGCCTTCTGTTGCCAGATTGACTCCATCTTCAAAGAGATATTAACATAGTCCCACTCTCCCCTTTTATCTTTCTTTAATTTCAAGGATGCCGGCCCAAATTAAAGCGCAACGTGACTGGAACAAACTCAAAATACCACGGGGGGGGGGGGGGGGGGGGGGCTCAGAGAAGGGAAGGAGGAGAGGCAGGATCTCAGGTCGGAGACGTGCGTTGCGCTCATTAGCATTGACGCTAGTCGTTCCTACACTCTCCCCCTTTTTATTTGTTCTTTTGTTTGTTTCCGTGATGACTCGACCCTCAAAAACTCCCGGCGCTGTTGGCAAAACAGCGGAAGGGAGCCGTTTTCTAACGGCAGCGCCTGAAATGATTCAGTCACGCGACTGTCAGGCTCATGAAGGTTCACTCACGGTGAGATCGGCTCCGCAGCACTGCTTTAAATAGGACGCGCTGGCCTGCATTGTTATTTTCAGACTTCCTTTGGAGAAGCTAAATGTGTGGCAGTGGCATCAAAAAACAGAAAGAAAAAAATCAAAAACTCCCAACGCCGGAATAAGACTGAATTGCAGTGTTTGCCCGGCGGTGGGTTGCTGTGTTAATTTGCAGGAGTCCCAGGTGACTGGGAAAACAAAACAACAGCAAAGTAAAAATGTTTAATTTTGCTTCTCCCTGCCAGTCCAGACTCGAGCTGCCGCGACGGTGGTTCTTCTAAATTGTTCTGACCCCACGAGCCCAGGACCTCCTCCCAGGACTCCTCCCCATTTCCTCTTTTCTTTCCCATCTCACCGTTGCCCAGCTGGCGGCGCAAAAAGGTCAGCGGTCGCGCGCCGCAAACTTTTCCACACTCGGCGGCGTTATCGAGGCGATGTGCCGCTCATCCTATTCGTCGCCAGCCCTCCGGTTCTCCCCAACCTCCCCCTGGCGCTGCATCGCTGACAGCGTGTTTAAGATGAAACGAGGGGGGGGGGGTTGGAGATCGGGATCCTGGAAGGCGACGTTCGCGGGGTGTCGGCGCGAAACATCAGACCGCCGCCGAGAACGCTGGGAAGAAGCGAGAAAGGCGGAGGAGGAAGAAGAAGAAGAAGAAGAAGAAGGAGGAGGAGGAGGAAGTGGGGGAGGGGAGCCGCATGCTAATGGCGTCCTCTGAATCCTCGCCTCTCTCTCTCTCTCTCTCTCTCTCTCTCTCTCTCTCTCTCTCTCTCTCTCTCTGGCTGTGCTTCCGCCTCGGTCTTCTTCTTCTTCTTCTTCTTCTTCAACTTCTCGGAGTTCGCCGCCTCTGCAGAACACCGTCTCCTGCCGACTGCACTGTACTTTTTTTTTTTTTCTTTCCCCCGCTCATTTCCCCCTTCGCCCCCCCCCCCCCACCCCCCCCCCCCCCGCTCGCATAACTTCCATACTGCCGCGCTCATGAATCACCGAGCCGAGGTTGTCTTCCATTCTGGGTCGTTAATATTTTACCTGGGTGTCAAGCCGATAGAGCCGTCTGGCGCGGCGACGAGCTAATTCGCCCCCTCGCTGAATTATAGGCAATAACCGTCGACGCCTCGCGACTGCCGCCCGCTAATTGATTTAGAAACGGAGCCGGGGCGAGGAGAGGAGTGAGGAGATATCGGCTGAATATTTGATTAGATGTGCGCATGTATGGGTGAGTGTGCTGCGGGTTGATGGGGGGGAGGGGGGGGCGGGGGGGGGGGGGGGGCGCTCAGGTGGGAGGTTATGGAGACGTGCCAACATGACTCATGCAAGTGTTCTGGCGGCGTGTGTACACAGAGAGATATATGGGGTGATTATCACAGGCCATTATGGCAGCGCACAGACCTTGGACATGTGTTGTGATGCACTGCGGCGGGGCACAGCGGCCGTGCCACGCGCGCGTTTTGGAACGTCCGGGCGAGCTCGACGATCTGGGCGGTCTTTCGGCCGACCGGAATGAGCTTTAAGGTAGTTTATGTACCATAAAGCTAACCTTTATTATCTCATAAGATAATGACCACGCCCGACCACTGACACAGTGCCACCGCCCCCCCCCCCCAACTGACCAGGTACAGGATTACAATTTTACTCTTTACCCAAATTGTGGCCTTTCTTTCACTCTAATTCTCACAAAGTTTGGTTCAGAAATCTCACTGAGACTTTCCCACATCTTGCCCTAAACTAATCCACCGTGAGTTATTTCGATGAGCAAAATTAGCACGTTGTCTTGTTTTAGTCAGAACAGGATTTGCACTTCTACAAAACAACCAAAATTCACACCAGGCTAATTCCATTTAGCAACCTTCTTGTTCCCCTTCAAGTGAAATGACATTTTCTTTACCCCCCCCCCCACCCCCAGTAAGATTCTTTATATATATATGTAAAACCTGCTGTGAAAAGATTGGACTTGACTCACATAAAGACACTAAACAGCGATGTTTAACCTGGGGGGGTTCACACAGTTTGAGTGAAAATGTCAACATACAGTTGAGAAGGTCAGAGGTCAGACAGGGTGCCAACACGTGAACGCCGCCTCTCTGTCGACCCTGGAGGACGAGCCGTGGTCGACTTTGGAGAGGAGGCGGCGTCGCCGCCAGCCGCTCACGGCCACGTGCGCAGATTTTGGGTGACACGCGTGGTTAACAGGTGCCACGACAACAACAGCAGCCGCCGCCGCCTGCCGCCGCCGCTACTGAGACCCGCCTGCTCTGAACCTGCCCCCAGGGAGCCCGACGCCAGAGCTCGTTTGGGTTCGTCACACATCCCACTCTGCATTTCTTCAAGGTTTGTTACCGCCAGAGACGAGACGCGAGGAGGGGGAAAAGACAGAGAGGCGGGAGGAGGAAACCTTGAGCGAGCGTGCGCTTGATGTTTGTCATTTGAATTTTATTGGGCTGGCGCAGTCGGATTCACGTGGGGGGGAGCTGGCGTCGATCACTCCAGGGGCAAGGGGCGGAAAAAAGTTCGACTTTTGCGCGAGCAAAAGGTGAAACCATGAGCCCGGTAAGCGTCTCGTTCTCCGTCAACACGGCGGAGAAGCAGAAGTTTTCAAGGTCGCTGCAGCACTTCTTCGACCTCGGTGAGAGTGAGGGAGAGGGTCTCCGGCCCGGGCGGCTCCTCTGGTGCCTATTTAAGGAGCAGCCAGTCAGCGCTCCCTATTTTATCTCAGCCGGCGAGCAGCTATTGGAGTCCACATGATTGATGTGGTCTCATCTCTCAGGCTGTCATGCTCCTCTGATGAGGAAATACTTTATCGACTCCGTTTTTTTGGGTCCGCGGCTCTGCTTTCACCTCCTGGAGACAGCGGGGGGGGCTGCTCTTTAAAGTGACGAGACTCCGAATGGAGACCCAATGGTCAAGTCGTGTGGAAGTTAACCGCAAGGTCGCCCCCTATGTGAGTGATCCTGTCGGGGGGGCGGGGATCTGGATGATGTCCGACACTCCCCTCTACCTCGCTGCTCCACATTCCGACCCGCAGGTTGTTTTTTTGTTTTTTTTGCACCAGAAAATGAACTGACCGGCTCGGCTGCAGTTGCTGCACTCAGCACTTCCTATTTCACTCTCTCTCAGTGCAATGGGAACAGTTATAACATGACCTGTGTCCCTGACTGTTTCGATGACTTTTTCAATTTATTTTCTTTTCCAAATGTACCTGGACGAGTCACTGAGTTGTAAACTTGCAAGGTCACTGGTTAAATTTAGGGCACCTTTTGAAAGTGAAAAACAATGTGGGATTCTGAATATCTATACTTAAGTGATAATTAAGTAGTGGTATCTTTTAATCTTGTTCTTCAGTCACACTTGAAAAAAAAACAACAAATAATTAAATTACACTGTTATTGATCATTAACAACATTTAACACTGCCAACATACAACAGCAGCACTTTTGTTTGTCGCCCTTCTTTGCTCTCCAACGGAAGTCGGGTTTTGCGTGGGGCGGTGGCGGTGGCGGTGGCGACAGCTCGTGGCTCAGCTGGGTGACTGACCGGCTGCCATCAGCAGCCACGACGCGTTCAGGGACAGCTCGGGAAAACAGAAAAGCGTTGCATCGTGGCACCAACAGGGACTGCGGGCGGGACGGGGGTGGGTTGCAGCACTCACCGCTAACCCGCCGTGTTGGCCGGGGGACGAGCAGGCGGCGAGCGCAGCTCGATTCATTGAACGAATTAAAGAGCGCCCGACAAAACGAGCAGCGATAAAAGCATGGACGCCTGTGACCAAGTGGCCCCCGGTTGGAGACGGCGGGGAAAAAAAACAAAAAAACGGAGGCCATTCGGGTGCCTACGGGTTTAAAAGAGAGAGCAAGAGAGCGAGGGAGCACATTGAGGGGAAATTAGTAAAGAAAGACAAGAGTCCATTGATATTTCCCGTCTGTCTTATCTGGGCTCCTGTTTTATTCCGCCTTGTTCCGCCCTCTCGGTCGGATCCATTCTGCTGCCAATAATGTCTAGCTGGTCAGCGACAACCTGCCAGCCTCGCCGAGACATTAATCCCTTTCGCGCAGATGCGCACAAAACGGCGGGGAGCCCGAGAAAAAGGCACACGGTGGTACATTTTTTAAAAAGTACGAGCAGATTCCCTGCCGTTGGTTGCTTATCCACGCTTTGTGCCGTCACACTACAAACAGGAAAAGAAGAAGAAGCTATAATCCACAAAGTCCCCTTTCCCCCCTGCAATAAGATGTTGGCTTTGCATTTTTATATATAAATATAAATATATATATATATATATATATATATATACGTAGAGATTTTTTTGTTCTCAGCTCTAAGCCCTGCCTGGCTGTATCAGAGGGCAGCCTTCACAGGGGATGCGGCGTAACCCCATGTAATAGGCCACCTCACTTATAAAGGCCAGCCTGCTTATCTTGTCCACGCAGGGCCCTTCGCCGGGACTGATCCCGTGTCGAGACATTAGATCGTGACCTTGATGTCCAGTTTGGCGTCTCCGACTCGCGAGCGTTGCAGCCTCTCACTTGAAAGAGCAAAAAGAGGAAGAAAAACTGCGAGGGGGTGAGGCGAAGAAGAGAAGAGAAGAAAGCAAACTGAATGAGGATGAGAAGTGCTCTCTTCAAACCCCCGTGACCCCTCCCCCAACCTCTTGCGCCGTGCAGTGTGTGTAAGTGGGCGTCGAGGTGAAGACAACCAATTTGTTCCACTAAAGGAAGCAGAAATGCTCAGATAATGCGTGTCAGTAAGACGAGGTTGTCTGAATTGCTTCTCCGTGCGCCGTTGAATCAGAATGAGGAGACAGGCTAGACTGGAATTAAAAAAAAAAAAAAAAAAAAACAGAACGGTGAAAAGTTAAAGGAGGGAAGAAGGATGCAGTTAGCAACTTTTAATTAGTAAATACAAAGTCATGGTCGTTTGTCAGCGCGTGGAGCAGGCGAGGCGATGGCAGTTCTCTTTTAGCGGGGTCTTCGGCGGGGAACGAACAAACAAGCAACGAAAAAAAAAAAAGAAATCACTCCGTTATTCGGTCTCACACTCTGACTTGTGAGGTTTTAATTGATCACACGAACAAAGAAACAAAAAACAAGCTGCTAGTTTTCACCGGGAATGTCGAATGTGGGCGTTTCCGGCCGCAACCAGGAACTGGCCCTCGACTAGCGAGGAGAGTCTTGAATCCAAGCCAACATAGCAGACAGCCAGGGTTTTGTTTTTGTTTTTTTTCCCTTCGTCTTCGTCCTCGTCCTCGTCTTCTTCGTAATTTCCAGGCAGCGACGCCTCGGAATGAAAACGCCACAGAATAACACAACAACGCACTGCGCCAGAGCCTCTCTCCGCTCTGAGCGAACACTTTGACTCCCGTGTCGGGGGGGGGGGGGGGGGGTCTCTCTTGGAATGAGTGTCGGTGTAACTGATTGGGTCATCAACAGATAATTGGCCCCCGGACCCGGTTATCAAGTTACAGATTTGAGGCAATAAAATCAAATATGCAGTTTCATTTTTTTTTTTTTTTTTTTTTTGCTTGTGTTTGTGACTGTGGATCAGCAACCTCCCTGCGTTCTGATGAGTTGTGCGGGAAGTTTCACAGACCCCGTTCGTCAACATTTAGTCGTGTCGGTCGGTGAGAAAACATATTGCAATTGATTGAGGTGCTTTTTATTGATTATACTTATGATGGGATAGCTCCCTTGTTGCAGCCGTGTGCTCTGTAGGCCAACGCGGCTGCTCATTATTAGCAAGAAAACACAGCAGCTGTTTAGTTTTAGCGACTTATTCCCACCAAAAACACCCACATGCGTGTTTTTAAATGTAATTCATTCACAGTAGTTGATGTGCAGTGGCTTTGGCATGAGCATGTGAGATTGCTGTGTCGTTATAATGACAATTTGGCGATTGTCAAACTTTTCAAGTGAACAACAAAGGCGCGTCTTTTGAACTGGAGCTCCTCCACTGACTTTCTTCTTCCTCGTGGCTGAGAGTGAAAATTGTAAAAGCTCTCCGGATGAAGGTGCCGCCATCTAACTCACAGGTTCCGCCGTGTTGGTTTTGAAATATTGTCTTTTTCCTCGTCGACACCATTTCTATTACTGTTGGTTTTTTTTTTTTTTTGGTTTTGTTTTGTTTTTTTTATTTTGGTTCATGAGCCGAACCAAGATAGTGCAATTTTCATTCTGACAAGCGGCGACATTTTAGTGCCGCTCGAAAAAAAAAAAAAAAAAAATAGTGCTTTCATGCCAGGAAACACAGTCGGAGAATAAATCAAATCCGCACGAGCTCGCGGGCCGCCACTTTTTAAGCGGGTGTTTTTAGTCAGGAAATGGACTTTTGATCAGGTGTTTTTTTCTCTCTGTGTTGTTTTTTTTCCACTCAACTTTGTTTTTTTTCCGGAAAAGTGCCGCTCCGTCCGACAAGGAATCAAATCCTTTCCCCGACTAGTTAATGTGAGAACTTTAACTCGATTGGCGGGGTTGCTGACACCTTTGGTGACGGTCCCCCCCCCCCCAAAAAAAAAGAAAATGGAAAAAAAAAAGAAAAAGAGCCGGTGACTGCGGATGGCAGCGGCGGTCGCCGCCGCTTGTCTTTTTGAAGCGCCGGCGGCGGGGATTTCAGCTGTCAAGCTGCGGAGCTTTGCTTAGTAACAGCAAGAATACAGATGGAGAAAGAAAAAAAAACAAAAAAAAACAGAGTTAGAGAGAAAAACATCTCTGCGTCCACGGCGAGCGCTCAATCGCTGCTTCTGAGGAAGACGGGCTTCGTGACGCAAACCGAAACTCCGCCACCAGATGTTTTCCCGCGCAGCTGCGAGACGTTAAAAATGGATGCGCGAGCGCTGAGAGAACGCGGCCGCTCCGCTCTGCCCTGGCGCCGCGCCGCGCGTGGCGACGCACCGACTCCACCGTCGGCTCAATTAATCCAGGGATTCCAAATCAGCCTTGGTGCTCCTTTTCCCTGCGAGCCTTTGCCCGGTGTTCCCCGTTGAACCCAGACACCCTGCTGGGGCTTGGAAATGGAGAGTTTCTGTCGGTTGGAGTGGGAAGAGGAACCGCCCACTTCCTTTCATGTCCGCCCACTTCCTTTCGTCTTCCAGATGTTTAAATCCTTGGATAGCTGTGATGCCGACTTTGATGCGAATGTACACACCTGGCAGAGAGAGTGGAAAAACCCCAAACATCCTGTGGCTATCCATCCATCTATCTATCCTACCTATCCATCCATCTATCTATCCTACCTATCCATCCATCTATCCATCCATCCATCTATCTATCCATCCATCTATCTATCCTACCTATCCATCCATCTATCTATCCATCTATCTATCCTACCTATCCATCAATCTATCTATCCATCTATCTATCCTACCTATCCATCCATCCATCTATCTATCCTACCTATCCATCTATCTATCCTACCTATCCATCCATCTATCTATCCATCTATCTATCCTACCTATCCATCTATCTATCCTACCTATCCATCCATCTATCCATCCATCTATCTATCCTACCTATCCATCTATCCATCCATCTATCCATCCATCTATCTATCCTACCTATCCATCTATCCATCCTACCTATCCATCCATCTATCCTACCTATCCATCCATCCATCTATCCTACCTATCCATCCATCTATCTATCCATCTATCTATCCATCCATCTATCTATCCTACCTATCCGTCCATCCATCTATCCATCTATCTATCCTACCTATCCATCCATCTATCCTACCTATCCATCCATCCATCTATCCTACCTATCCATCCATCTATCTATCCATCTATCTATCCATCCATCTATCTATCCTACCTATCCGTCCATCCATCTATCCATCTATCTATCCTACCTATCCATCCATCTATCCTACCTATCCATCCATCTATCTATCCTACCTATCCATCCATCTATCCTACCTATCCATCCATCTATCTATCTTACCTATCCATCCATCTATCCATCTATCTATCCGTCCATCTATCCATCCATCTATCTATCCATCCATCTATCTATCCTACCTATCCGTCCATCTATCCATCCATCTATCTATCCTACCTATCCGTCCATCTATCTATCCATCTATCTATCCATCCATCTATCTATCCTACTTATCCGTCCATCTATCCATCCATCTATCTGTCCATCTATCTATCCATTCATCTATCCGTCCATCTATCTATCCGTCTATCTGTAATTGAAGGTGCGCAACATATTTTGTTTGCAAGAAACTCACCGTCGACCCCCGTCGCTGAGTTCTCCCAGTGGGAGCTGAATTAGCTCCGAGTGCAAAAAATGGAGCAGAGACGCTGAAGCTCGGCGGGCAGCGAGTCGCCAAACGTGGCGCACGCGCACGAGCACGAGCGCCACGTGCACGCGCAGCGCGCGGAGAACCCTGCAGACGGAAGGTTCTTTTATTTATTTTTTTTTTTATTTATCATTTTGCAACGTTGCCGTTCCAGCAACGCCAGGGACCGGGATGAACACTAGGGGGCAAGCTTGAGCCTCTACCACACGTCTGGAGCATATTTGGGCAATTAGATCTCTTCCGTCCTCCAACACTTTCGCTGTTGTGCGTGTGCGTGCGTGTGTCTGTGTGTGTGTGTGTGTGTGTGTGTGTGTGTGTGAGACGGACTTGCGTGTTTGTTTTTTACAGATGTGTTTGCCTCGTGTGCTTGCGTGTGCTTGCGTGTGCGGCGGCTCCATCCACATTCATCAGAGAAAAAAAACCGACAACGGCAACATTCGCTCGGTTGTTTGCGATTCCGACCGAGTCGACGGGCCGTGTTAAAAACTGACTCCTTCCCCCCCCAGCCCTCCTTCCTGCTCTCCTCCTCCTCCTCTTCCTCCCTGCCTCTGCAACCTCCTCGCAAGCTGCCGGGCCGCCGCCTCCTGCGAAAACACGTTTCCCTTCCTCTGATCTCTCCGCTGAATCGCTCTCATCGCGCATCACGCGGCGGCCCTCATCTCTCCCTCTCGCCTTTTTTTTTTTTTTTTCAAAAAAATCCATCTCTCCTCCATCGCTCGCCCTCGCTCATCATCTCCATTCCTCTCCCCACCCTCCTGCCGCACGCCGGGCTCCTTTTGCACTGTCTGCCTCAATTCCCGTCACTCAGCCGAGCCCCCCGTCAGCCGGGGCCTCCTGATCAAATCCCAGGCAGCTGATGGCTGCTTTCATCCCACATTTAGCCGCCCCGCGTCTCCTCCGCAGCCCCCACCGCCTCCCGTTTCCCCACAGTTCCTCGCCGGTGGTGGACCCGCCCGCGTCTGCTGGTCCGTCTGCCTTGTGTGAGTCTGTCTGGTGTTTTGCTTTTTTTTTTTTTTGCCGGGGATCCGCGAACAGATGGCGCGCTGCTTCTCCCCCCCCCCCCGCGGAGGGCGAGCGTTACAAAGTGCAGCATCCAGCAAGATTTGTCTTGCTGCAGAAGATTGTTTTTTTTTTTTTTTTGGGGGGGGGGTGTTTTTTGAATATCATTCTTATTATTTTGCATACACGCTGAATGACAAACGTGTCCCCGCGTTTCTGCAGCGCCTCCCTCTGGACTTTTAAAAGGCTCGTCCTCCCGTCAGAGCGTTGCTAAATATTTCATTGACGGCCGCTGAATATCCTGCTTAAAACTCTGCTTCTCTGCAGAGAAGAGCAGGAATTCCTCAGTCACGACACACCTGCAGCCGGTGGAGTGTTACCCTGCAGGTGAACTAGAGCTGCGCCTCTCGCCTCTCGTTGCGGCAGATTTTCTGACTCAAAACATCACGGAAAGGGGAGGGGGCGGGGGGGTCCTCACTAATTGGTTGCAAAAGGTGGAATCTCGCCTCGGAACGGACGCAACTGAGATGTTTATTAATTTCATAATCCCCCTTTTCAGATGTTCGCTGGGAGAGCGTTTTGCATTGTAGCTCGACAAGTTGACGATGTCTGAAATGATTGCGGCCTTCGGTTAAAACCCCCTTGAAGATGGAAGTACATCAGAACACACACACACACACACACACACACACACTAGCGCACACACCCCACCTCCTGGGAGGACGAGTGGGCTCCTGCAGATCGAGGCTCTCCAGCGGCTCCTCGTGCTAAAATATTAACAAAGTGAATGAATTAATTTCTCTTTAAACACTCATTTCCTGCCACCGATTTTGCCAAAGCACATGAAGGGCACAGATGAGCGTGCGGGGGATAGTGAAAGAGAGAGAGAGAGAGAGGGCAGAGGGAGAAAAAACAACATCCCCGCGGCGGCCGTTGCATCTCGGCGACATGTGCCTCTCAGACGCTCGCGAAACGCTAACAATGATGTTTGGGCCGCTGCCAGCCGCTCAGACGCTCCGATTAGAACTCCTCTCTTGCTAATCGTGACAAAAGCTACGGGCTCATTTCTCCGAGACGGAGTCAAGGTCCCTGCTCATGCACGCTGCTAATTGAGCTCTTATCTCGGCGCACTCGCTAATGCCGTTAATCAGAAGAGGCGCGTGCACGCTTCTGAGATGTATGTGTGTGTGTGTGTGTGTGTGTGTGTGTGTGTGTGTGTGTGTGTGTGAACCTTCTACGAGGCCCAGGAGGCTTCACGCTTCCAATCTCTTTTCTCAGGCCTGTTTCTGAAGGGGTTTGAAAAACATTTTGGTTTTCAAAAACGCTCAGCGGTCACTTTTTTTTTTTCTAGGTAAAATATCCAATTGCTTTTTGACAAAAAATCCGATAATCAGCCAATCGCAAGGCGGGTTTGCGTGCAATAAAGCCACTGTGTTAACCTTGCGGGGGCTCGTTTCCCTGTCAGTCTTGTCACTATGACACACCAAGTCTCACAGCACCGTGCAAAGAACGGCCCAGTGTGCCGTTTCATTTTATTATCGAACTCGCCACAAAGGCAAGAGTCGGGTTTCTCGCCTTACCTGACGTCCCGATTTACGCTTAATTCATGGCGACGCGGCTTCTCGCCCCGCGTCCTGCCGGCCAGCAAGGCTGCCCACGATGTGCCAGAGAATAATCTGTGGCTCAGAGCCGACACAGAACCTCCTCCCTCCACCGGAGGCATAGCCGACAGACGCGGCTGAGCCAACGTCACCTATTGTTAAACCGCTGCAGCCGCAGACGGCCCACACAAATGTCCCAGTTTTGCTACCTGCTCCTTTGCCTTGTGCACCGCCTGGCCCCGTCTACCGCAAACACACGCTATTCTCTAATGACCTTTAAGCAGATTTCCCCCATTAGCGCCTCCTGTTTTTAAATTATGGACAAATTTAATCACCAGCCTGATAAGAGTCTCTAGTAAAGCGCTAAAACACACAAGTGCTCACATCAGCGTGCACTAGTAAATTAGCGCGTCGGTGCTGGGCGGCCCCGTCGGGAGCAAAGAAGGGAGGCGGGGCAAAGGTAGAGGCGGGATTACGAGCTCGGCATAGCAACCCCGATCCCCACCGTCAGGTAACGACTGCCGCGGTGACGTGGGGCTCGTCTCCGCACTCTCGCTCTCAGGCTTGCAGCCAATCAGACGGAGGATGTCGCCCCTCCCCCTCCGCCCCCCCGTGGGCTCCGACGGCGTTTTGTTTTATTTTCCGGTTCACGAACGAGCCCTAATGCGAAGAGGCACACGTACAAACCGGCTGCTGACGCGCATTCGTCACGTGTGCGCGAGACGGGAGAGCGTCCCGCCACGTACGTTCGCGCAAACAATCAGTCAAACGACGCTAATCGCGAGAGCGGGCGAGCGCCTTGCGACTGTGCGGCCTCCCGGTGATGAGTTCAACCGGAAAGTAACAACAAAACAGCAAACAGGCAACAATTAGAGGAGATATTAAAATGGTGGATAAAAATAAATTGGACAAAAAAAAAAAAAAAGCCTTATTTGCATAAGCTCACTGAGCACTGGAAGATTATCTCCTCGCAGTACGGTGGGTTTTAGTTAAAGGCCCCGTTTGTAATATTCAGCAGCATCTAATGGCCTGGGAGCATATCATGAAAAAATATATAAATATAGAAATGAATGAATAAATAGATAAAGTGCAATCAGGGTTGGCGGCTGAATTAGCCGTCCTGCAAAAAAAGGGAATAAAAAAAAAAAACGAAACTGAATATTCCCACGTTACTCTGCAAAGATTTTTTTTTTGTCTCATCAGCAAATTCTATGTGGGAAGCAAGCGCACTCTGATGTTAATCCCCGTTTCCTGATGTCCCACTTGATCTCGCATCTTTTTTTTTTTTCTTTTTTTTTCATAGCAGCTGTGATGTCAGGAAGAGAAATACATAAATAAATGGCTAAACCCTGCGCAGATCAACATTCTGGGCTGCTGTAGAAACATGGCAGGGCCTCTCCATACAAGCAGGCGCTATTTTTATGTAAATATATAAACTTGTTATCAGGAAATGAAAAACTAAACACACAAAAAAAAAACACTACAATTTTCTTCCGGTGACTTATCTAACTGAACGACGCTTTGGGACAAAAGGCCTGTTTTTGATTGTATGCAGGCAGCACCTGGCTGCCTATCTAGGAAACCAGCCTCACCATCTACTTTATTGATGCATTGTTCCTGGATGTTCTATTGGTTTTCTTGTTTGTTTGTTTGTTCAGCTGAGTGCGAACCACAGTTGCTGCATACTAGTGCCTTATATAGAAGCAGTGCTGCTCAGGTGTGCTGGGTTTGGTTATTAGCACACGTGTGCTGGGTATAGTGAGCTTTTTGATTGAAGTGTATATTTTGTGCCAATAAAGAAAATATTCATTTCACTTCCCAGACCTTGAAGTTTTACCTCTGTAACTGCATTTTTCTTTTCTTTTTAATCTGCCAAATGAAAATATACAGAGAGGCTTTTTTCACCACCATTAATTGATACAAACAGGACAGAGGTCGCGGAAGGAGGAAAGCATTATGTATCATCGCACCAGGACCTGCTCAAGGTTTCAGCCTTTTGAAAGACTCACGTATATATTTTCTATATATTTTTTCTGTATATTTAGAAGTGTATCTTTTCTTATGTCTTCCAATCAATTCTTCGCCATGGACCTCTGAGTTCTTTTTTTTAAGGTTTTTGTTTTCAATTATAGTTTGTCATGCACAGAAGATTGTTCATTATTACCGCCTGACGCGTCGACACACATGACATGTTCTCAATTTGTACATTTTTTCCCGTCACTTCTGCAGACACGAAAACTGCCATTTTAGACACACACAGACACACAGACACACGCAACATCATAATCGTGTCTCTCCCCTCTTTTCACAGTCGGTGGTTCACATTATTACGTAACGGCTCACTATTACCGCGGGTCCAGCAGTTCATTTTGAAGTCACGCAAATGCAGCATTTCGTGGCATTGTGCAGAGCGCAAAGTCTTAATCAGCGCGATGCGGCCGGACCGAGAGCGCCATTAAGAGCGCTTGTAATGCATTTATATAATTCAGACGGGCCCATTAGCGCTAGAAACGGCGTTCACGTTACAAGCTACCAAGTTTTACAAGCCGGCGGAGCTCCGGGGAGAGTGGAGAAGCTGGAGGATGCTGTTTAAAAATACCCGATTGTTTTTCTCCAGGGCCGGAATGAGTCATTACCCAGGCAGCGGTGCGGGAAGACGTGTCAGTGAGGGTCGTCCAACCGCACGCTGCAACTCAGATTGCACCAACTCGCAGGCGCGCAGTTCACTTTGGGAGGGCGACACGAGCAGACGCGACTTTCCCAGGGCGAAGGTTGTTGGAAGGTCTCAGCTTGCACATATCAACCCCCCCCTCCCTCCCCCTCCGGCCCCCCCTCCACCTCAGAGCCGCCGAGAAAGACCCACCAATCTGTCCAAGCGACAGATCTCGACGGGATGCCTTCGTCTGTTGGCTGCAAAAAAAAAAAAGAAAAGTGGCGCACGCAGGTCAGCGGTTGGCACGGCGCCGGAGATGATGAGAGGTAAAGAGTCACTACTGGTGGCGGCGGCAGCTCGGCAGCTTTGGATCATCCCCCGCTCGCGAGATAGAGATCAGGAGTGACGGGTTCCCAGCTTGAGCCGAGCTTTTCGACCCCTCCGCTGGAAAAAAGGTGACGGATCTGTGGACGTCTGGGATGTAAAGACCCGCCCTTATCAGGCTCGGGTGGGTGGGGGTCGGGGGGGTTAGGCGATAGCTGACACGGACCCGTGTGAGGAAAATTAACCGGTTCTGGGTCGGTGGTTGGGTGGGCGTGTCTCCCTTCTGTCGCTCTCCTCCTCCCCACTCCTCTCCTTGTCCACATCCGTCCCTCTTGTCATCCTTATCTGAGATCCACTGCAGGAAAATGGATTTTTCCTGCAGCGGGGCTGCTTTGTCTGAACGGGGCGCGGCACGGCAGCAGGGCGGTCGGTAAATAATGCAGAAGTCTTTCACGACGCTTTCGACGGGGGGAAAGTGTTCGCCATAAGACCCTTTCTGAAGTGGGCTTATAAAGCCGTCCAGGTCGCAGCCGTCCCTGCTTCTCTCCAAGAGGAGGCGAGGAAGTCTTAATGTGCCCTGACAAAAAAAATGGAGGGGTGGAAAAAAGAAAAAACTGCAAAAAGGCGCCTCCATCATTCTCCCTTAGCAACGGGAACATATAAGAGGTGCTTCCATAGTGACAAAGAGAGACCCCCCACCACCACCACCACCACCACCACCCTATTGGTTGGTTCACTGCAGAGGCTCGTCGTCGGATTGATTCTGATCCCTTGGTGAAAGATTGACAAATTGATTATGGGTTTGGCAATGTGTGTGTGTGTGTGTGTGTGTGTGTGTGTGTGTGTGTGTGTGTGTGTGTGTGTCCCTTCCTCCCATGTAAACCGTGGCAGCAGGAAGTCAGAGTTGATGAGTCCAAAGGGCAAAACCACAGAGTTGAACAATTTACATTTCAGACTTAATTGTCGTTTTTTTCAATTTCCATTTCTCAACACTAAGTGCAGTGTGACCGTGACTCATTGTCATAGCTTATTTTTATCCCCGTGCGCCGGATGGTCATCAGAAGTAAACAGTTGGTTCAAACCAAATGGTCTGTTCTTACATAAATGCCATGCAATGAGTCTCCGCGGCTTGCTGTTAGCGGTTAGCTTTTGATTGCTAGCGCGTCGCGTCCAAGTCACGTGTGACATCGCGGTCTGTAGGTTTAGAAACCGTCCAATTCGACTGAACCGGGCCGATGCACGAGACAATGCGAAATCTGCCCTTTTCAGTGTAGTTTCACACATTCCAGCAGCTTTCAGTGTTTGGAGGTGCGTGACCACCACCAGTCGTTTGAAGGCAGATCAGACGGATACGCCGCTAATGGTTCGTGGAACATCGGCCTATTCCAATTTCTGTGCCATTTATGTAGTTTAGGCGCACAAGCTGCACGTTTTTGGTCCGCCTGATTCAAGTCCCGCCCCTTCAACACCCTCTTCCTCCGCCCTGCCGGCAACATGAAAGCTATACTGGCTTACCGGAGACCGGGAAGATGTGCACGTTGGCAAATAGGGGCCGTCCCCGGTGACCTCCACAAACATGCGGAGGGAATCAGCGCACGTGTGAAAGCGGGGCGGTGCCTCGCTCTGCGTTTGGAGAAGCGTCCGATGAAAGTCAACTTTGAAAAGCCGGCTAACCTTTCGTGACAAGCGCCCCGCTGCCCTTGACATTAAAGTGCAGAGGCTTAGTCTTCCACTGGCCTTTGGCATCGCCTCCTTTGTTCGCCTGGTATCAGCCCGGATTATCTTTTCCTTGATTTTATTCTTCATCCGCTCCTTTCCAACTTCCTTTGTTTGCTCTACAAATAAGAAAAAGTTGAGTTGGGGTGGGTGCATGTCTTTGTAATTCAGACTTTGCAAACCTCGCTGACAGCTCATCACAATTCTACCCGTCGCTGTTGTTTGCCTTGAAACTACAGAGAGTATTGGGTCTTTTTTGGCTGGGGGTAGGAGGAGTTTGTTTCCGCTGCTGCGCTTCAATATATACAGTCAATACTGTTTGTGTCACCGAGGGCAGCCAGATTTAGCCTGGAAGCCAGAGTTCTCACTCGCCTGGGTGTGAGTGTGAAGGTCTCAGCTAGAGAATGAATCAGATGCTCGTGTGGGGGCAGTGGAAGATGCGAGATCCTATACCTCGCTAATGTCAAAATATCCACCTACACGAGCTTCGCCGAGAGTATTTCAGCCTCCAGAAATATTTACCCGATTTTTTTTTTTTGGTCTTTTTTCAGTTTTTTTTTTTTTTTTTTTGCGATAGCTTCCTTGCGCAACAAATCCCAACATATCCCTCTGACAGCAACTATTTCGGAGAGCAAGGTCTCTGAAAAACATCCATTGCGATGTGAGCAAAACACTGCAGCCGAGGCTCGGCTCCCCTTTCGAAGGGGCAGAGCCGCAGGACCCGCCCTCGTGTTACTGGCTGGAGTGCATTTGCTTGTAGGAAACTGACTCGGAAGATAAAAGGATGGGGCGGGTTTGTCTTTTCCAGGTCAACATACCTCTAGGGTTGCCTCCGTGTCTTAAACAGACAGATCTACAAGAAGACCGGCGAGAATTGGTAAACTTTTTCTCACAGTCACATGCATAATGCATTTATTTTGATGATTTTTCATTTTCCATCCATCTTCGGACGCCTCTCTTCTTCCAGCTCTTATTTACGCAGGCTTGTGGGCAGATTATGTTTTATGTCTCATTATTTCCACTGTGTGTCTGGTGAGTCATGCACTGGGCCCAAAAGTAAATTCAGCCGTGTTTTTTTTTTTTTTTTTTTTTTTTCCCCTCACCAGCTAATGGATAATTAATGGCTACCTTTTGAGAATGTGCATAGAAGCATGTCAGATTGGAGCAACCACGAAGTGTGAACATAAAATGAAAAGTGCATAAATTCAAAGTGTAATCATATGAGAAGCAGAACCACACATCCAGCCGGTCCGTCTCCACAAGCCGCCAAAAACTCATTTTATTGCACCTCAGTTTCGTTCGACCTCTTGAGATCTCATCACCCTCAGTCCAGACACTTTTCACCATTCACATCATTAAAATGTGCCGGACTTTAAGATGGCAAAGGTTACACGTCCCACGCGATTTTCACCTTTTATTTCTTCCAACTAGACACTCGCGGCGCGGCTTAGTGAGCTCTGTTCTAAAGGCCCCTGACACGTCCTCTCACCCTGAACTGCTCCAGCCTGAAGGTCTAACCACTGTCTCCTGGCTTAACACGTGCATAATGAGTGAGAGCGACGCCAGCGAGGAACCTGTTTAAGTGGAATAGAATGAGCAACCTGGATTCTGTTGTGGCAGACACGCTGTATGACCTTTGGCGCAGTTTTTTTTTTTTTTTTTTTTTTCAACACAAACCACATTTGTCTGCCCCCCCCGATCTCGGTTAATGTAGTTCCGACTTACTTATTTAATTTAACATTTGTATTTGTGCTCAGCAACCTCTTTACACAGCTGGTTCCCAAATTGCAAACTTTCTGACTTAATATTCAGAGTGAATAAATCTGCAAACGTGCTTTATTTGCACACAAATTTGTCGAAACAATAGCTTTGTGGCAATAGACAACTACTGTCCTCAATAAAAGCCACATTGGTGCTCCTGAGAAATGGGCGCAATGCTATTAGCATGCTAGCAAATGTGTCTGTTTGATGCTTTAATATTCTGTTTTCATTGCCATATATTGGCCATCGTCTGCTAGGTCCATATTTAGACTATGTTAAGAAATAAAAAAAAATGTAATGTGCGTTCCTATGTAATGTGGAACACAGCTCTCCACAGGACATGTGCTCTCTATTTGGTCCCCTCCGTCTAGTTTAACGTTGTACTTTGTTTGACCGCTCTATCAACATCGGAGAAAGAAAAGCAGTTCAGACTGTTCCAATGTTTGCGCCTCTGTGAATCCGCACTTGCTCATTAAAGCGCGTCTGTCTTCCTGAGTTCGACGGTTCGCCGCCAGGCCGCGGAGATGCTAATCGACACCTTCTTCGCCGGTTTGCATCGTCAGCTAGCCGTTCCCAGCTGAGCGCGACGTTGCGAAACCGGAGAAGAGCGAGGAAGGTTGGGTGACACATGATGGCTGTAAGACAGGGCGTCCGCGGTGGTTTGTCTGACGCAGCGTTGCAGGGGGGGGGGGGGGGGGGGGGGCCCTCCCTCTTCACGCCTCCCGCCTCGGCCGGCCGCTCTGCCTGCGTCTGTCGACTGCAGTCGTGACTGATTTTAGACTGAGCTTAAAAGTGAGTCTCGGCGTTGCACTTTACATGTATGAATGCGGAACCTTGAGGGTGACTAATGCACTCGGCACAAGGCTTCTGCAAGGTTCAGCAGAGAGAATAGACAAGCAGGCAATTTAGAATCCCCCTGGTGCCTTTTTCTTTTCTTTTCTTTTTTTTTTTCTTTACCGCAGCTTTGCTTTTCAACACATCTATTCTCCAAACTCTCTCCAAAACAGATTTACTGGCAAGACAAGAGTCGCTTTTGTCCGCACTGGTTAAAGATTAAGTGCCTGTTTGATGTACCGTGTTACATTTTCTTTTTTTCCTAAATGTAACTTACACAAGCAGAAGTTTTTCAGCCGCTAGTTTCTTTTTAATGAGCACAAGTTCTTGGCTAAGAAGGCCATTGCCAAACGCAGGACTGCTGTGGTCCCAAAAGCTTCCAGAAAGACTTTTTGTTGTTGTTGCTGTTGTTGTTTCGTGCTGTTGCAATCCTTTCCACTTCCTGTTAGGGAAAGCAAAACGGGCGGTTCCTTTTGCCCACGCTAAAGCATACTATGGAGTGGCGTGATGCTTGTGTCCAGCTGTGTAAGCACTCATTATAGCATTCTCTGTTTAGACCACCCTAGTGCGTCTTCTCATCTTCACGTCCAAATATGTGCGGCTACCTGTGGAGGCTGTCACTTGCCTTTCTCTCTCCGGCAGACGCGCCACATTATGGGGTTAACATTATTATCTAAAGCTACGTATAAAACTCAACTGTGTGTGGAAGACAATAAAACGGCTATTTTCCGCAAGTGTCGCCTTGGAGACCAGTTTAGGAGAAGGTGGGCGATGACGAGAAGTATTTCAGAATATGAAATACGCTTGCCATCATACCAGAGCATGTCTGCTGTCAGTGGTCTTGCTTCAGTGAGTGAGAGCCTCGTGTGAAGCCAGGAAATGAATATTAGCTCACCATTTGAAAAAAAACAACTCATCTAAATACGTAAGTCAGAAAAAAAAAAAGGCTTCCCTGTGTCAATAAAGTTTTGTTTGTGTCACTCAAGGCGGAGTTCAGTGACAAACGGTGGAAACCGTGTTACATTAATGCAGGACTGAGGGAAATGCGGGCACTCATTTTATTGCAAGGAATCAGATTTATGAAAGTATGACGAGAGAGAATGACTCCACGGTGTCCTGTTACAATATGCATCACACAGTGTTCACTTTCACATGCGTATTTCAACTTCCCAAAAACAAACACATCACGACACACAGTAAAAGTCACGCAGCGCAGATTAGCTTAAGTTAGCTCTCAGGGAGACACATGGCCAAGGTATTAAAGCCCTTTATGACATCACAAACGGCCAATGTTTGCTTAATAGTTGAGAAAGCAAAGCATTTTAGATGAACATCATCACATTCCCACTATTTATCTGCTGTGTTTGGCAGGTTGAACCAGACTCTGGGTGACCAGGTTTTGAAGGCTTTTATAAGTTCAAAGGGCAAAAAATACATTTCTCAATGGTGTTTTAGTTTTTGTTTTCCTGCTTTTATGGATTGCTTTTTGTTTTGGCTTAGCCTCTACAATAGTCAAGTCAACCAAGACCATGGCTGTAGCCTGCAACTGCAGCAAAAGTATTGCATCAGCTGATTGGTCTGCTTTTTTTTTTTTTTTCATTTCCTCTAGACTTTACGGCTTTAACCTGCTATTACCTTTTGATTCTGGGAAGCAAAATCCCTCCTCCTTTCTTTATTTTTCTTCGAGGGGCTTATTTGAACTCACCTCAAACTCACCTCCCATGCAAAACAGCAATGCTCTAAAACAAAAACAAAAAAAACCTGTCATCCACTCAGAATTACTGCCGGCAAGCCTAACGCACAGTAAATCTGCTATTACCCAGAAGAAGACGCAGGCTGTTTTAAAACTAAAGTCTTTAGCGTGTGTGTGAGTTAAAGAGCGCCTCAGAGCTAAGCAACGCCGAGACACATGGGGCATGTACCGGAGCAGCTACCTTCATTTATTTTCTCTCCAGCCATGTGTAGATAAGATAAAGCTTCATGCGCTCGGGTTAGGGGAAATCAGTCGACTGCACTGCTGGCAGCCAGAGCGCAACATAAGACCGAAGTAGGGCATAACATTTTTTTTTTTTTTCTTTTTTGCTCCTCTGTGGCTTACATAGTGCATCTGGACACCCCCACAAACTCCTGCTTGGCAAAAAGCTTGAATCCCCCCCCCCCTAAATTAAACATTTTACGTGGTTTCATGTGTGAAAATGTTCCATGTCTGTGACATGTGGAGGCGGGCGCAAAGCTGGATTTTAGCCGTTTTGCGAAACCTCACGGGTAGACACGTCTCTTGATGCCTTCCTTGGAACATTTCACAGCGAGGAGTAGCGGCACTGAGGGCAGCTTGGTTGGCTGCCAGCCATACAATAGACTTGAGAAGAATATGTGCCATTTCTTGCACCTAATGCGGTGGCCCACTGCCATGGCTGGATAATTAATCCACTCCGGAGGCAATAAAGCAAAGCTAACGTGCCCCCCGGCCGTCTTTAAATGCAATTTAGAAGAAGGAGGGGAAGAAAAAAAATAAATAAGCACATTGTCATTTTAGCATCTAAACTGCTGGTGCTGTGATGCTGCAACAGCCAGTGATCCACTGAGAATGCTTCCATTCAGTTTATAGGACAGTTTACCAATGGTCTCCCGCCGTGTTACATGGTCGGGGAGAAGTGGAGGAGCAATCTTTCCTGTGCTTTCGGACAAGTTCGGTTCAGTCTTGGAATGTTATCCGGGCAGCAGATTACGGGCCTCTAAAAGTCCAACTTTGAAACCAAAGCACTTGATCGGGCGCAGTGAGGTTTGCAAGGCAGGAGCGCAGACCGCAGCGTGAAGGATGGATAAGGGTCATTATTGATTTGCAGCCATGAACGCAGGATCAATCTGTCTAGAAGCTGACTGAGGTGCCGTAACGATTCTTGACTGTAGGTTTAAGGACTTTTCTCAGGCCCCAAGCAATAACCAAAGGAGTGAGCGTTTTTTAAATGACATAATGTTGATGGTGTGAAAGCTCTGTTGTTTTCAGGAGAAGAGAAGAATAAGCTGAATGATTTCACAAGTCAATGCCAACATGTTTAATCCCAGTCTGTTCGAGTCGCACCTTCCTCAAGCTCGGAACTCTTCCTCCACCCTGGCACTGGCGCGTCAGCATAGTTGCTCGTACACAAGCGCGAGAGCAGTCACGGTGATGCTGACGTGACCTGCTGACGATGCGACCCCCCCCCCGTGACAGTTATATCCTCCGTCTTGTTCTCCATTGCTTCGCACTATGTATGTAATATACAATTTCCAATAACATGAACTTATTTATATTGATGTTTGTGCCTTGTATGCCAATGTATGTTCAGGAAGTAACTGAGCTCAGGCACGTTTGTGTTGAGGGAAGTGTAAGTCTGGGAAGAGGGTACAAACAACATGGTGTGAGTGCACCGAAAATTGATAAAGCTGAGCTGGCGAAGAGGCAAAGAGGGCGGAAAAACCAATAAAAACTGCAAGAAAAGAAAAATACACTTTTATAAATTTCATTGATGCAATACAATAGAAAAAGAAATAAAATATGATAAGCTTCAACTATGAAAAGATGAACTGTAAGAAGGAGCTTTTCATTGAAAGTGCGTCTTCAGAAGTGATTTAAAAGCTGAAGATCCTCAGGCAGGTGTTCCCCAGCTCGCACTTGTACTTGGCTCAGTAATGGGCTATTTCGAAATGTCTGGATTCTGTAGACTGTTGTTCCAGCTTTGTGCGCTAGGATGCAACTCAGAGTAACACTACGGAACATATTACAGCAGAAACTCTGAGTGAGTGCCTTGTGGGGCGGGAGGTCATTGCATCACTCTGGAGTCGATGGTAATGCGATAGCAGCCGGTGAAAGGCAGAACTTCCACTCTGTCTTCCCGTCGTTTGCCAGTCAAGCAGGGATTTGATCCGACAGGCCCGCCCTACCCCTCCCGCCCCACCCACCCAATTGCGAGCTCGTTCTTCCACTGACAGAATATTACCAGCCGGCTGCTTATTGTTACCGCTGTCACTTCTCAGTAGTGTCATGTGATTGCAAATCTGCCAGCTGAAATTCAGGCCAAAACAGAGGAATTTACTGAATGTGCGCCGCCATTGAGCTCCTCGCCCACACAGGGAGACTTTAATTTATGGATTCAGAGCAACTGAGACTCATTTCTTCCATGGAAAAGGGAAAAGATTCACTTACACATTTAAATTAGCCATGCCAGCAAAGTGATTGCGGTAAATAGAGACAGCAGACTTGGTTTTCCTGGATCACCTGCTGCCATCACCTGGGGAATGTACACGAGTTGGAATGGTTTGGTTCTTCGATCGCGACCTGGTTTGTAGCACGTCAAATATCATTTTCATAAACTCACCCTTAAAAGTGGCTGGTCGAGGTCTGCAGACTGAACTCTGTGCGAAACACTCCTCACTCACTCTACAGAACTCACTTGCACTGTTTGACCGTCGGAGGGAAAGGGTGATCCAGTAGCTTGTTGTTGTAAAAGTTGACTCAAAGTACGGCGTCACCCACGAGCTAACTTGTGTCACCCACTTTGAGATACAGTGGTTCATTCAGTACAATGTGGTTCATGTGGCTCTACTCAGTGTGGTAAAAACTTTCACGATCTGGCAGAGTGAGTGGACCCACCTATTCGGCAAAATCATCCACTGCTTACTTCCATCCAGATGCTACTGAAGTTAAAGCCATTCCCAAAGGCTGGGCATCCATGGTACAGTCATAAATTGAGGCTTAAATCCGACTCCCACTGCACAGATGTACAATGGGAGGCAAAAGCCAATGTTAAATTGATGTGCTCACACTTTATGGTCTGATCAGCCAGCCGTGATCTGAGCACTCATGCTGGAAGAGACCCGTGGGCTCCTGCTGTACGGCTCTGCCGCTGACAGTTGTCACGAAAGATTAATTAACTAGGGATTGCGTTGCTTCTTGGTCAGCCAGCAGAAGGCCAGTGAGCTAGATTGGCACCGCTGTTGGGGCATGTAGTCGTTGCTTTGCCTTGGCTGTGCGAAGGCCTCAAAGATTTCAGAAACGGCAAATTCGCCTAACCATTCAAGTCCAGTCCGGACTCTGCCCTTGCACCTTGCACCCTCCTCAGGTGAGGACATCAACAAAAATGCAATGTTTGGCTTGTGGCTCAAAATGTGGAGACTAACTGGTTGTTTTTCCCATGTGCGCTGCAGTTGGGGACACTGATAGGACTTTCTGTGCTTGTTCCGACTTCCTCAAATGACTCGTGTGACTTGTCCACCCGGATCAGTTTAGCGGAACACCAGGACAGGGCCAGTTTGCATCACTGACTTGAGTGAACAGCCCAAGCTCACACGCTCCCACACACACACACGCATACACACTGTGGCGCTGTTTTTCCTCCTGCCTGCCGAGCTTCAGCTCCCTCAGTTATTCATGAGCCATCTGCCTGGGCAAGTGCTGTGTCAGATGTGTGTCAAATAGGACCTCATCTGTCCCCGCTGTTCATCTTCTAATTGTGTCCTCGTCCGCATATCGCCGCTCCGAGGGACGGAGGCGCCGCTGCTCATTGGCCCGCCGTGTCCTAAATCACTCGTTATGTGGCCATCTTTATTTAAGATAGCGGCATCTGGCTCATCAATGTTGTAAGCGGCAAGCACCGGTCCGTCTTTGTCTGCTTGTCGGTGCCTTCGCACGACACTTGGGCGCATCACCGCAAAGTCGAGGTTAAATAGGCTTAAGCAGCACCACAAGTGCGACCAGTATGACGACTAGGCAGGCACGACAGCAGGGGAAGTGACTGGACGGTGTCACCGACAAAAACATGGCCGGAGGTGTAAGAGTTCTGTTTAAATTGAGCCGGAAGTAGAGAAATGAGTCTCCATTGACGCAAGACAGCAAGGTTAAACACAGTGACCACAGCAAGCCAAGTGAGTTCTTCTGATCAACCTTTTTCTTCAGGTGTCCTCCTCCGCCCCGACCCAATATTTCCCTCTGCAGTTGAGTGATTCTCTTGAAAGTGAAAGCTGTATCTATTCTAATAATAAAAGTTTCCACCGGCTCATGGGGAAGAAAGATGTTCAAAGGAAACGTAAATGGAAAATTCTACTGGTCAGCCGCAGCGACGTTACTGTAGGCTACTCCTTTCATTTTAGGCTTTTCAAAAGTAAAAGTAGCACTTATCACAAACTCTACCCGAGTGAAAGTCAGGGCACTCATTTAAAATTTAAAATACGCTTTGGCAAAAAGCTCAGGTGGACGAAGCGGGACTCATCCCAGAGTACAGCATCCATTATGTTCTCATTAGAAGCGTAGTGGCTTTTAATTTCACGAGACTAATTTGAATATGTCTTAACACAGCTGAACTTAATAAGCGACCAGAGGGGGAGTGTGGCTGTGGATGGCCGAGTTGACCACATGACAAAATTATCAGCAGGAGGAAGAGATGACGAAGAGAGAGGAGCAAGCCACCAATCATGGACCTAAAAGAAAACAAACAAACAAGTTAAAAACAGTGAAAAAACAAACAGTTGTAATGAAACACGAATAATCCATTCCCCTTCATAAGGTATCCTTTTAAACAGTCAGTGACAACGATATTAAAAACAGCACAGCAGCAAACCCTTTCATCCCGACACACTGTTTGTTCTTTTTGTTTGAAAATTGATTAAAGGGATTATTACATGGAATGGGGTGCAGCACATTATCATCAATTATCTAAGTAGCGGGCAAATTGTTTACAGCTCTGGAAGAGGCTGAGGGTCATTTTGGAAGAAATAAATTATAAAACCTTTTTTAAGAAAAAATATATTTCATTTCTCTCCAATCTTACAAGAACTTTTACTTTGTGATTTTGCAAGTGTGTGTGTGTGTGTGTGTGTGTCTGTTCTGCTGCAACAATGTATTGCATTCTATTGCCCGAGCATGGAAAGTAATTTACAGCTGCCTAGACTCCTCAGAAATTGGGCTTTATGCAACTGTCATATTCTATACGGACTCGGCGTGAGAGTTTAAAAAAAAAAAAGAAAAAAGAGAGAGAGGGAGAACTGTTTATGCATGCATGGCTGGATTCACACTAGATACATGACCTTACAGTGACGGATCATGACTATATTAAATGCAGGCCTGCCTCTGAGCAACAAAATAATGTATGATTTCAGAAAGAGGCCAGGGGCTCCCTCTGGAGAACGACTGTGATTCATCACTGACAGAGACGTCACTTCCACTCTGGGCCTGCGGGGGAAAGGGACTGCCATGTTAGCCATCCCTGCCCAGTCCCCAGCCCTTCAAAGTAAAGCCTCCATGATAAATATGAGGCCCTTCTAAATGTGCTGCCCCAACACAACCCGTGTAAATTGTCGTCAGGAGCGTGTGTGCACTTGTGTGGTATTTGCGCAAACATGCCAGGGACATATGCAAATGAGTGAGAAGTCTGGCTTTGTTATGCACTCCTACAACAGGCAAACAAATCTGTCTGCACCCACTCACCACTCCTGTGGGCATCTCTTTGCTTTCTGCTGAGAGCAGCTTCCTCCAGTTGACAAGCGTTACCAGGATTTTCACCTTTGAAGTTCCAGATGACTGATATTATCTGTCTACGGTTCTGAAAGCTCCGCGTTCTGTTTCAACTGGGTAGTATTCTGGTCGGGGTGAGTGACTGGCGTAAAAAATAATGTACGTGCAATAATCACTCGCCACTCGTTCCTTTGTAATGCTCAAAGCGATTTACCTGCAATGTCTCAATAAATATATTAATAATTCAGCAGGAAACACAGAGAGTATCGACCGAAGGAAATGTGGGCAGAGTTTGCTGGTTTGAAAAGGAGAGGCCTTAATCCAGCCTCCTATTAAAGGTCAGGAGTGTTTTTAAAGAAAAACTTCTTCAGAAAGGTATTATTAAAAATAATCCTGTTTACAGTATGATTTCTTTTTCTTCTGGAATCATTTTTTAAAGACTTTTAACTCCGCCCTCTTAAGTCTAAAGTGGAATATGCAAGTTGACATACTTACTTCACCCAAACTTAACATTTAACCCTTTTGGAGGGTCTGGTGCCATTTTTTAATCCGCAAAAACATTCTGGAATATCTCAACGCCAGAAACTATTTCACTCAATATTCCATTTTGCTAATCCTGTAAATCTTCAGAAGCTGCACGTTGATATTCTGGTTTAGAAATATGAGCAGTTAACATCACGAGTTTGAGTCAAAGTGAACTGGCATGTTTTCCGTGCAGAAAGATATAGTCTGTGACTACTGTCAACATCCTCGGGGTGGATATTCCTTTAGACTATGTGAAAGTGTTAGCAGAGTTTACGTTGATGAAGGAGCGAGTAGCAAATGGGTGAAATACCAATTTTAGATGAACTAGGCCTTGACGTAAATACTCAAAAGAACAGGATTTATTTCCCTTAATATGCAAAATACACACACACACACACACACACACACGTATATATGTATATATATATATATGTATATATATATATATATATGTATATATATATATATATACATAGATGACACAGTATGTTACAGTCGACAGTAAAAAAATGTGCACTTCTCTTAAAAGATGGTGTCATTGAAGCAATGTACTTTAGTCAAAACTCAAGGTTTACCAGCATCGATGCGGAGGATACAAAGGGGATTGTCTGGTTTTGAGCAGAGTGATGATTGCTACTGTACAACAATAAAGCACTTGGAAGAGAGGCTGAAACAGAAAAGCTGTGCTCAGGGCCTTGTTTTGACACGGCAGATAGACGAAGATTAAGTGTCGAAACCAAAGCCGGCAAAAGATGATAGGGAATGTATCCCCACCCACCTCCAAAACCTTGATGTTGTCTTTTGGAAGTGGTGTCATGAGAGGGGGAGGCGAGGCGGGCGGCCGGGCGGTAGTTTTCGATACAAGTGAAGAAGGCAAGTCTGTTATTTTATTTTATTTTTTTTTTTTGAGGGGGGGGGGGGGTTGTATTGTGCTTGTGGCAACGCGGTAATGCAATCAGCGCTGCGCAGATGTGAGGGTGCTGTTAGCGAGCGCATGCAAAAAAATAATAATTGGAACGAAGGGTCTGATGACACGGCGGGGCTGTCGCTGTCATTCAGCGGATGCTAACAAAGACGAGGCGGCGAGATCCGCGGACACGGAGCCTTGACGTGCGACGCGTGGGTGGAACTAGCCTACTAATGAATAGACGGCAATGCGGCTAAAGGAAAGAGGCGGAGAGAGGGAGAAAAAAAAAAAAAAAAGACGGTGGAGGAAATCTATGGAGCGTGCTGCCGTGATAAAATATCGGTATTGTTAAGCAGTGGCGAGAGGGGGCAGAGGGGAGGGGGCGGGGGTGTTGGGTCCATGGGTGGGGAGTCTTGACGGCTTTCCGGTGGCAGTCTGACGGCTGAGCCGGTGAGATTGCAGGGAAAGTGCAGCGGAGGGCTCCTGTCAGGCCACAGCAGAGCTCCGTTTAACAAGGTCCAGAGATGAGCTGCACTGCTACACATTGCAGGGAAATGGGAAGGAGAAGGGAAAAGGGAAGGGAAGGGAGGGCGGCACTGGACTGGGATTTTTTTTTTTTTCTTTTCTTTTTTTTTTCCTTCCTCAAACCCCTTTACTTGTCATGCTGCAAGACCTGGGATTCCTCACCTGTGCACAGAGGCAGTGAAAACCTCCGCCGGAATGCTCAGAGGGGTCGGAGAAGCAGAGTGCCCACCCGCCCGCACACGCACACGCTCGCCCACGATATGTCCCGACACTAGGCACTGTACCCGTGACGGAGCGAAGCCGCTGCTCGGCTGGCGAGGTTTACCTCGAGTGAACCTCGGCACGCTTCACTTTGCGCCGAGCTCAAGGTTGATCTCCTCGACGGCGACAGGCAGAAATAATTTATGCAAGCAAATGTGGAATGCTCTGCATTTTCAAATGCAGATGCCTCCGGGGCAAGCACAAACAAGAGGTCTGGTTCCGCCACCGCCGCCGCCACCGCCTCGTCGTCGCCGTCGCTGCAAGCTCGACTCGAGCTTCTTCTGCGTCGATCCGAGGGAACGTGTGCGGGCTCCGCAGCGTTCATTCCACCTCGGCCCCCCTGGCATCAATCTTGTAGGCCGGCGTGGAGAGCTGATCTCGCGGCGAGTGAAATGTGAAATGTCAACCTCATGCAGCTCCATGAGTTATGTCCGTCTTATTACAGTGGGCTAATTCCACTTAAAAAAAATAAATAAATGGATTTCAAGTGAAGATGACGATCGCCCGACCCTGGGAGCATCCTTGTTAAAATACATGCTGAATCACTCGTTATGCGGGGGATTAATAATGCGCTGGATCTCGGCAAAACATTGTCATGTGTTATGTAACATGATGGTGGGTGCAATATGCATTTTTTTTTATTTTTATTATTCTTAATGAGAATTCACAATGTGATGGTGCAGCGTCACCTCACTGCGAAAAAAAACCCGACCCCCTTTCTGTTGTGTTAATTTGTACCTTCGACCTGTGTGTGTTTGTGTGTGGATTCTCTTCACCAGGCCACACAATATAGCTCTAAAATTGTTGTAGGTTTGAGTGTGGCTGGTTGTTTGTCTCTCTGCTCTGTGTTGGCCCTTCGGTGAACTGGTGGTTTGTCCTGGTTACAGCCTAAGACAGCCGGGATGGGCTCCAGCAGCCCTGAGTGCAGGATAAGCAGCGATAGAAAATGGATGGATGGATATTATGAGAGCTGTCCTCATTCTTGATCTGCCTTCACGTCCAAATATGTGTCCCGTGTTTTATCAACACGACAGGCAGGATTATCTGGCCGGGGGCATCTCTGTCTTCTCATCTTGTGCTTATATTACAACGTGACTTTCGATCTATTTTTGTTGAGCTCCTAACCTGATCCCATCTTTATTTGTTATTTTCTTTTGCTTGTTTTTTTTGTCTATGCAGGGGGGCGACTCCTGTTCCTGGTGATGTGGCTGAACCTCGTGCCTCGAACTGACAGCTGCCCTGCCAAGTGTGTGTGCTACAGTGAGCCCAGGCCCACTGTGGCCTGCCAACAACAAGGACTGTTTTCCATCCCCACTGAGATCCCGGTGCGGAGCCAGCGGATATACCTCCAGAGCAACAAGCTGACAGTGGTGAAGTCAACCAGCTTCAGCTCTTGCCACAATCTCACCATTCTTTGGCTCTACTCCAACAACATTAGCTACATCGAGGCGGGGGCCTTCTCCGGCCTGGAAAAACTGGAGGAGCTGGAATTGGGCGACAACAGCAACCTTCGCACCGTCAGCCCGACCGCATTTCGGGGCTTGACGAAGCTGCACACGCTCCACCTGCACAGGTGTGGCCTGTCTGAACTCCCCGTTGGAGTTTTTCGAGGAATGTTCTCTCTACAGTATCTGTATCTGCAGGACAATAACATTCTAACGCTGCATGATGACACTTTTCTGGACCTCGCCAACCTCACCTTCCTCTACCTGCACAACAATAAAATCAAGATAGTCACAGAAAACATGTTTCGAGGCTTAATCAATCTGGACCGGCTGCTGCTACACCAAAACCGAGTGATCTACGTGCAACCCCGGGCTTTTAGTCATCTCGGTAGGCTGAAGTCTTTGTTCTTGTTCTTCAACAATCTGACCGTCCTGACGGGGGAGACCATGGACCCCTTGGTGTCCCTCCAGTACTTGCGCCTAAATGGGAACCAGTGGATCTGTGATTGCCGGGCGAGATCCTTGTGGGATTGGTTTAAACGTTTTGGAGGGTCCAGCTCTGAGCTGGAGTGCAACGTTCCTGAGTTCCTGGCTGGAAAGGACCTGAAACGGCTGAAAAGCGAAGACTTGGAGGGATGTGTCGAAATGCCTCAAATCCAAACCAACCTTTTCAACTCTAAAGCACAGTCTGGGAAATTTCCTTCCACTGAAAATCCCCTTGAGGACGACATCCCACGGTGTTGTCTCGGAGATAATGACAAGTCCTCCATTCTCTCTGGCAAAAGCCGCCAGATCACCAACAACCCCCTGAAGGAAAAAGAGAACATGTCTAAGACTAAATTTAAGGAGACAGAAAGAGCAAAGAATGAGAGTTCTAACAAGCAGAATGACGGACCGCTGGGAACCCTGTCCAACACTTTGGACAAGTCTATGGTAAACCTGAACCCTGACCTCATAGACAGTCTGGATTCTTCTACAGCACCCAACAAAAAGAAAAAGAAGTGCTCCAAAAAGCCCAAATCAGAGTGCACCAAAAACCAGGGTTCTACCTTGCAAGTGCTACGCTCTCTCCTCGTTCCCGTCATCTGGATATCTCTAGCCATGTCTTAGGACTTCTGATTTCACTCCAAACACAGAACTCAAGATTGTTGATGCTCATGACAATGATGACATAAGGTGCAGTGGCATCTACCACAGTGACTGAGAAGCGAGGAGTCGCGTTGGTTCAACGTGGTTGAGGACATACAATGGCGAGGACGTTGGAATACATTAAACAAAATGGATGCCTTTACAGAACACCACAGAACTATTGTATATAATGATTTGGTGCCCAGAATTGTTTGTTCTCTATGTACTTAACTGTACTGTGTCTAAGCTACACTTTGGAGACTCCATTTTTCCCTCTCAAAAGCTGTTGTGCTTAGACAGACCACCGGAGGAATTAAAAAAAAAAAAGTGTGAGAGAGATATTGAGAGAGAGAAAGAGAGAGAGAGAGGGAAGGAGGTAGAGAGAGAGAGAGAGAGAGAGAGAGAGAGAGAGAAGCAAAAGAAGAAACAACAGGAAATCCAAGACAGAGCGCACACTGAAGAATGTTGGGTCCGTTTAATGAAGATAAACGATATCCCCTCCTTTATTTATTCAAAGTGATGCATTTGTTGGGTAATGTTTCTTCTGTTTTTTTTTTCTTTTGCTTTTTTTAGTTTTTTCAACGCAAATGTTTTACCTCCCCTGGTTTTTGTTCAATTTCAATGTCAGAAAGGGTATATGGGTAGCATTTACCAAAATAATGCTGTTAATTTGTTAATGGAGACTGCAGTGGAACCATAGATATGCATTTTATTTTACTTGTGTACAAGTATGAATATATTATGAATAAAAATTCTTCTTTCGTAAATATTTTTGATATTGTGTGGTACTTTCCAGCATGCACATTTTCCAAGAATGGACCAAAGATTCTTGTACGCTGGGACGTCATGAGTAGCCCAAATGAAGAAATTTGAGATTTGTGTTGAATTATATTTAAACATTACCAACGTACCAAAGTTTAATATAAATTGAACTAGAGGGCTGGCTTAAAGCTGAAGCATCTTTTCAAATCTGGCTTCCGACTCACACCAAACACATCCAGGATTTAACATTCCTTCACCGCAATGCCTCTGCAGATAATAGAAGAAAGAAAAAAAAAAAAAAAAAAAACGAAAGAAAGAACATCATAAATTATTACCTCACCTCTCTACATTTTAAACTTTTCACCTCTGCATTCAAAATCATGGAGCCAGCTTTTATTATTTCGATCTTATGCCGCTCTAAAAATAACTTGACTCAGCAGGCATGTTTGATCTTTATTTGGTTGCAGCTACTGTTTCTGGGACAATCTCCCTCAGGCCAAAGCGAGGGATCAAACAAATCGATGATCATGCTATAATTAAGTAGTATCACGCGAGAGGGGAGTGCTGTTTTATTTTAATATATGCGTCTGGAGAAAGTGGGGATGCTGTTTGGGTTGCAGTGGTGGGAGGGAGGGGAATGCAGCGGCAACATCGTCCCTCTCTGGAGGCTGCAAAAACAGATTGCGGGTCTGCTGAAGGCGCTGGTTCAGATGGACCACTGGTGGTACAGCTCAGATTATCAGGAGCTCACTGTGGTGTGTTTTGTATGTTCCCACCATTCCTACAGTATAGCATGGCCTTTCACCCTAGAATCAGCACAATCTGCAGCCACTCAGCCTTAAAGAAAAGTCTTGATAAGGACGAGGATTCTGCCTGGTAGAGGGCACTTTGTCTTTGTGACTGTCACCTCTGTGCTCTTGCTCAATTTCCTTTATAATTTAGAATGTGTTCAAGAGCGGCCGGGGATGTAAAGAGCTGAGATTAGTACATGATGCCGATGTGCATAAAAAAAGATGAATATTTCTCTGTTTCTGAGTCCGTGTTCCTTTGAAGTCTTTGGATTTTTTTTTTTCTATTAAGGTGTTTAACAAGTAAATTAAATAATTACAGCACATCCTAAAGCAAGACTTAAAACAAGACACAAATCCTGGACATCTATCTATCTATCTATCTGTCTGTCTGTCTGTGTACACCAGCCCTGACAGAGCAGCTTGCATGGTACATGATGTTTAATGAAATGCCAGAGGCGACTGCACAGAATTCAGCATACAATTAGTCATTATTACAATTACATTGTGTACAATTACCGCGTTACGTATATTGTAAACAGCACATTTTTTTTTATGACTTTGAGTTTAATTATTAAACAGCTAATGAACATTGCTTGCAGGGATATTCATAAAGTTGCCTCCTCACACGGCAACCTTGAATTTGACAACACTAACAACCTCCTGCCAGGTCGGGGAACAACACAAGGCTCTGCTTTGCATTTGTGACATGTGAAATACAATATGAAGCATTTAAATCGGAAAAAAAAAATATTTGCATATATCATCTCAGCTTTGAGATGTCACCTTGTCAAATCAGCTGTGCCGGGCGAATTGCTTGTGGGAGGTCTATGTCAGGGTGGTCAAAGGACAGGATAATGGGCAGATCGACTGTATAATCTGCACCCGATTCAGCAGAGATCTTGTCAACAGCCCTCATTTTATCTCTCACAAGGTGAAGGATTAGAGCAGAGGGTCCGAGAGAATCCCCGGATATTCCCGTTGGCATTCGGCGCATTGACACGCACATTTAGACTGAGCTACAGTTGCAGGCGAGGCCATTTAATTGGACCACTGTCCTTGTTCCATCCGACAAGCATGGAGGACGTTTGTCCAGCTAATAGAGGACTTTGAATGTCCTCCTACTGGATGGGTTTCAGTGTGATTGGCAGGAATGTTGGCAGCACATCTATATCGACACAATATACGTGTTACATTAAAGTAAAAATGATTTACCAGTCGACCACCCAACTGCCAATAGATCAGTCAATCAACTTTTATTTTTAAAGTGCCAAAACTCATCCAGAGGCAACTCAAAGCACTTTGCGCAATCAAAAGACAAAGCCACCAGAGTATGGATGAATGGACAGTGGACCCAGTAGACCCAGACCGGAAGGCAGCCATCTGCTTTTGAACCATAGTTTTTGGTTTAGTTGTCATGTTATACAGTCGATCCGTTTAAAACATTCAAATGTGTGACTGTTTTCCAATCCAAATCCTTTATTGAAGGAGGTAAAACTCATTGACATTAACGCTGCTGGCTCATTAGTGACCTGGCCAAGACGCTGTTACAAGAACCATCAACGAAAATTAAATTTTTTACTCACTAAATGTTGAGAACATAAAAAAGTTTAAAGCAGTGCTTTAAGACCCTAGTAGAAAAAAAAAACGAACAACAGTTTACAGTGTACATTAAAGATACACTGTTGTCCCCATTGGCTGCTTTATTGGGGTTGCTTGCAGGTACTGAAATGGTGAAATCATTTCTTGCTTGTAGGTTTACTGCATTTCCAAATTGCGGCAGATGTTTCATTTAAAAATCAGGGGAAAAATCGTCCCTATGTAAAATCCTCCCTCCCCGCCATTACAACCAGAGTGATAGTTCTCCAATAAACGATTATGGAGTGTCTCAGCTTCAAGAGAACACATTCATTCGCTTGATCATCTGAGTGCCAAACATAAGGCCCATGGATTTGACTCTTTCAAAGGGGAACTCGTGCTGAGAGGGAGTTCCTCTTAGCCCGAATAACATTTGGCACAAAAAGATTGACGAGTGCGTCACTTTCACTGCCGCGCTGCAGTCTGCGCCTCCCTCCCTATTCACACGTAATGTGATGCCTCCGTTCTTCTCCGCCACTTTTCTTTTTCTTTTTTTTTTTTTTTTAATTACAATCCTTTCAGCAGATTGCTGGTTTTAAAGGCGCTCCCTGCAGTGTTTCCACTGGGTTCTCTGTCGGCCTGTTTATATTGTGGCAACACTTTGTAAATAGAAACAGGAGGGTGCGCAGGGAGGAATTTTTGTTTTTTTTTAAATGCTTTTTTAATTCAATATTTTGTCAGTGGTCACGTCACACTATAGTCATAATCTTAACATTTTTATAATATATTGATAGAGTGTCATAATATTGTAATTTTAGTTAAAACCTCTGTCTTGTTCAAAAGGGTGTCCCCTCAAAATACCCCCAAAAATTAGCTCCAATTTTTTGCCATTGTCATGATCACTTTGATTACTGGTTGCAATCGTCGACCGATATGAATGTAATTAGTCCTTGGCAAGCTGGAAACACACCGTTTTTTTGTATTCAATTATTATTGAATTAGGGTAACTATATTGTCTGTAAATTCTCTTAGGTATAAAAATGTCTGAAGTATAAATAGCCGTTTTTCACAATTATCTTCTCTCATCAGGTTAACAAACACCTTTTCAATGCTGGCGGCTGCATGAAATGACACGGCGGGCCGGATTTAGCCTGCTGGTCTTGAGTTTGACATGTGTGCTCTGGGTGGTCTGACTTGATAATGTGGAGAAACCGACGGACCCGAAATCCACTAATTAGCTAAAGCGCGTGACCACGTTGTAATTCCAGTTTTCTTCAAGCACTTTGCCAAGCGAGAGCAGGATCTCATCAGCATCCTCAAGCACCGCCAAGCCTGCCGAGGCGCGAGCAGAGGTCTGTTGGCGCTGACAGCAGCGCCGCGCAGGGGTCACAACTCCATTTAACGGAGCCCAGAAATACGACGACCTTAGCCTGCGGCCTGGTCCTGGACGTCAAAAGCCTCCCCGTCACAGAGCCACAGCAGCACTCAGTCAGAGTGGATTTATCTCCGTCTCGGTGGAGGCCTCGCCCTCCTTCTGCGCAATGACGAAGGAAATAGCAGCTAATTACAGACCGTCCATCTGCACCGAGTGTTTGGAATGCAAAATGTATTAGCGCGTTGGCAAGAAATGAAAATAACTGCGGGCGACAGAAGGAAATAATCAGCATTGCAAAATGTTACTTTTAGTTGTTTTCCTGCGCCCTGCAGCTGACACCTTCTCACACTTATATGCCACCATGATTGTTTGTTTTTTGAGGCACTTCCTTCATTTATAAGATGGAGACAAGGTAAATAGGGGAATGTAAAAAAAAAAAAATTGAGTCACAACAAAAAAATCTTGTATCTGGATGCGAAGTGGTATTTGATCTGCTATGTATGTTTCGACCCATTTTGCAGGATTCATTTGCTTTGTTTTATTAGTGACATGGTAGATATGGATTTTGCCCACACTGAGAGACCGGGTAGCTTAAATAAACAGTGTAGGATTATATTAGTATTGTGCGGTCTACTTATTCCACACAAGATTTTTTTTTTAACCCCACTAAATTATTCATGTTTAACTCAAATCTTACTTACTGCATATTTTCTCTTTGTTGCTAAAATTATGTGAGCTGGCTAGAGGCAACCAGCAGGCTGGAGGCTTGGTGTTAGCCAAGGAAGGAAGGAGTGAGGATGGACAGAGTAGTGGAGAAAATAAACAAACAAAGCTCTGTTGCCCAGAATGCCTTTTTACGGTCTCACGATGAATTAATGTGTTTCCTTCAAATTTGAGTCAGTTTTGGAATAATAAACAACATATGAATCAATCGTTTGGACGACAGCAAGAATCTATGTGAGGTAGCTGACAGCAAAGAGCTGAAGTCAAACAAAAATAATAAAATCTACCTCATACCAGCCGTTTGGAATGTTTTGAGTCCTCCAGAGATGACGGCGAAGTGCAGCAGCAAATTCCTGCAGGTACTTTGGAATATGTTTGATGAGAATCTGCCTGAATTGGAAGAGACACTCTGCAAAGCTTTATTAGCAGTTTGTCCGAAAAAAATCTTCTCAAACAAGTGAGCAAACATAAGTGGCTCAAGAAAAAAAAAAAAAAAAAAGCCAATGGAAGAGCATCCACAAAGACACACTAGGTGATTAACTGGTTGTTTTATCTGTGATGATGAATGTCATTTTTTTTGTACATACACGAACCGCGAGGAAAAATCAACAACGTGGTGAGATTGCGATTAGTCCAGTAGAGGTATGGAAAAACCTCATCTTCGTCTCGGCTACGCATTCAGATGTGCGATGTATATCCGCTCGTCGGCGTAAATCGCCTTCAAAGGAAATGAGGCACGGAAGACAACGAGTCCCTGCCTGTTTCCAAACGTCTACTCGATTTACCGAAAATGACCCGCCTCCGACTCCTAATGCAAATTCCTTCAGACGCTCCATGTCTCCTCCAGAAAACACCAACCTTTGATCATATATAATAAGGCTTTTTTTCCCCTCCACCCTTAGCTTCAGTGAATGTGACTGAAATATTTGAGTTCATCGCTTGAGGCGAAGGTTTATAAAAAAAAAAAAAAAGAAAAAGTTTAGACTGTTCGTTGCAGAGGAGCCCCAGACTTCGACAGTAGGGCTGAAAAAAAAAAAAACACGGGGGGGGGAAAAAAAACAGTTTTTCTCCCTTTCTGCATACTAAACATGATTTTATCATTTCCTTTTTGTCCGTCCAATCTTACACCGGTTTGCCTTCTTTCTCCGTCTATTTTATTACTGTCACTCACAAATCTCGGCAAACCATTTTTCATCCGTGCCCAAGTGACACTAATTCAGGCTTGGAAAGTCTCTATGAATATCTGGTATCTGCAGCTGCATCAAGTGTTTGAGGTACCTGAGATGGGCCACTAAATATTCAGGTTCACAAACACTTCAGGATTGTTATTTCTTTATTCAACAAAGAAGAGGCCGAAGCGGGAAAGAAGTGATTCCACCATTACCTTAATGGTGGAATCCTTTTAGTGTTTAGCGCTTGAATTCTTACTGTGAATAGCTCCCACTTAAGTCAATACCAATTGTTAATCATTTTTCCTTTTTTCGTTTCAAAATCTTGACTTATATGTATTTCCTTTTAGCAAAATAATTGCAAGATACAGTTTTTATTATTCTCTTTTGTCAGTGGAGAATAAGTCATTTCAGTAACTCGAATAATAGTAATGATTTCCATTCCCCTGCAATGGAGAAGTGGAGAGGTTAAAGTATTTATATGTTTTCCACTTAAACTCTTATGAGTGCTGCGCAGTGGTTCAATCTGCAAGTATGTTTTGCACGCAAGAACTTGCAGGCTGTAATTTTTTAAAACATAAATGTTATGATGGATTATATTTTTTTAACAGCCTTGCCTGTCTGTAAACACTTTTTACACCCTACTCATATTATTTAAAGGTATAACTGTAACTACCCTGTTTTTCCGAAAGCCATTTTTGATGGCGAGGCGGCGGCAGAACCAACGCGGTGCGAGTAAAGACACGAGGCGGCGGCGGCGGCTGGCCTCCTGCAGGGCTCCCTGCCACCAGTGTTCTGGGACGACACGGCCGCAGCTTGTTAGTCGGAGCAGATTACATGTCACCCAATTTCCACCGCACCACCAACCCACCCCTCGGGCTGAATTTGATCGGAGAGTCGTGTCATTTGCTGATTAGTGGGAGATGACCTGACATGCCGCCGTGAAACCAGCGGGACTCCCAACCCTCGTCTGACAAAGGCAATAACGCACATTCATGTGATCCAGGAATCCGACACATCATTCGTCCGGCGCCCTCATTTACTGCTCCCCTGAGCCAATTCCAACACTTTGACCGTATTGGCTTTAGTCCCCAAGAGACCAGTGGAAAAGGTCATATCAGCAGGACCTTCATCCTGATCCTCTATTAAACGATGGGGATCATGATTCTATTTTTGCCATTAGCGCTATCATAGCATGAAACGCGGCTGAGTGGATTATCCTCGAGCATTTCAGACGGGCAGTGAACAACATAGGACGAAGCTTTCACCGAGCGCGGGTGGGGTGGGGGGGGCGCTCGAAGCTCAAAATGGGCGGCGTGAACGAAACTAAACAACAAAATATCACTTGGGATCTGACACGCAGTGGCAAATCTTTTCTTTTTTCCCCTCCCTGAAATGTCACATGAGAGTTATTATGAGAATGACATTAGCGTGAGATGGTGCCTGCTAAAGGACAGCGCTATATCAGTCGCCGCCTTCATCACAACCACTTTTTGTGTTAGTGGAAATATTGCGTTTGTGTTTGTGAGTCCCTGAACTTCCTGGCTGGGGGACGTGTCGAGCTGTTTAATTCAGACGGGGATGATCTTGTGAACCATTTATGTGGGCTGAGCTGCTCATTATTTCTCAATGCTTGGATTTGGTAACGCAGAGTGGCAATTTGCTCCCAATCCCTTTTTTTTTTTTTTTTAAAGTTTTTTTTTTGCCAAATTAATGCTTTGGGCATATTCATAGTCACACTGATGAGGAACACAGTCCCTCACCCAAAGCTGTGACTGCACACCGCGGGGCTTTGGCTGTAGATTAGGCTGATATCCAATAGGATTTGGCTCTCTGCGCTTCATAAAAGCACTGGCTAAAATGGGTCCATCTAATGATCCAACTTAATATGATTAAAAGGACTAAATCTACCCATATCCTTGCCCTTTTTTTTGGCTGCCGTGTCTCCAACACGCGGACGCCATCAAGCCGTATTACCCAGGGGCCCTTCACATTACCCGGTTCCATGGCACTTTGCACTGATACGTGGTGATCCTCGCAAAGCAAACGGCACACGCAGAGTCTCATAATCTGCTCACCGACCAAATGTCCACAATCCGGGAGCGACACTCGCTGCCACGCCCACTGCCAGACATCCCCCGCCGGACGCTCTCGGCGGCTAATCCGCTGTGACGCAAACACACCCAACAGCTGGAGGTGATTGTGTCATCATGCAAACAAGGACGGGCATAATTGTGATGGTGGGTTACCTTTCATGTGTTTGTCTCCCGAGCCAGCTGAGTGGGTGATAATGAGGAGGGTCAGGAGGTGGAGGTGATGTTGGGGTCTCCTGGGAAGGATCCCTGGCATTGAGTACAGAAGCTGGGATGAATCTGGGAGATCGAGGGGAGGGTCGGTAGTCTGGGGATTCCAGTGCGTTGCATATTAGATAGAGGAAATATTTTGCTTGTATTCTGCTGACGTGAAATCAAAAGGATTTCTAAACGCACCCTGAAATTCACCGTCACAAACCTGAACAGATTTTTTTTTTTTCTTTAATGCCCCCTCAACTGTACTTGTGCTGGTATGCTTCAGTGCAGCTTAATTACCTTGAACTTTGGGTGAGACTTCCGGGTGACTTGGCCGCAGTGTTTTGCACTCATACAGGTGTGTTTTCTCTATGAATAACCTTTTCCACTATTCATAGAGAAAACTGCAGCAAACTGGCAAATTTGTCGAAAATACTTTTTATTTTTTTCAAGATGCTCGGATCAAGGACATTCTCCACATAATTCAGAATTTAAAAAGAAGCCCACAGCTTAAAAAAAAAAAAAAAAAAAACCCACAGAAATACTGAAAAAGAAAAAAGCTTGATGGAGTTCAAATCTCACTTTGCATGGCAAGCCCAGCACAGCTATACTAATGCACTAAAACCAAGAACTGGTCTGCTACCTTTGCATAGGCATTTCATCTATATTCATTTCATTGGGTATTGCTAATGGTACAGAACTACCTCTGCATGCATCTTTCCAGACATGCTGCACAACCACCCAGAGGAAGAAAGCATGTGATGTAGCTCAGCGCAGGATTGCAGAAACCCCACCCTTCATGAGTCACATGGTATCTAATGGCCATAACAACTTTACTCCTGCAACACGCCTCGTCAACAGATCAGACACCAGAGCCATATATGAATGGGTGGTGAAATCACTCATGGCTCTGCTCACGCCGAGCTGTTGCAAGACATCTGGCTCGGGTTTCAACTTTTGAAATCTCGCTCATCCAACTTGCCAAGCTGTAATAGGAAGCACTTCCAATCAGCCAGGCGATTCGCTTTTAAAATCAGCTTCAATTTGGTTCTGATGAAACCGGGAAGCAACTTCTGCAAGCCGCGCTTAAAGGTCCACGACCCCAAACGAAGCTGAAGCGGAGCAGGAAGCGGCTGTGATCCTTGGTGAACCCTGAAGAGATCTCCTGCAGATATTAGCTTGGATGCTAAGGATGTGGCACTCAAATGGAAATAGATTCCCTTTTGTAAAAAATGAAACTAATCTAAACAATGTAAGTGAACACATTTCTCGACGAATAGCACATTTTTACTTCATACTTGTTTTCACCGCTGACTGTCAGTTGGCCAATGAGAAACAACAGTCAGGAGCAGGACGTTTCGACACACCCACCAGGCTCTACGTGGAATATTGACCCAATGGAGAAGTGATACGAACTCACGATTTGGAAAATGTTTGGTTTCTATTCTTTTAAATCACTGGCAACAAAAAAAGAAGAAGCGTTGAGTCGAATGAAAATTTCATGGCTCACCGCTTTCAAATACAACCACTGAAGTAGAAAGTGTAAGTCTGTCCATGACAGCGAGCCTCATCCAAACCCCATAAGTTGCTGGATGAAATATGCACAGGACTGAGCCGATGGGCGGTAGCATGTTGCATTAGTGTACTCTCCGCCGCAAAGCCTTCACAGGCAGAACATGCTCTTAACTAGGAGACCTTGGCGAGCCAACATTCTTGATGTACCTCAGGGGCTTAGGGGGACTGTTGTCCAATTCTTTACACTTCCATGCCTCCAATTTTCACTCTCTAATGGAGTGAAACATGTTTGAGAGCTGAGCAGTTTAAAAAAAGGGGAGATGTTTCTTCCATCCCCTACAGCAGTGCAGGGCTGCACACTCAACAAAACATAAATGGATTTATTTTCTTCTTTTGATTAAGTTTTAATCATTCTATGAATAAATAAAAGTCAGTGATGAAAATCTAGCGGGGTCACTGGAGTAACAAAAGCAGGCAACATTCTCTGTCTTCCAAATTCAAGATGCGCCCAAAGTTATTGCACAGAGGGGGGGGAAATCCCAGACGGTTATTTTACATGTATTCTTAAATGTGGTTATGAAACAAATATAATTCATTGTGCCTGAACACACCACAAATCACACCATTCAGCCGCTAGGAAGGTGTCAGACTGCAGGCTCCAGGCAGAGCCAGTCCCCAGAGTGGCTTTACTGAGATGTCATTGCTGGCAGCAGAAGGTATGCTGCACGACGTCGGGAATCTAATCAGAATTAATGAGTCCCTGAACCGGGAACAAGCAAAACAAACTGCCGGCTGAAACTTCAGAACGTAGGGAAGGTTTTAACTGGGAGGAAGTGCCTCAGCTAATGAGTTAGTTTCTTTCTTCTTCTTCTATTTTTTTTTTTTTTTTTTTCCTAAAGCCCGTACTTCCATATGGATGTCCACAACATATCCCACATGGTGCTGCTGGGCAGGCAACCAAGTTTGTCCCTAAATAGATCAGAAGGGGGCGCTGTGTCAGTGCCAAGTGGACTATGCTTCTTTAACTATGTGAATCAGTGTAACACATTCTATCTTTAACCTGACCTGACATGTGCCGAATTTTATGATGTGAATTTTGTTTCCATTTAGCAGGTTAAAAAAAGAATCCATAGAAAAGATTCCTTATGTAATATTATATACTTAGACAGTTATTTCGAGTCACTCAGAGGTTACTTTTTTAGTTCAGTTGGAAAGTATCTCTGAAAAAAAACAAAAACATCTGACTGTAGAATAAAGAAACATCATAGTAAGACGAAACCAAAAAAAAAAAACAAGCCAAAAAAAGGCAACAGCCGTGGGAGGTTTCAGGCTAAACTGAAGTGGATTCTTCTTCCGCTGATGTTGCGTTGTTCCAGGTTTCTTGGAAATCCATTCACAGCTTGTTGCGTAATCCTGACGACAAACGAACAAACCAAACAAAAATCAGTCAAGGGTGAAAAAAACAACCTTCCAGGGGGAGGCTGCAAAACAGCAGCTTTTGGAGCTAGAGATGGCACGCAGCAATATGGTTATTACACCGTTACTACCTACTAAACACGGGCGCACACACACTGGACAAATAATATGTCACAACCTGAGCATTTCTGTTCAAATTTGAAAAAACAAAAAACAAAAAACAAAAACATGTATGGCTGATTTTGGAATCTGCACAATGGGGCATCCATTCATTTACAGACGGTCACAAAACAAATCAAAGAGAAGGACAAATTGAAGGAGGCGGCAAAGGAGGGGCTTGATGTGATGCAGTTTATTGCTGGAGAGACTCCCACCCAACCGATCTCATTAGTCTGTTCGTGATTAAAAACTACTCTCGAGCTGATACCATTAACCTGCCCACACAACCATGCCCTCTCCACGGGCCCTCACCAACAAGCATGAAGCGATGGGCTCGTGCACCGTGTGCACAAGATCCAGGATAATATCGTCCATCATTACGCCGTCAGAATCACAGGGGATGCTTTAAAGGTACGCTGAAAAATAAACTAGCATATGCTATTTATTTTCTTTCAGATTTTAATTGAGGGGGGAGGGGAGGGGAGGGGAGGGGATCGCAGCAAGAGAGAGCAGGGTGAAAGAGGACATCCGCCATATATCAGCGATTAGTGTGGAATCTATGGCCTCCCCCCACCCCCGTCCCCACCCCCGTCCCCACCCCCCTCCGCCGTCACCGTTTATAATCCTTTCCTATGTTCCGTTATCTGATTGCGATCCCGGTCACAAGCCTCTCCGTGTGAGATTACAAACATCTGGCGGGTCATCGACTCTCAAGCTGTTCCACTGAACTCAATGCAGCAGCAGAGAGAGCCTCTGGACAACCAGGCGGAGGAATATAGCGGTGGAATATCCCTGCGCGCAAGCCGATGCTTCGTCACTGCAGTGAGATTCCCCCCCCCCCCCGTCGGATACCACCGCCGGAGTCGCTGTGTGATTAAACTGCGTAAACTGATGAGAAGTTTGCATATAGACTGATGTCCCCACACAGCGCCCTGCTGCCGGTGCGCGCTTTTTTCTTTTTTCTTTGGTTGGGTGATGTCAAAGCAACTCAAAAAGATTATCATGAAGGTTAAAGGCAAATATTTAGACCTTAAAATGAGAAGAAGCACGAGCCAGTTAATTAAAATCGTGAGATCGAAAAGGTTTCTGAGTCCCATAGATAACATCACATGCAGGACCTGGCAGAAAACTCAAGCACCAAATGGAGAATTTGAGTTTCTCAGTCTGAACAGCAACAATCTGTTTTTATGACAAGCACAACTGAAATGTGGACAGTACAAGGCTATTGGCAGCTTGTGAAGTTGAACGGGTCCCAACTTCTGATACACACTCAACGCCCACTTGACTCGGCGCACCTTCTTTGTACCAGGCACCTCATAACGGTTGTTATAACACGGTTTTAACACCCGTCCGGGATTGTTTGGTCTCCAACCATGTTTGCCTTGGCGTTCACGTCAGTTCTCCAATTACTCTTCTCGGGCTTTGCATAACTCTTTCTGTTTTAAACAACAAAAAAAAAAAAGAATAATCACAGCACCGTCAACGAGCAACAGGGAAAATCAAAGAGCACTTCACCAGCACACTTGAGCCTCTGCTGTCACACTGTTGTTGCAGTAACAGCAGTCTCTCCCCCACTCATGTCAAACTGTGTAAATATCAATCCTTTGACTAATCACTTGACTCTTTTCTTTTAATGTCAGGCTCTGGATGAGTAGATTCTTGTTTACATGTGAGATTGAGTGTTTGGTAGCAGAAGACAAACGAGTCAAACACAAACATTTCCACCGTGGTGAATATTTCTTCATGATCACAACCAGGCAACTTGGCCAGCGAAGCATTTTTTTTTCTTTTTTGCTCTCCCTTTGTAAAGTGCTTTTTCAAAACTACGGAGATTTGCATCACTAATTGTTTATCATTTTAATTAGAGACAATAACAAGTAAGCAGATGTCCAAACGGCAAATGCGGCTTTGAGCTATTAATCACTTTGCAAGTGCTGCATGTGACTGTTCAGTTCAGCTCACCGTCTACTCGCATCCTGGCCTGAAACGGGACAGATGCACCATAAACTGAGATGGTACACTTTGGGCAAAGCCGCAGCTCCAGCCAAGTCTGAGTGCAGCGCAGTGAGCACCTGAGATAAAAAGAGTGGCTCCGCGCTCTCAGCCCACGCCGTCCTCTGCAACTCTTGGCTTCATAGACAGACAGTCTGTCTGTCTGTAAAGAGAATTTCCCTAAAACCAAATATAACTTGGAAGTGGCAGGAGACTGAGCCAAGGAAACTTGAAAATGAACCCACCTGCTTAGGCAGCTTCAAGGTCTTGATCAAAAATGTACCGTTCCCTTGCAAGAGAGCCGCCGCCGCAGCGCACAAGCAAAGAACTTTTCAGGAAAAAGGAGAAACGAGGGTGAGGCAGGCAGAAATGGGGTGAGACACAGAGAGACATTAATAAACAAATTGCGCATCCTTCATGTCTGTCATCATCCAGCGCCTGTCTCTCCCTGTTATTGTCACCCAAATGGAACAGCTGGTGGCTCGGAAAAGGGGAGAGTCAGTTTTGATGTTTGTTTTGTTTTGCTCTGGTTTGTTTTGGGTTTTTTTGGGGAGGAATTGAGGAAATAAATTGGACAGGGATTTTGCCAATCAAAATTCATTGCAGAAACTTTCTGATCCTGGAGGTTCAAGGGCTCTGGATAAACAAGGCTGATTGTTTCAGAGGCATGCATACATTACCTATATTTGGGCCTGAGATGTAACATGCAGACGGCAAAGGCAGACTAAGCCGGGCTCACATCCGAAGTGTTTTGTAAGAAAAGTGCGCGCAGATCAATGGAACGTGTTCTTCGACAAGTGAGTCTGTGTCGAGAGGCATCGCTCACAAAGTGCACGGGCCTCGCTGCGTGACAAAACATGACGCCGAACGCATTTGGGTTGTGTTCCGTGAATATCTTGTTGGGGGTAAAGAAGGAGAAGCTGTCACGCTGCCTCTTCATCACAGAGGTTACTGACGTGCGTCGACAGGAAGTGGCAGAACGCAAAAAAAAAAACGGGGTAGGTTGAAAACAATCGGAGGCAGCCTCACCGCCACCTCCTGAGGTAATGAACTCAAAGTTTCAAAGGGTGAAAGAGGGAACACGAGAAACCTGTTGTATACAAAAATCAATGGGTTTGTTCATTTAAAATCTCACTTTGAGATCTTAATTCCTCAGTCTCTCAACTATTTTTCACAAAAAACTTTTTTTGACACAATAAATGTGATTATTGCTGCCCAAGTGCACCAGATTATTATATCACAACGTGTACGTTTAAAGGGATCGATGCCAACAGCTGGGAGATGGTCTAAAAAAAAAAAAAAAAAAAAAAAAAAAAAGGGCCTCAAGAAAAAGGAATGAAAATAGTACAAAGTGGAAGATGGAAGAAGGATTTAAAGGCTCATCCCTCTTCTCATCCTCTACTATTATAGCTGCTAAGCACACGTTGGTCTCTTCTCCTTTGTGGACTTGGACTGACTTCCATTCTTTGTTGGGAAAAAAAAAAAAAAAAAAAAAAAAGTGGAATAAAATAAAAGAGTCTCGCTCGGCACGGTAAAGCGCTGGGTTCCTTTCCAACGAAACGACAGGCTGTTGTTGTTAAGACTAAAGGCACGCCGACATTATTTAATTGCCGTTGTTGCCAAACAAGGGGGTGTTTCAGCAGAGGCATTAGTCATCAGCAGAGGGAGGTCACCCGAGAGCCGTTCACCCCAGCAGCCCTTCTTGGAATAGAACACATTAAAGTGGGATGAGCTTTCACTCCGAGAGAGCCGCGCCGGGGTTTCTTTCATTCTCTCCCCAGTCGAGGCCGACGTATCGCTGTACGTCGGCGCCGAGGTGATCAGTGGCCGACTCCGTCTGGAATGACAAAACGCATCTTCATAGGCAAACGTGTTTTTGGGTTGACGCTGATGGAGGTTGGCTGCGAGGCGGTGAGTCATCACTTAACTGTATAAAGTTTTAATTAGCTGACTTCAGGTGCTTCCTGTCTTGATTCTTTGCAACAACACATTCAACCTTTGTCCGGACGCACGCGCGCTTGCTGGCGTCACTCGGCTGGCGACGGCAGCCGGGTTGCAGGCATTGGAAAGTGCTTTTTACCGCTTGACCTCAGCAACTCCTCGCCACTTCCTTTGGGTTTCCACCTGCAGAAGGTTTTGGTTGTCCCCGATCGTTAGTGTGAGTTAAAGCTACGTATAGCTCTAGAAATGTCTGAACATCAAACAAAGGGCTGTGAAGTATTTTATTTTATAATAAATTCTAAAATCAGAATTCTAAATCTATTTTTGACTTTATTCACAAGATTGCAATTTCAAATTCAAAATTTTGACTTTATTCAGAAATTTTAAATTTGACTTTGATCTTTAAATGTTTTTAGTTATTTTCTTGTGGACCTAATCATCTTCCATTCTATAGCAACCACAAGTGTATATGTTTCCTGTTTTGATTTTTTAGAATTATATCAACCACCTTGGTGTCGTTTGATGTTCTTCTGTGGTTGATGTCAACTAAGATGACGTTAAAGGGGACCTATGATGCTTTTCCACTTATCTGAGCTTTAAAAACTGTTACAATGTTGAACCCTATCGTCAAACGATCTCGATATCGTCAAATAATGACGTTCATGTGTTTGGACGTGAGCCCTGCAAATTGTTGGGCATGGTTCTAAACGCTCTGTTCACAGAGATTTTTTCAACACTGGGAACGGAATGACGTGATTGTGTGCCGGATCTCCTTTCATGGCCAAGCTCCGGCACACTCTCGGACTGGTTCCGCCCTCCCCCGCTCTGACCCGGAAGTGATGTCGCAATGCGCTGCTCCAAGAAAATGTTTTTTCGGTGTCAGGGAAATTAAAAAATATAAAATAAAAAATACAGAGCGACTACCGAAGCACCAAGGACCACAACCGTCAACAGACGGGCTCGACTCGGCCCCCTGGTGGACGACGAGAGAATAGTCAGCCACGGCAATATTTGAAAACATGTATTTGTGAGTGTATTGTGACCTCAAGCAACATTAGTTTTAAGACTACTTGCAACGTACAACCACTGAATCGTGTTGATGAACTGTTAACCACCACCGCTAACTCCGTGCTCTGCTTGTTATGTGTGTTGTGTTCGCTGGCAGCCAAACTGAAGAGGCAGCGATTCTGACTCGCAAGTTTCACTCCTTATAGCGATGTTCACGCTGCCAGCATGGTAACATCGGTTGTGTAGAGCTCTTCCTGCTTTGTGCTTGGTGTGGACGTAAGTTGTGCAGATATTCTTGTCTAATAATAAACGACTCTATGACTGAAGTGATCGTTTCAGCGTCCATATTTTCTCTGCTAGGACAGTGTTTTGATACAAGTCAACAGTATGAAGCAAATTCAATCTAAGCCCTATTAAAATGTCTCGCAAAAATACAAAACAAAAACACGGTCAGTACACAAAGTAAAATATATTTCCGGGGACACGGAAGGCACAAAAAACGTCCAGGGACCTTCGGTCCGCCTTGCGGCCGTAACTCAGCCCGCGCTGGGCCCATACGAAGCTGGATTAGCCGGTAAACAGCTGCTAAAGGGTGAAGCCTTCACGACGGTAAGTGTTTAAATTGTGCCTGTTTCGTAAAGTTTTCCATTTCCTCTTCACTCCCGCACGGGCAAACTGAGGAAGTGAGGCTCAGCAGCGACGAAGAGTGTGACCCCGGGCGGGGGCGTACACCGGCAAGGCTGGGGGTGGAGTGAAGTGCAACAGAGCGTTTTCACGGGACGCAGTAAATACGAGGAAACGAGCCGCGAGATACGCAAATCTGAAAAGCTTTCAGCGCGGAAAATTGTGTGGTGCTGCTCTGGAGGGGCCAGATATCAAATACAAAAGCTTGAAAATGAGTATAATAGGTGACCTTTAACGTTGAAATTTTAATTAGTGGTTTGCAGGTACATTTTACTAGTGATTCATGCCCGGCAGTCGTGTGTCTTTATTTCAATGTTGTCCAATTTCCTGCATAAAAAAAGGATCATCACAGCACACATCAGCTAGAGCCGTTGAACATTTTACCCAATAAAGTGCCCAATGAACAAAGAAACAAACAGGACGGGTTTCCTCTCTGGTTCTGAATGGTTGCAGCGCTCATATTGAACGTGCCTGTTGGAGCCTGTCGATTTTCCAGATGGATGTCTCACACCCACAACACGCGGATGTCAAACATTCCACATGGCATGTCAGGTTGGCTTGGCCACACATCGCGGCTATGAAGTGCTGTAACTCCCCGGGCCTCCAGTTCAACGAGTACTTCATGCTTGATCAAGTATGAAATCCTGCATGTATTTCTGAAAATAGATACTCCTCTGCCATGAATTGTTTAAATCCTCTGCGCTTCACGATGCTGATGCCCGCAACACCTCCACCAACGGTAATTATTTCACGCGGTGCACGTGTTGCCAGCGCCACAAACCACGGCCTCGGCATTCACCTCTAAATCTGTGCACCATTCACAGCGTATGTCACAAGAAAATGACAAATATGCGCTCGAGCTAATCAGAGGCTCAAGCTTGATCTATAATGATGATATAATGATGAGCTTTTAAGCTTCAGATTAGATTCAGAGCAACTAAAATGTTACGTTGTTAATAAGTGCTACTAATATTGTCATAAATAGGGGGATAAAAACACGTTTCTAGATTGCTGTTTTTTCGAATATTAAAAACACCAAATGTCTGTATATGGATACTGTCTAGAAACCATCATTTTCATACACGCTTTTTCTCTGTGTAGGAAACGACCCTGAGAGAGACTTTGCTGCCCCTCCGTTTTGCGAGGCATTACTTTCAATCTGATTTTTTTTCCCCACCTCTTTTTGTTTGATGGGGATATTTGGCTTCAATTCATCATGAACATACATCACACAGTATAATGGCCCAAAAAAGTTATACCATCTGCATTTAAATTGGGTTTTTACGAGTATACCCCTCAAGCCGTTAGTGCTGTTGCTTTTAATTCTTTTTATCTTTTGTTCCTGTGACGGGTTTGATTTTCACAATGGAGGCGCTGCCTAGAACCGCTGCACGTCAGGCGGAGAAAGTGGCCGTATACTATTCACCTGCAGAGGATATCAAATTCGCAACCAAAAAAAATAAATAAAATAAAATAAATACATATATATATATATATATATATATATATATATATATATATATATATAAGACTACTTCAAGAAAATGTATATGGCGCTTTGACATTACTCATTCAACACTTATTTATATAAAACTATGCAACAAGCAGCAGGCATCCAAAGTGCCTTCAGTCAAGGAATAACAAGGATAAAACACATGCACCTGAAATCAAGTCTATCATGGTAGAAGAAAGAGTGTTGAAGTGCTGCGGTGTATGAAAAGCAACATAAATACATCCTTAAGTTGTCTGAGTTGGTAGAAACGCTGGGAGGTGAGTTCAGTCAATACAAAAAGTTGGCTGGGTGAGGAGGCCTGTTCACGTAGGGTTCAACTCCTGACCAAATGAGTCAGAATACATCAGAGACAAACATCAACAGATGGACTAAAGGACAGGGTGCGATGTGTCCATATCTGAACATTTGCGATGGAAAACAGACTGTTTTGAAGCAGTTTGAAAAGTGTGTTGCAGCACTGAGGTAAAATCAAGGTGCATTAGAGTAATCCTGCCTGGGGCTAATGTAGGCATGAGCTTCCCTCTTTAGGACAGGCAGCAGTGGTGTTCGTTCAAAACGACTAGAGTAACCGTCATGTGACCACTCCCTCCAATGTCCGCACCACCACCACCACCACCCTCCACCCCAATGTGCTTGTCCTGCCAAGAGGAGCATCAACGCAGTGTGCTTCCCGGCCAGAGAATGAGCCGCATATTTGATTTTAGCCACAGTAACGCTGGGCAATTTCCAGCACAGTGGCAATTTCCGGAAAGGTCACCTCTGTAATGAGGAGCATTAGTCCACTCACTGGCCACAGAGGAACTGAGGAGCATTTCTGTGGTTCCAAGTGGTGGTTGATGGTGAAGGAGCTGGCAGGAAGTGAGTTTTCTGGGTCCCTTTCAGCGGGATGACCATCATGTGAGCTGACCCACTCAAGGTTTCCCCAGTTAGCTACTACGTTTCAGGAGGCGTTTTAAAGTGCCCACAATGTGATCTGCCTCAGGGTTGCCCACAAATGTGAGTCACTGATGCCATATCTAAATAAAGATAAAAAAAAAAAAAAATAAGCCATCATAATTCACATTTACAGTAATGTTTGTTCACCCAAAATCATAATGTTGTTTGAAACTGGGTAGCGTTACTAAGCACGACGACCTCAGTTGACCGCGGCCAGTCGACAGAGACGGACTGAAATGGTTTATTCAGCTAGCAGGCGCCGGTGTTGGACCGCCCACAGGATTGCTGGACCTCCTGTTGGCTGGTTGACCAGCGGGACTAAATTTTTATGCTCTTTTAAACAATTGTACTTAAAGAGGTAGTTAGGGCGGCTGCTTTAATTGTAACCCCCTGTGGTCCAAAAAAAAACAAAGTCTGGGCTGTTTTCGCATTTGGCATGATTGTTTTGTACCGTGCCCAGATTGGTCAGATTGCACTGAATAGTTAAGCAAACTGCCAGAGAACACACAACACAAAGGAGGAACCACTTAAATCACCAACTAGGTGTGGTGAGTGTGGGGAGGAGAGAAAGAAATGATGACAATAAGTTGGGCAAACAAAAAACAAGGAAAGGAGATCATGAGTGAACGTGAGGTGGTTCTCAGATAGCGTGAGAATATAATAATTAATAAACAAATATAATATATGTACTATGTGGAAAAATGCTTTTGTTAAAATTATTCATTCAACAAAGTAACAGAGACTCATCACTGCCACCAGCGGCAGGGCGCACAATCAGTAGCACTTAGGTCCCGTCCACACGGGAACGTTTTTTGGTGGAAACGGTATTTAACCGTTACGGCGTTTCGTCCACACGGCAACGGCGTTTTGGTTCCCCCGAAACGGTATTTTTTTGAAAACGGGTCCCAGAGTGGGGAACGCCGTTTCGCCGTTGTCACATCGTTGCCGTCTGGACAGTGAAAACGGCTTTTCCTTGTCAAACGATGACGTCATCGCACCGTCACTGTCATGTGACCGGGAAAAAACAAGGCATGCAATGCGTTAGCAGCGGCACAAACAAGCGAGCGGAGTTGTCTTTGTATTGCAGGCGCTTCAAGATTTGTCGGCAATATTACTACACATCCAGAGACAGTGGCAGCACTTTAGTCTGTGTTGCTGGTTGACCTTGTTGTTGTTTCTGCTGTTGTTGTTCTTTTTCATAGTGCACTCGCGAGCAGCAACCATCTGGCTGGTTTTCCAACGTCAACATCTGGGGCGTCCACCGCGTTCTCCTAACCGCCACAAATGTTTTCTTGGACATCCCTGAAATACTTTTCACACAATTGCTCCAATAAAAAAAAAAAAATAAAAAAAAATAAGGAACCAAAACAAAACAACAAACATAAATAAAAACGCAGAGTGTGTTAGATTCCGGGAATTAGAATCAAAGTGTGAAGGTTAGCCATTAGCCCTGGCGTATTTGTGACAATCACTGAAAAGGTGAGCCATTTTCGCTGGCATCATTAATGTCAGGAGAGTCAGCGTCTCGAACTTGAGTGGCAATCCGAGTGTAAACATTGCACCTGTCAGCTCATTACCGGGGCTTCGCTGTGGCGCAAAAAGCTGTTTGCAGGATGGCAGTTTCCTCGCAGCCAGGGTAAATACCTTGGCCTTCTCCTCCATTCCCCGGCTTCATTATGCTGCAAGCCGGCGTGCGGCGGGAACTGTCAGGAGTTACCAGTTCCATTACTCTGCAAATCCTTTAACAGGGGCTTTAACTTGTTGAATGAGAGCGATATCGATCCGGGGCGGGTGGCGAGGTTTTGGGAGCAGTGGATGAGCAGAGTTGACTCAAACCTCTTAAAGTCTTGAAACAGACCTTCAGACATCAGATGTCTAATAATTGGTGCCTTGTTTCAAGCTGCAGAAGCCAGTTGGGACTGTTTGCGGCCGCCGGGATTGGGATCTCCATCGGTTTGTATTATTTCAAATGCACTCCTTCAGTGGTGCTCCAAAGTTGTTTTTGTTGGGGTTTATTTCCCCTCTTTTAAAAGTTGCTAAAATAATGTGACCCTTGAAAAAGAAAATCCCTTTAATTACAAAGCAGATAAGCTGCTTAGCTCATCCGCAAAAGAGCTCGGCTCAGTCTGACGCCAGACTTTATTGACTATCCAGCTTATACCCAAAGTGTTCTGTCACCCTTCGCCAAGCCCGAGGAGTGTAGTTTATTTAGCTGGTGAGATTTGACGGGTCACCCTGATTCCACGGGGCAAAGCAGTAGCTAGTTATCTGGTTTGTGTCCAAGATTTTTGGCTGCCCAAGTTGACGGAACAGCTGGATGTGACTTTGTTGAAGTCCTGTATGGTATTTATAAGTTGGTGCACATTTTATTGACGAGATCAGCAAAATTCTCGTGGCAGTCCCAGGGCACAGTCTACCACTGACACACAGATGCAGCGGTTTGTGTAAGGTTATTTTAAACTAACCTCCATGTACTGCAGTAGGAGAGAAGAGAGCGTCGGAGGATTTAAACAACGCACTCGTTGCGTCTCCCAGATGACTCGCACGCAGGAATGCGTCGTCAGTCGTCAGTCGTCAGTCTGGGTTATTTTGGTTTGGCGCTTCTTACCAGCCTCGGTGTGTCTGTGTAGTTTTTAGGACTTTTTGAAACTTTTGTCTCGCTTGGCCTAAATGTTGCATGAGAGAGTGCTAATTATGGAGATCCCGACTTTAATCATTGTGATTTTATTTTTATTTATTTTGCGCTTCGGTGCCTTTCACTCCAGCAGCATTCATAATAATTTTGGAATTGATCCCGAAACTGAAAAGGAAAAGGCTGAACGAAACCTCTCATGTCTCCTTGATGGCCTGCTTTTAGTTTCATTAAAGGGATATTTCACTTTAATCACTTTTTGTTCTTGTATATTATATTTGGGTTACAAGTTCTTTTAGGTTTAAAAGCACATTACACTGCCAGACTGCTTTTGTTTGCTATTGTTTGTGTTCATTTGGGTTAATGTGAGCACATGTGAGCACAGCAGTTTTCTTAAATTAGATATGAGTTATTTAAAAGTTGATCATGAAGTGATTCAAAATGTAAAGTGACCCCACAAACCCCATACACACTGAGGGGTCTGTCATTTGGTATATTATTTAATTGGGTCAGCTTATTTAAATTTTAAACAAAGACCTACCTCTTATAATGCAAGTCAATGTAGTAGTGTAGTTCCTGGTTTCAACAATACTAAAGTCAAATCTAAAATCTCAGTTTTTTTTTCTATCTCGACACAGTGGTACACAGCAGTGAGTCCACCCAAATATAGTGATAAATGAATAAAAATAACTTTAAAAAAGTTGAATAGGTGTTAATGTGGATGTGGGTGCACTTAAATTGCTCATATCTAAGTTTTAAGGCAAACACACTCTGCGGTGTTCACATGAGTCAAAGTGAACACAAAAAAAACCTCGCAAAAACATTTTTTGAAAGTGAAAAATATCCTTTTAAAAGTAGAGGAACTTCAGGAAGAAAAGGCAAACGGAGAGTGGATGCAATGCAAAGGATAAGAGGGGGAACGCTGGGACTAACGACCTTGCTCTGCCTTCTATGGGCCTTGCAAATGTGCAAGGACCCAGGAACGAAATTGAGAAGAAGCAGGCAATTTGCCGTTCCGCTTCCTGCATTCTGAAGCCTGCAGGAAAAAAAAAGCAGTAACAGAGACATGAGTGAATGATACAGACGAGGATTCCACTTTGGAAGCTGGCGGCTTTGGGAGTCCTATCAGGCTTGATCTGATCTGTCAGCCAACAGGGAAAACACAGGGAGGGGAAGGTGTTTGCCTGTATATAAACTACAAATGGTGCAGACACATCACTGTCAGGGAACAGCCCTGCTCACCGGGTTGCTGCCCAGGTTGCTGAAGCCATTCTTTTTTTTTTTTTTTTTTTTTTTTTTTGTAATCTTCTGAAGGAACTCCCTCAGATATTTGTTTTGGTGGTAAACATCCACATACGATGGATAAAATCTTTAAAGCAGGAAAAGCCACTTAAATTTTGAGAGATGCCTCACAGATGCAGTGCTGACTTTTGTAGACACCTTTCCAAATAAAAAGAATGCCAAAGGGAAGCTGCTCTTGATATAGAGGGAAAAAAAAAAAAAATGAAAGATGGTGGATAACGTGCTCCTGCAATGTGAAATGTAAATCTAAAGACAGAGGCTGAGACTGAATGCAGCGACTTCAGAGTCGCCTGCAACGTGGCAGAATTGATGACAGGTTCTCGCAACGTCGAGGGCAAAAGGAGTCAGCGTGGGCGGCTTTAACTCCAGGAGTTTACCTGAACGCTATCTTCCGTCAGAGTTCTTGGCTAAACGTAAACATCCACTGGGTGGAATCCTGTCAGTCTGGAAAAAAGAACTCCAAAATGGTGATGTGGCTCAGAAGAAATGTCACCGGCGACGGTATCGACAAAGGCTGCGACTGATAAACGGCTTCAACTTCCATTTTGGGGCGAGCTGGCCGTTCGACGTGTTTTCCTCAAAAACACCAAGTGCGACGACGCTCTCCAAATGCATCTGTGATTGTAGATAAATACTTCTCAAACAGATGCCAGGCTCAATCTGTGAAGCTAGGTACATGTCTGTGTAAATATCTAAGTCTGTCTTTGCACTGATGTAAATATAAAAGCATATTGTCCCTCTGCACAGTGAGTAGTGTCACCAGCTGATTGTGACAAGCTGCCACCAGGTAGAGGCATTCCTGTTTTTTTCTTTTTATCATCTTCCTCTCTTAATAACCAGCAGAAAATGAATAGATGTTGTTAATGGTCTGTGATAAGTGATGGATATGGTGCATATGCTGAATTAAATACATTCTCTGAGCCGTGGGCAAACAGGAAACTGCGTGGCATCTTTTCAAGTGGAGCTGATGCTGATAAACAAACAAGGCACAAAGGGCACTCCAGTCCCATTAGCCTTTTATTGTACTGAGCAGCTTCTTTTCATACAAATGTTATGAAAATTACTTTTATATTTGTTTGGGTGAATTATTATTATATATATATTTTGGAATAGTTGTACCGTGGCTGTGTGTTGTTTTGTCTTTGTATCGCTGAACAGCCATTTTCTATTCTCAGAGTGTCGGGGAGGTGGAAGGACGGTGGGGGGTTTCCTAGTGAGTGCGTGATTTATGATCCCGCAGCGTCTGGCCTTGAAAGAAATTTCAGCAACAATTGAGGTAAACGATTCCTTTCATCTGTTTAATTGATTGTTTTCAGCTTCGGTTCTATGAGCACACACTCACTCTCCAACACAAAGATGCATTCATGTGCTTCCGTAGCGTTAGAGGAAGCCACTGACCCGATGGTGAATCTCAAACATCTCAAACGAGACTCTGACGAGACGCGTATCAAGTAAATATGCCATAACTAGGCGCCGCATTGATTTTTGCATAAAGTCCGCAATGAACAACTGGCCGACAATAAACGTTAAACGTTAAAATGCAACATTCCTTCCCTCTAATCTCACAGAGTAACCAGATCGCTCAGGTGTGAACAATTCAATTCTTGCTCATCCGTCTTGCCACGCACTAGCATACAGCATTTTCGGTTTGTCTCACAGTTTCAACGACACAAATAAAGGAGGCCTCCTGCAGTGCTCGGGGCCATCACAGGCCAGTGACAAGCAATCCTGATTCATGGCCTACTCTGCGCAAGCTACGCAGCCAGTGAGCAGTTGTTGTGAATGGGTCGTGCAATGGCTGCTCCCCGCAGCAACGTAGATCACTGTTTTGAACGCAAACTCCGTGGAAACCGACGTGAGTTTGCATTGGAAATAAATTCAAGTTCAAGACAACTCAAAAATACAGGACAAACCCCATCTCATATCGATTCAAAACGGGACGCACCATTTCATTTGCAAATACGGGACGAGTCTGCATTTCAAGGGACGGTTGGCCACTGTAGAGAAGACCAAGAAGAAGCCATGTCAAGAGATTAGCATGGATGCTAACGTATAGCAGAACTGGACTATCTAAACAAAGAACATGACAACATCAACACAGTCACTCCCGGCTGGCTTTGATGAGAGTTGCCATAAACCTAGCATCGGGTAGCAGCTAGCCACGGAGCGGTCACATGCAGCTAATTAAAAAAAATACTAAAATAGCTTGACTGCTTGATTTCTTTTTTTTTCTTCTTTTTTTCTTCTAATTTCTTTTACAATCCCTTCCCAAGCTTTGCCTCTTCGCCCCAAAACATTTTTCGTATGAGCTGTTTACCAGATGGACGGCTAACTTCCCATTAACTGGGGTGACTCAGCATCATTAACCCTTAGCATCTCTTCCAGCTGTTGGAGCCCATACTCCTAAAGCTGCAGGATTCTGATCTGCGCCCATCATGTTTTCCAACAGCTTAAAGTCACACACAGACATTTAACCAGCACATCTCTCTCAAAATCACACTCCAGCTCTGTAAACATTCCTCTTTGGCCTTTGCGAGCGGAAGCGCCGACAGTCCTGCAGGGGACGGGAAGTCTCGCGGGACGCGCTCGGAGGCATCAGTCGAGTCGCGTCGTTGTCATACCCGGAAAAATCGTTGTTATGTCGTGTGTGACACTCATATCAAGCGCTTGCAGGGGGATTGTGTGTCACAGTTCTGCCACCCACTTAAGACCACAATATGTTTCCTCCGTCGCCGCACTGCATCAAAATGATAAACACGTTTCATCTGCCGCGAAACGTTCGCGCAAGATAAATGCGAGGCAGCCGTAGCTGGCGGGGAGGGAACCGTTTAGAATTCATAGGCTCTTGCGAGAGGGTGTTTCAAGTTTTTTGGTGGGGAAAGGTGGCATTTATTCTGCAAATTAAAGATGATGTTTACAGCTCAGCTGCGAGGTCGCAAGTGAGCGTGATCGTGCTGGGTGCAGCGGTGAAGGGAAATTGCCGGAGTTATGGTAGATTTGGCCCGAAGGGAGCGGCGGCACGCGCTGACTACCTTAAATTAACTCCCCCCCCCCCCCCACTCAAACACAGCCTCTGCGGATGCAGCCATTACTCGCTTGCAATGCCTTTTAAAAACGCTACGGCTGTCTGTGGCAGGAAAAAAAAACAACACAACAACAAAGAAAAAAAAAAAACAGAAGTATCCATGATTCAGAGGAAAAGCCAGCCTGACATTATTTTAGCGGGAGCAGCGCAGCGTCTGGAGGAACCCTGTAATCCAGGAAGGGACGGAGCAAAGCATGATGGGTCGGGTCCCACAACATAAGAAGATGCCGCAATCAAGGAATTTAAAAGCACCGTGACTGATGATATGGGAGAAAATGAGGCTGTCACACGCCCGATGTGCCGTGGCCACATCCACACTGCCAACGAGGAAAATGCTTAATGTTGTTTTTCTTTGTATGCAAACGATGTTGTCTGTGAAACGCAGTGCCGGGAATTTGAAAGTCAAATTGCGTTAATCTATTAGAGCTATTTTTGTACCACCAAGGTCCTAATAGTAATGGTTTATAAAAGGTAATAAACCTGTCATTCTGTCCATAATGGAATCCTTTTATGTGTCCTCCCATTACCATGTGGCCGTGTATCTTTTTTTTTTTTTCGTATAAACACAAAGTCAGGCTCTCGTAATTACTTGCCTGACTTGACTGTCAGCCGTTTTCAGTGATGGATGTTTTTTTTTTAATCATTATTTTTAGGTTTCATTTTCCTCTTCTTCTCTTTCTGTTCTGCTGTCCGTCAGCGAAAAGTCATTTACTTTCCCTTTGATTTGCTTTTTAGGCGCACCTGTTAGTACAAAGGCAAATGAAACACAGCTGCAAGCTGCAAAGCACAACAGTATTAATCAAGCTGCTTTTTTTTTTTTTTTCACACAAATTACTCGTAATTCTAAAATCAAAATGGAATTTGTGGGTTGCATTGCCAAATTAACGTCCATGACAGGGACACAGAGCACAGTATTGCAGTTGGCTCGGATCAAATTTATGGACACCAAATTCACATGGACACAAGAAATAATTTCAGTCATTAGTGCAAACACTAGCTAAATGAAACATGGTGAGTTCCAGTGTCATGCTTAGTTTACTTGGAAAACAGTACTACAAAAATATCCCGCATTAAGGTCTCTGATTCTTCTCTTTGCCCTCAGAGCTGCTCAGAGCTCTTTTACAACCTCAGTCGTTATGAGATGTTTCTTTTCATTGTTGTTTTATTGACGCTAGATGTGTTCAGTTTATCGCTGCTGATTATACTCTTTGCTCGTACGGAGGAAAAACTGAAACTAACAAACAGCCAAGACAGTGATTTATGGTTACCCTAAAAGGAAGAAGTGTGTGGTTTGTACGTGACATGTTTGCAGCTCCCCCCGCTCACTCATGCACTCAAGTTCTTGAGTGTTCGGCATGATTTAAATATGGAGGCATAAGAAGTTGAGGTAAAGATCCAAGATGCCTTTTATTTTCTGAGGAATCAAAACTGCAGCAAACACAACAATGACACAGTATGAAAAACCTGATGCTGAAATGTGACAAAATAAACAAGCAAGACTCAGAATTGGTTGGCTGGCTGGTTGGTTGGTTGGTTGGTTGGCTGGTTGGTTGGAGATGTATTTGTTTTCTATTTTTGACGGATTAAAACAAAGCTTTTGTGTTTCCACAGAAAGTTGCCTGGGAATTCAAGGTCGTGTTTAACGCAGCCAGTGGGGAGGGGGCGTCTGACAACTAAACTTACATGCAATACTGCGTGCACTGTGGAAGATGACAGATGAATTCTAAACAGCAGCTGGCGTATTTACCTCGGCGTCAACAAATCTGGGGGTTTTTATTTTGGAAGTCCTGTCAGAACATTCAGAGAGCCTCGTTTGCAGGAGGGCGACGGCGGGCGGGCATGAATAAGGCAACGGCGCCGTTTGTGAAATGTTTAAAGGTGTTTGCGTGCTTGTGTGCGCGCACGCGCGCCTATCAAGTCATCGCGCGATGCAAAGTTGTGTCTTGAAGGCGCGCTTGGAGGGTTTGATGTGCGGCGGGAGGACTTAACGTCTGCTCGGGGCTCCTCGGAGGAGGAGCAGAAGCTTCTCCAGCCGTGCGGGCCAATTAATCAGCTGTCAACACCGAGACATTTCGGTGACAATAAGAACAGCTCCAATCCCGTTAACGGTCTCAGGGTGTGTTAACAGCCTTGTTAACGGTCTCTGGTTGTGTGTGTGTATGTATGTGTGTGTGGGCCTCCTTGTCATCATTACTGCACTGAATAGTGCTGATTGGACGCCATCTGGACTGAACTCCCGCCCCTCCTTTTTTAAAAAAAAAACTAATGTATGCTACAGTGGGTGGCCATTCAATACCAATTTATATATATTTCCTCAGCTAGGAAAATACATTCCAGGCCTGAATTTCAGGACTGACTTTGCTTTAATCTCAAAGCAACGGAGAAAAAAAAAAAGTTTATATTTCCACTGCGGGATTCCGCCACGTCGTTGACTCCACCGCATCTGAGAAGTTACTACGTTTTGTGTATCTTATGAGCTCGAGAGAGAAAAAAGTCAAACAAAATCCACTTTGTATTTGACCGAGGACAGTCAGGAAGGAATACTCGACGAGCTCAAGGAAATGAAAGTTAGGCCGAGTTTATTGTAAAATTTCATCCCATTCAGAGACAGGTGAGTCGTTCAAAACTCAAGGCACTGTGACACTCAACAGTAAAATTCAATTTCATGTTCAAAATTCAATAGATAGAATAGTTGATCACGACTCATGGCAGCGATGTTGCAGGCTTCCCATTCAGCATGAAACTCAACACGTCGCAGCACGTGCGGAGATGGCAGGTATGCGACTCCAGCTGCTTTTTTTAATAGATTTTTCATCAAGTTTGAGCATCTTTCGGCTGCTCATAAAGTCTGACACAGAGTCACGGCGGCAGGCGCCAGTTTCCTACTTCCACAAGCTCCCTTCTCGGTGAGAACCTTCTGATTTTTGCTGCGTGTTATGGAAGAAGGAGTCAAGCGCTACATGCGTTGCAGTCTCAGTGTCAGTGTCGGTAGCCTCCTACTCATCCCTGAGGAAAGAAAAAACAGCCAAGAGGCGGTGAGGAGGGCAAAGACTGAACATAGGTTTTATTTCATTTGTTTCTCTTTTTTAAAGTGTCCTGTTACGGCCTCCTTCTTCATAATTCTCCGCCAAAACGCCAGATGAAAGCCATGTGCGGTGTGAGTTTGAGCGTGTTTCTTGCGCGAGGCCCCTGACGAATGAATCAATTGCCGCTGGCCCGCAGCCAAAGTCGGCGCCGCGCCGCGGCAGGTTGTGCGGGGCGCGAAGCCGTGGCAAACACAATTTACGCTACTTTGTTTCATGACATTACAGCTGTCTGGAGGGGTGAGCGAAAGGTTGGCGAGTAAAAGGAGAAGGAAAAAAAAAAGATGACGGAAGAACGAGGAAGAAAAACAAAGTCCAATCAGATCAAGGCGGTAAAAAAAAATAGAAAAAAAAAAAAAATCCAGTATCTTGTTCCCCAGCCTTTACATTCATCAGGTAAACAATTAAATCTGTGTGATTGTAAGGTTTGTTTTATCTAAAAGTTCGAAAAGACCCTATTCTCAAGTGTTGGCTTGATAATAACCACCTTGTTTGCAAAAGTGGCTTTGGATTAATAACACAATGCTAAAACGAGGCATCAGCATTGGGGTTCAGATCATTTCATTTCTCCTCAAATCATTCACTTGAAGTTCTCCGTCAGTAATCACTCGATCAAACTTTGATGGCTCCTATAATTGAGCCGCAACCCCCTTTAACGCAGAACTTGTGATTCACCCCTGATTGGACATTCTTCCTGGGAAAAAGTGAGCCATCGCAACTGTGAGCCATCACGTGGGCAACTCAGATTGATCTATGAAGAAATAATGAATCCTTGCCGCCTAATTGCAAGGCAATGAAAAGGGTAAATCGCCAATTATGTGTTTTTTACGGGCTGATGCGAAGAATTAACTCCGTAATTTATACCTCGGCTACTTAAAATGCACCTCGGCACGCACTACTGGTACACTTGTTATGTCATACGCTGTCTGCATATATAAAAGTGCCAGTGACACAACATCCTACTGTTAGATGCCGTCCGGAACCACTGCAGTTACCGAGAACCCAGCGCAATTTGCGGAGTTGTTATCCGAAGAACATCTTGTTACCTTTATTCCAGGCACTTCATTGAGTGGCACCAGTTAGAGGATGTTTTTCTTCCCACCCAGCCCCCACCCAGAGTGTGTGAGTGTGTCTGCAGCTCACCTGATCTCTTGCATCTTTGCCCGGAGGACGCTGCTCTCGTCGCTGCATGGGCGACCTTGCCGAGTTAAAGGCGGTTGCCACCACTTCAGGCCGTGTACTTTCCACCCAGCTGCTTGCGCCACATGCTCTGCACGGTCCACGTGTTGCAACTGCAATTTTCCCCGTATTCTCACTGTGGGATTAACTATTGATTTTTATTTTTATTTTTTTTCCAAGCGTCACAGGAACCCTGGCAAACAAACTCTCCAGAAAGACAGCAGAGCAGCACTTTGCTCGAAATGGGAATTTATGTCACTCTGATCATGACAGAGACTTCATCAGCAATTTACTGCACAGCCCAATGATCAAGTGTCAGTATTTAAGATACCACATTTGTCACTTTCAGGATTGGATCCTATCATAAATATATTTTTGCCAGACATCTCCAAATGTGCATCGATAACATGTTTTACTTTTGTTCTTGCATCTTACAATCATTTTTTAAAATCCCTCCTCTGGGCTCAGCATCTATATTGGCAGCGCCCCCTATAGTTTTACTCGGTATCGGGTTGGGATGAAAAATCATTGTTTCATTTTCTCTCATCTGTATTCCGGCTCCCTTTGTCACCTCTTGCAGCCTCTGAGCGACTGTTGCAACAGCGATTAATAAAACATTCAGCCGTCTTTTATTTCTTCACTTCTTTCCCAAACCACCAGTTATTACTGACGACCAAAGGTGCGGAAAAACCTGATGGCAGAGGCGTATACATGCCCCTCCCCCGGCAAACGCACATAAAAGCAGCGGCAGACTGTGAATATATTGATTGCGTATATCAACAGGTGGCAGGGCGGATCGATAGCGGCGACACGCAGCCGTAACCAGGCCGGAGCGATGGCGTCACGTTTATATTGTGATTCATCGCGCTATTGATGAGGTGCTTTACCTGAGCGTGAGGGCTGGGGTCTGCTCTGAGGGGATCAATTTATATCCTTTCAATCCATCAATGGATCAGTTAGATACAAAAAAGATGTAGGATGAAGAAGAAACTGCAGTCACATTTGGGAAAGTAGCAAAAGAGAAAACTAGATTAAAAAGCAAATCACAAGGTCAGATCCTAAGCAAGAACACTAGAAATTACAGTTTAATAAAGTAGTTGTCGAAATGTCGAAAAAATGTTGACGATAATAGGTTACATTTTCTAATTGCCTAATAGGACAAATAGCTAATCAGCCAATCATATGGCAGCAACTCTGTCCATTTAGTTTGTGGACGTGGTGAAGAGGGCTCGCTGAGGTTCAGCATGGCTGCTGGTGCCTGACGGGCTGCTGGTCTGAGTGTTTCACAGACTGCTGCTGATCTGCAGGGATTTTCACACTGTCACACCCACCAAAAAGAGGAAATACATCCAGTGAGCAGCAGTTGTGCGGAGGAAAATACCTTGTTGATGTCAGGGGTCAGAGCACTCAGCAGGAGTTGGGAAACTGGGAACACACATTCAAAGATATGATCTGATCTGACGCCTTCCCTCTCCCATTTTTCAATGATAAAACGCACTGTGCCTCAAACGCGTCAATGTATTCACCTAATCATCATTAAGTAAAATTAATAATAATGATTCAGCAAGGCCTTTGATGCAGGATTGAATCTATGGCACACTGATTCCTATTCAGTCCACAGGACTGTATGCGCTGCAGTTGAGGCTGCAGTTGGTGTGAGACAAGGTGGAGGATAACTGGAGACAGGACGAAGAGACGGACTAACTAGCTGCTATTCATCTTGGGGCAGTGAAGCAGGCAGCCTGACAGCGTCGACATTTGATCCCCAGCGCACCTGATAGGGCACAAAGCACCAAGCGGCGGTGAGGAGGAGGAGGAGGAGGAGGAGCCGACCAAAGACCAACTGTATCGTCTTGGGGTGGAGGTGGGAGGGTGGGGGTAGACACAAGAGGCAAGGAGGCAAAATTGATTGTGCGTTTACCTAGATGAGAGACCTGTCGGGGGTGGAGGGAGCCAGGCAAAGGCCAAGAAACCTCGGCGCTGCTGAGGAGGGGTTTGCGCGTCAAGAGCTGTTCGGGTGATGGAGGGAAATGGCAACGTCTGCGGACGGACGGAGCTGTGATTACAGGAGTACACATCGTCGAAGGAGGCGCTCTTCGTTACACAAATAGCTCGCAGTCATCCAACATTCTGGATCGATGCTGCAACACCGCCGCGTCCACCTGAAACGTTCGTATCGGCCCGTCGACGCTCGTATCGCCGGAATTCCAGACGCAATGAATCATGCAAGAGTTGAAATATGTCTAAGCCGAGCCGTGAGCAATTTCAAGGCCCAGGAAATGTATAAAAAGGAATCTACAGCTGCCACCTTCCACCCACCTCCGCACACCTCCCAATCTGCAGATTCACTGTTGCCCATAATGTTCAGATAAGATTTCTATATTTTCTAACCTGTCTTTCATAGTGCTAAACAAATGTTATGCATGAATTCATCCTTCATTACAGCTGGGTAATTGGGACTCCTAATGCAATCACGGCACCTGGTCAAAAGTGATTACTGACGCATTTAAATGGGAACAAACGGAGGCTGGAGTCTGAAAACAAGACAATTCCAACTTTATGGGCAACAGTGTACTTAGAATACTTCAAAGCAGTGTAGCTATTTCAACATGGTTTGTGTCGTCGCACTCCGTCACCTGACGCATAAACCAAACACAAAATTACAAAAATAAAATTCAGGAGAAATGCAATTGGCTACCCAGTGACAGCCAATGGTTGCTCAACCCGTAGCCAATAAGTATGGTTATTGTGTGCTATTTATTTGAGAATCCACACAGCAGTGCTCCCTTTTCAGCACAAAAGTATCACGCTGGATTTTTTTTTTTTTTTTCTCTCTCATGGGAAACAGGTGCTTATGCAGAAATATGCAATTTAGGACACACCTCACTTGCAAAACTAGCACAGCTTAGCATAGGCTTCCAGTTCGTGCAACAGCTAGTCATCATTTATACCGGTACAGTATATGTTTCCTTTACGTTCCCACAAATTCCCACTGGATTTGGCTGTGCTGCACATCTCAGCACGGCACTTAATATTTCATAGATGCCTTTAGCTGCCTGAAGAGACTAGTGCACAAATCAGAAATAGAGTCATTGCAAACATGAAAGAGAACTAACCAATAATCTCCACCCTTCCTGTTGAATTATTTAGCGTTAATCACATCAATAAATAGTTGATTCTAACTACATCAAAGCCTTAAATGGTCCAATTGTAACGGAACACCCCTTCCGTAACGTGCTGCGCACTTTCGCACACTCAGACCTACAGTCACATTTATATCTTTTAATTAACATCACATGATGGAGTCTCGTGGATTAATATCACCTAGCGACGCTGTGTGCAGTACATTGTGGAATAACTTTACGCAGGGGGAGTAATGAGGTCCTTTGTTGATTCATTACTTCATTAAACCTCCGAGAAACAAAACGGATGACTGCCACACATTTTCAATTGAGTTGGCTTGGCTGACGCTCAAATGTAATTGGAAAATGCACGAGCCGCGTCAAACGTCTTCAGAAAGAGATGCGGTGGGCAGGGGGGATGGGACGGGACAAAGAAAAAAAGAAATAGACTCAACATGTCTCACGCTGTGTTTGGCATGATCCATGATGTAATTTTGTGAAACGCCCCTTCGCTTATACAGAATCCTCAGTTTTCAAGGGGAATACTCAACTCAACTGATCACAAAGCCCTTACGCGACAGGACCGAGCGACCCGGAGAGGGCTGACACTCTGAGGGGTGAGCACGTTGTTTGATCTGCGCCCATTTTCAAATAGCGCTACTGCCAAAGTCCGCCGCGCATATTATATTCAACTGGCCATGCATTCCTAATGCGCCTTATGATGAAACCTCCTTATCTGACTGCCTCTCGTTAATCTCGGCCCACCTTAAAGAGTCTGGGTGTGCGAGCCAATGAGAGGTTCCCAATGGGAGAGGGGGGGGGGGGGTCGGTGTCAAGAGGGGATGCATATTCCACTCAAACCTGAAATCACGCCAACCACCTCGAAAAGGTCTGAAAATGTCTTTTTGTCTGGAGGAGTTGCTGCTCGACGGTGTCGCTGAACTTCCCCAGTTCCCTCGCCTGCCTGTTCACGCTCTGGATAATCTCTTCCTCTCCCATCCATTATGAATTATTTTTACATTGTTAGAGGGGAATGGATGTGCTGAGGGTTTGCCAGATAGTGTGAAAAGTATCATTTGCGTGACGGATGGAAGCACTGGTTCGGACTCCGGAGCGGCTAAAAATAGCCAACATTAAAAAAACATCCTCAGTCAGATATTACAATGTGGTTGGATGGGTCGGCCTCTACACAGTAGTGTAATAACAAGTCACTCTTGTTTCATAGCTGCTGCTGCACCTCTGACGTCTCTGTGTGCCAAACACATCGAATCACGTCCTCTTCTAAAAACCTGACTTTTTCAGCTCTTTAACTTGTTTTTTTTTTTTTGCATTACTGGCACGCCAACTAACACAGCGATTATGAAAAATGATTTTTTTTTTTTGCGTTTTTAAACGGACTGGCTCTTTCTTCCGTTACTGTGCTGAAATAAGCCTTTCAGATTTTGCTCCACTTTCTTCGTCAAAAGCCAACTTTATCATCATAGTGATTCCTCTGCAAATCTTTTCTTGTCTTTTCTTTGTTTTGATATGAGCAAAAGTGTCACTCCATAATGAAAAGGTGGCACTGTTGTTTATGTTTTATGACTATTTTGAAACCAAATGTTAAAAAGTTGGCTTTGAATTTGCTTGACATTTTATGGAAAGAAACCAACTGCTTGGGTCTATCATCTAAACATCTATCATCTAAGCACCTTGAATTGCAAGCCTTTGTATGAAAGGTGCTATATAAATAAAATTTGATTGATTGATTGATTGATCTCCGGGTGCTGAAAAAGCTCTTTGTCTGCCCACGAAAACCCTGTCAGACCATTTTGGTTAAAATTATTTACAGAAAGGTGAAAGGTTTCTATTATTGAGGGAGGGAAATAAAAAAACTTTCAAGGCCCTATGTGAAAAAGTGATTGCCACATCTACAATCAAGTGTTTGCGATAACCTGCATTAAGTCTCACGCTATGGAGGAATTTTGGCCTATTCGTCTCGTCTCATTTGTTCCTAAATTATTTAGATCTTGGCATGATGACTAACTATTGAGGATCTTTTAGTACACTCCACTTTGTCAGGTGGGTCCTTTTTTAAGTGATTCCTTGATTGAGAACAGGTGTAGTAATAATTAGGCCAGTGTGTGGCGAGAGAAATCAAACTCAGGTGTGATAAACCACAGTCAAATTATGTTTTAACAGCGGGGACAATCACTTTTTCACACAGGGTCATGCTTGTTTCCATTTTTTTCTATTTTCATCTTAAAAACCTTCATTGAAAAACTGCATGTTGTGTCTACTTGTTTTGTCTTTCACTCATATCAAAAAACTGTTTGATGGTCTGAAACATTTAAATGTGACAAACATGCTAAAAAAAAAACAAAAATAAGAAGTCAGGAAGAGGGCAAACAATTTTTCACAGCTGCAGAGAAGAAGTGACTTTGAAAACACCTGCAGTATGAACCCTGAGGAGACGACAAATGTGAAAACTCTTCTCTCCTCCAGTCCGCCCGAGTGCTGCAGTGGGCCGCACAGAACAACCGCTGTAGGGGGCGCCGCCTCGTGGGATGTGAGGAGACACCGACACTTTGACAGCGTGACAGACTGACCAGGGCTCACTGTAGCGGGGACAGCCTACTGGTGGTCAGAGCTAACCAGCCATGAGCAGCCATGTGTAGCCGCTGTCAGAGTCTCCTGTGTCGCTTCTGGAAAAAGTCAGTGGGCTGGCTTTCTCATAGAAGCAAAGCGGCTCCCTTCCAAAGTTTGCGCGTGTTGTCGGGCGGTGCGGCCACTGCCACTGTTGTCTAACGGCGAGGAGGCTGCAAATGAACCCGGGGCCTCAATTCAATTCAAGGCTTTATTAATCCATTAAAGCAAGTTGTAGGTCCAGCAGCAGCAGCATCTCATACAGACACACACACACACACACACACACACACACACACACACACACACACACACACACACACACACACACACAAAATTCCCAACAAACCACAACAACACCGCAGATCAAATTTAAAATGTAAATAGGCATAAACAAGATGGAATAAATAATTAAAACAGATTGAAATAATTGCACATCAGGGGGGGATAAGAACAAATTGTTGCACATTATTGATTGTTAAAAAGACTTGTGGCGGCGAGCAGAATAGGCTTTCATCTCCGTCTTTGGAGGGTGTGAGCCTCCCACTGTCTGCTCTTTCTAAAAACCTAATGCGTGGAGTGGAAGAGAATCACCACTCCAGCCACCTGCTTCATCCCGTCCTGGGTGATACAGGGATGTTTCTTTTTCTTCTGTAGCGCTTTGCTTTTGCTTTTGCGAATTTATCGTGCAAGTCTGTTCCACTGGGGTCTGAGATTCAAAAAATAAAGCATATCTGAAATGGGTATGTTATTGGGCTTTTAACTGAAGTCATGCCAAAAGAAAGTCAGAGTCAAAGAAAAGTGTTTTTAGTGCTTTTGGTTTCTGTCATTTTATGTTACTTAAACTGCCACAGCGACAACATCGCCATTGTTTGCCAGCCTGTAGTCTTGTTTTTGTCGCTAAAGCCTGACCCCCTCTCTCCTCATGTAATGTTGATTTCTCCAGTCGCCCAAAAAATTATTCAGACTTGAGCTTCGTGGGGTGGCGGGAGGGATCAGACCTGAAACCTCAGCCAGATAAACAAACACCTTGCAGAATCCAACAAAATGTAACCTCATTGAAACGGCCAAATCCTCGCCGGGAGAGCTTTACCAGGTTTCCTCCTTTTTCCTTCTTTACAAATTTTCCTCCTCCCTGACCGGATACTTTCTCTTTTTGGAGCATTTTCTGGAAACCCTAATTGTGCCTAAGAAAGCACGTGCACAGTGTATATCACATGAGTAATCCCATTCTCCTGGTGGTGGGACACTGTGGAATTAGCCGTGGATGTCTTTCAATTCTTAACAAGGTCAGATGCCGTCAAGTACCTTCACATTGGCAAGTCAACTCCCAGAATCCACCTTGAATGTGGACAGAAAACAGAACCAAACAGAAATCCATTTGCCAGCAGCGCTCCAAGGAGGACAATTCATTGGGCGCATTCCATGAGAATCAATCCCATTTTGAAGCCGGGAGGCTCCGTGTCGCGATACTCTGGCTCTTCCTCTGCTCCTTTGTGATGTCGCAGAGACAAACCGCCCTGCAGGGAGACGTTTTGTGCTCAAACTGGCATGTGCCCACATTACAGGCGCCAAACTTTTCTAGCAGAAAATCAAAAAAGGTGTGATAATCAATGTTGTGTTGGCAGCGCAACAGCATAAAAGTAAGAGAAAAACAACAGCGAAGAGGCCAAATCCCAAATTGTGATGTTATATCTCTTGGTAAGTATGACTGTTGGTAGAAACGATTAATCGACTGATGTAGTTCTGTTGACTCTGGAGAGGTGTGCTGACATGGTGACCACCTGACCAGTGACCAATGAAAACACACAAATTGATTTCCAAGCAGAAATGATCTGAGTAAATAAATAAACAAATGAAAGTCTTAGAACCATTTAGCGCGTCTTAGTGTTTCCGCAGTGGCTCCATCTCTCGGGGGAAATTCATTAGGGGGTGCGCATGAATTTGAAAAGCAATCATCAGCCCCACGAAGCGCCCTTCAATGAAATATTTCTCTAAGATGTACTTGCAGAGCGGATGGATTACTTTCCAAAGTGTCCGTCTCTCTTACAGGCTGGCAGATGAGCAGCAGAGCAGATGTGCCCATGCTGATTTCTCAAGTTGACTCATCGTGAGATACCGGGGTTACGGCCAAGTCATAGATTTTGAAAGGTGGTCCAGCAGAAGTCGTCGATGCAGAGGATCAGGCCCGCTGTTTGTTGCTTGTTCTTCTTTTCCTAATACTTAAAGTTGTGTCAGCATCTCTTCTTTTCATTAACTCTTCCTGGATTAGGAGCAACAAGGGTCTGATAGATTTCTGGCCCGGCTGTGACTCAGCAACATTTAGTCTCAAACAAACACAGAGCTAATTGGGACTCACTCAACAGAAATTCATCTTTCAGTTTTCTCTCGATTTTACTGGGTAAATCGTCCGCTTCTTTCCCCTCAATTTTATTTATTATTATTATTTTTTTAAACAGATTTAAAGTTTAAGGTTCTAATTGCCTGTGTTACCCTGAAGTATAATTTGGATGATTCATCCATTTTCTATCACTGCATGCCTTGCACTGCAGTCCATCCCAGCTGCCTCTGGGTGAAGGTGGGCAGCACCCCGGACCAGTCAACAGTTCATGTCCGCTCGTCATTAATCATTAGGTCATAAATGTCCAGGAAAGAGAACCGGCCTGTTAAAACAACAGCACGTGCTGCTGTGCATTGTTCATATATATATTAAAGGTACAGTTTAACCATAATTGACATTTCACCGTAACCCCTGTGTTGACAGAGGCTCTGGTGACCACATGATCACTCTGGAGATTCACAGATGGAGATAATTCTGCCCTGCGGACACTGGCAGCCAAGGAACCCATATTAAAAACTGAAGAAAAAAAGAACACCTCGTGACACATGTGACACCCATGGCGACACCAACGGCGACGTGGGGGCCCAATTTGACAACACAATGTCCAAACCCAAAAAAATCCAGCCAGGGGTCACATGCACTTGAGTTTGCACAGCGACATCGAGATCGCTTTGAACTGGCAAATGTATTTACAGGGCGGTTGTAATCACATTTACTTGTCTAGTGTCAACGTGAACCACAAAATTGCAATCTCTTATCAGATTGTAAAGGGAAAAAAAAATGGTACAGGTAAACTTTTGGTAATTACTTTGAGATCAATAATAGGCAGAGACGGTGGTCCCTTGTTTATGTTTTCCCGGCCCAGGGTGTGTTTGCTCATCACAAACCACGAGTTACCCCCAAGGCTGAATTTCTGCCTTAGCTTTTATCTTATTTAAACAGTCCATGTGTTGAACGGTGAAACTTCAGGGCAGAGTAATTGGGTCCCTGGAGAGGGACAACGGTGTCGCAGGCAGGAAATGCCTCGCACCTTTCTGAGAGGTCCAGTGTGCATCAGCGCTGGGAATATTTCCCGCAGTACATTAGGGACGGTCTGCTTGCAGCTGGTATGGACCAGCCACTTGTTTTATGTTTTTGCGTTGATTTTTTTGTTGTTGGGGGAGGCGGTGGAGTGCATCAGTTTTTGCAAGAAGCCTGAAGATCAATTTTCAACTCATGGTTACTCTGAATTTACTATTTCAAAGTGGTGGTCTATTTTTTAAAAGGGGGAGGGTGGAAAAAAATGAATTTGGATGGTACTTAATCTGTTTTCAGCAATAAGAAGGAGAGAGAAAAAATCGGAACTGCTCGTTGCGTCTCATCTTTAAATCCAATAATTAAACCACCATCAGGCCCTTAGCAGATTTGGAAATTCAATAATTTGAAGAAAGAGAAAGCTGCGTTTGTTTTGCTCCCTGGCCAGCCAATATAATTGCTCTGCTCATTATATATTTTTTCCACATCATTATTATTATTTTTTCAGTTGGCCAAAGTTTTTGCTGGATTGATCCACGCCTCAAGTCTTTTTTTTGTTTTTTGTAATGGCGATTGTGGCCTCAGTAGCACAGCAGCACAAACCCACACTGGATAGGAAGTCTTTCTTTGTAAAGGGGGATAAATTAGAGTCCAGCTGATTCCTGCGCAATTAAATAGAGAGACAGCGGTTGTTCTGCGACGGAAGCGTTAAGCGCAACTCAGCACGGTAATAACGGCAGTTTCAGCCCCACAGAAAGGGTTCAGCCAACAATGGGGTGCACTTTTTTTTATTTTAATCAAAGCGCCAGTGTAACAGTTTCCATGGCGCAGGGAGACAAGCTGGCAAGCCTCACAACAGCGCAGTCATTTCAATGAATTATCTCGGTGACGGCAAAGCAATAATTAAACTGGCACTGATTCCTGCAGGCAGGCTGTTGGTCGCCTCTGTAAATACTCATCGCTTCCTATTGGCAACCACACCTGTTGACTATTGAGCTGTTGTTGTTGTTTTTTTTTTGTTCTTATTTTTTTTCTTTTAAAGAGCAACACACACCGTGAGGGAGGTGAGTGCCACACCTGTGTTTTGTCTTCTGCTGTTCTATCACAGAAACACAGCTGAAGGAATTTGGCTCATCTGGAACTGAAGCGTTTTTTTTTTTTTTGTTTTTTTTTACCTGCGTCGCTTTGCTAATATTTGCCCGAGCAGTCGCATAAGCGGTTGGTCGCCCGCTGAGCTTTCAAAAGCAAAGATGTCAAATGGCCCCAGCTGCCCCTTTCCCTCACATGAGTGTTTTTTTTTTTCTCTCTCTCTCTCTCTCTCTCCCTCTCCCCCCGTAAGCATACAATCAGACGGACAGGGCGCAATCTTTGCAGCATGCTGTGGTGGATGTCTCACCCGCGCTCATCCTTCAAGATTAGTGTTCCAAGCATGACCCAGTGGCTCGGGGATGATGAGAACACTGTTCCAATCTCATCCTCACTCTGAAGGCCGGACAATCCTCAGCATGGACACGGAAAATTGTGTCCATCGGCGATGACTAACCCACCCCGCCCCTCCGCACTGCCCAATGCCTTAAAATTAAAGTGGGGATTTTGTTTTTATTTCAGACTGATAAAACCAAACGCTGGTCTGGTGCCCTGATGCAGCAATAATCCTAATCTGACAATTAACTAAAAAGTTTTGCTTCTCTTCCCCTATGCACAGCCCTGTAATTCAATAAATGTGACAAAGTGTATAATGAAGATTTACATCTACTTTACAAAGTCACACTGGCTTTGACTTCAGCTCTCAGATTCGCAACTGGTGAACCACAATTAGCATAACAAGCCTCAACTTTCTTGCTGCAGAAGCGCTGCTGTCAGCGCCTGGCTAAGCGGGTTATAACTCACTCCAGATTCTCAGCGCTCGCCCTGCGTTCTTCCAGCGGTGGTTCGGCCGCTGTTGCGAGGCTTCCCACATTAATCGTGTAAATCACCCTGTAGGTTTGTATCGACTGTGTAAGTTTACGGTGCGGCCGTGCGACCGTTCACCGATCAGACTTCTGAGACGAGTGTGTGCGCTTCGTCGTGCACAGGCCACTCCTGTGTTCCAGAGCTTGGCCTGCTTCATTTGCTGTGACATTAGTGAAATATTTAGTCATTGAAATGCAGACGCAGAAATATTTCAATGCACCATTCGGAAAATCATTGCTGCATCTTTTTTATCAAGTCTGTACTCATCAGCATAGTTGGTATTTAGCTAGCTGGCTGCCATACATAACATATTTGGCACACCGTCATACAGTAGGTTAGCAGACTTCCGATCACTCTCAGAAGAATGCCAAACAGAAGCAGTTACTCGGTGACAAATAACTGACAGAAAACCATTTACTCCACCTGCCTGTGGGATGTTGGTGTCACTTGTCCAATGAGACGCAGCGGTGAGCGGTGCAGGTGATAAGTAGGTTCGCCATACATGCTGTGTGGGCTTGTGTGACTCACTTCCTTTCCATTAATCCTTTTGATCAGCTGAAATTGGGTGAAACCTCATTGAGCTCAACCTCACTTTAATATGTTATGAATCTGTATTGTCGTATTAAATATTTTATGTCACCTCATTATGTCACCTCACACTGCCGTAATACAGCCATGTGTTAATGAACCAATGATGAAAACGAAACTTACTCCGTGCTGATTAATTTTTTGTTGAAGAATAGATCCCTGGTGCGTGAGGACCTTTGTGACTCGCGCTGGTGTCATGTATCACACAAACGCATGACGGGTTGGTGTTCAGGGGGAAATAACTCACTCTGCCTCCTAGATAGGACCTGCTGCTCCTCTCTCATCCTGCCCTTTACGTAACCTTCGCTGGATGGGCTGCTCAGCCCAGCTGGTGATGGTTGTGAGGCACACACAGCTGTGCGGGAGTCGGCCTAGAAGGCACTTGTTCAGGGACCTGAATAAGATTAGTCCATCATCCAGTGCTTCCTGCTTCAAGGCTGCAGTCCAGGGTCCCTGAAATGGGGTGCCAAGGCCACAGAGCTTCCTGTCTGAGCTGCTGCTGCTGCTGCTGCTGCTGCTGCTGCTGCTGCTGCTCACCATGGCCCTGCAGGGAAATAGTGAAGCTACTGTGCTTATTTTAAACAAGGCGGGAAGACTTCAAAGAGCCGCTGATACCCTCAGCCCCAATTCTACCACTTGTTTACTGCCTTGACAACTAAAAGGAGTTTAGTCCCTGGAAGCGATGTTCTAGGTGAGTAATTACTTTTATCAGTTGAAAAAAGGGATTCCTTCTCCCGCCCCCTCCCACTCAATAACAAGCATGCCGTATCTACTGCTGTTGCATTCCGATCACCTTCCATCTCTTTGAGGTTAAAAACCAGCGATTTGAAAAGTCTTTGGACACACTGAGGCAGCTTCTCAATCGCTTTCATTTCCCCCAAAACACAAAGTCAGTTGCTGCTCCCACCCAAACGTTACAATCTGGGAAAAGATAGAAGCTGATTTTCTCAGTTGATCAGTCAATTGACTCATTAACGTCGACGCCCCTCCTGATGAATTTACACAAGTAATGAGGAAATACAACATTTTACAGATTCACACAGCAATGATAATACGGTTTTTGACTCACACTATTTGAGTCACTGAGTCAGTCACCCAGAGTGTGTGGTAATCTACAGGCCCACACAAGTTGCACCTACTGCCATGACCACTGAGTGATTTGTTCATGCTGTGAGTGGGGCAGGGCTGCTGTGAGCTATTGGGTGATTGGTTCATTCACGGCCGAGTCTCATAGCAGAGAGGGAAAAGTGGAGCTGAGCTGAAAGAGGAAACCAGTTTGTTGCTTTCCCCGCGGAGCTAATGCAGATATAAACTTAATATATCTATACAAATGCAGTTAGAATAGCGGTTGGAATCATGACTCAGAGGTTAATAAAATGACTCACTGTTTTCCTTTATAATGATCCAAATTGAAGACTCGCTTTTAGCAGATTGAAAGGTACAGCCCAAAAACACGGAGGCTATTCTTTCGCTGTGTGAAAAGTCTGAAGAGTTTATCTTGGAAACAGGAAGCACTGTTACCTCAGGCTGATTTAGAAAAAGAGAAGGTGAGCGAGAGGGAAGATGGCTTTAATTGAATACCATCAAAAGTGCTGTCAATACCGTTCAGTGTAGCTTCTGCAACATGCTCAAAAGACTGCCAAGAGCCCAGAAACACACACACACACACACACACACACACACACACACACACACACACACACACACACACACACATGGAATAGAGAAAAGGGACTATTCCTCCGATGCGAAAAGCAGACAGTCAGGGGAGGGGTAACCGACGGGGAGGGTCTTGTGAGCGGAGGAGGAGGCAGAGATCCCCATCTAATGAGTATCTGGTGGGTGTTCTGCCGGAGTCGTGACTTGTTTGTTCTTCTATTAATTCCTGAGTCCTCCATCCCTCCTTTTTTTTTCGCTGGGTAGCTCCGGGAGGGGGATGTCGCGGGAGCATGGGGCTCGTCCTCCTCGCCTCCTGTCTGGGACGGCTAATTGGATCCAGTTGGATTGACCCTACATCTTTTCCTCATCTCAACTGTGACCTAATCCTTCATAGTGGGGCCTCTGGCATGTATTTAAATGCTATATTTCTCGATGAATTTATGAAGAAAAGACTCTTTAGGGGCTCCTGCTGCTGTTCAGTACCCAAAACTATCTATCTAAACTCTCTAATCAGCTTTGCCTTTGCTGTTTGTCTTAGTTAAGATTAGCCCACGCGATGTACAGCGATATTTCCCCCCCTTTCTTATGGATTCTTTGCTTTGTGACTTTAAACCTCATGCCTCGGAGCTCCAACATAATTCTTCCTGACCCCTTTCTCTCCCTAGTGATGCGTTACACTGTAATATGCTGGTTGGAGGTATCGCCAAGAGCAAAAAAAAATAAAAAGAAAAAAAGAAGAAGAAAGAAAGCGGGGAGATGAGAATGAAGGGAGAGCTATAGCATCAACTCACCTAATTAGCAGGCAGGAGATAAAAGGCTGTCATTCATAATTGAAGCTGGCAGAGGAACCCTGTCATCCCGGAATTTGCAAGTGAGAATGTTGAAGCGGCGTGATGCCTGCCCCGCTTTCATCTGCTGCAGCGTGCAGGAGAGAATCTGAAGGCCCAGACGTGTCATTTCTCTCAGGCGGTGAGCGGAGCAAATTCTGAGCCCCTGTGCTTCCTTTTTTAAATGAAAGACCGCAATATCCCGCAAAAACAAACCCTATCGCCAACTAATATATTTGTTCCCTCTGTGTCCTTGTTTCTGCTGCCAAGGGGACGTAAACACGAGGAATCTCCGAGGTCCGGTTTATTGCGGCGCAGGTGAAGCTGCTCCAGAGCTTCTCAGTGTGTCAACGACACCGACGCATATCCTCCGTCGTGTTGTTGACAGATTCTTCTTTTATTTTTACTCTCAAGGGGAAACTGTGCAAGCCCCAGTTTCTAGTTTTTTGAGTTTCCTGCACAGTGCTACTGTGCAGGTTAAACATTTTCCCATTAGAATGTGCACTCCAGTCTGGCCCGCAACTGAGGATGTTCCTTGTCAGCGAGGCAGCGCAGAAGCAAAAGGATTTACGAGGAGAAGGCTTTGTCTGCACTCACGGAGAAAGGGTAATAATATTATGATCCTTCCTTGAAGTCTACACAGCCCATTCAATTAACTTGATTCTGTGGGTCTGGTGAGAAGAGCCTGATAACAGGCCAGGATTAACCGGCCACACTAAAGACTGCATTAGCTTGTGTCTGGTCTTAACCCTCAGGTCAATATGAGCTACACATCCACCGCTCCAGGCTCTGGAATGAGGACCCACCAGATACCTCCGGCGTCGCGACCTGAGAAGGCTAAATTTACCCTGGACTGACAGCAGAGGACCGTGAAAGCTTCCTCCTGAATCCTGTGTTAATTTGCAGGTGGTTTTGTTGAGTTGTGCTTCCTCCAGTGGCCGTGTAGCGGCGCCATATAATAATTACTCCTTACGAAGCCTCGTCACTCACTTAAAATCAATATTTTGTATTTTGTGTTTTTCGTGGAAACATGGCACTAAAGAAAACAAATGCAAGAAACGTCTTTAAACTTTGCTGGAAATTTGCTGGACTTGCTCGCCAGGTTAACTGGATGCACTGAATTATGCGGCAGCTCAATGCTACTTCAGCCCGATAACCCAGAAGATCATCGCAGAGTAGTGATGCAACCAAGATCGCCTTAACCATGACGACCATATTCTGGGAACCAAGAATACCAGAAGACCAAAAAAAGTATGAGAATTGACAGGACGCTTCCACCTGCATGAATTAAACCAATTACATCATATTGTGGCGTCTGAGTTCATGAAGAGAAAAGATGGGAAAACAGAGAATGACAATATGTAACATGTAACAAACATCTTTAATAATGTAATAATGACACTGCAGCAGGATCAGTTTGTGAAATCCTTCGAGTCGGAGACCAAGACAAGACCAATCTTACAACGCTACCGCACGCAAATGAAACCAGAACTGAAACACCTCCAAAGCAGGGACACAGTTCAGAAATCTGGTGTGATTCCAGGCTGTGTTAAAAAAAAAAAAAAAGGCACTATGTGAAGCTCGGATAGCAGGAGGCTAAGGAAGCAGTGTGAGCTGATGCGAGTTGGCTTTGACAGCCGGCGTAGGCAGCATGACAGCTAGCGCGACTTTGTGGTTGCGGTGCTCCATTCATAACCGTTGCCGCGCAAAAGTCCTCATCATCCACTCAAATGCACAGGGATGCTGACACCACAATAGCAGAAGCAGTGAGTGCGAGCGAGCGGGGGCGCTTTTCACCTGTCTTTGAGAGGGAGACGCCAACATAACTGAGTGGCAAGCCGCATTATTTCAGCGAGTGTGTTCCCTCAGCAGACAGGCAACCGCTCCAAGCGCCTGACGATGGGCCTGATGCTCAACATAGCATGCAAATGTGTGAACTGGGCAGTGAAGAGGCAGTTTTTCACTTCATGTCCCTGAGCAGTGGCACAAGGATAAAGGAAAGGAAAAAACAACGGAAACACAGTCTGCCCTCGACCTAAACAAGCCTCAAGTTCCAATAAAGTTAAGGAGTGTTTTTTTTGGTGTTGGACCTGAAAGTCGAGCCACTGTGGTCCCTCGTGAAGAGCAGGTCAGTCAGCTCAGACACCCTAACTGGCTGAGGTCAGAGTCAGCAGTAAGGCAGAAGTGGATAACAGCAAACCGCTCACTCGGACAGCGCGGCTTTGAGGGGGAAAAAACAAGCCAAAAAACAGAACCACTACAGCCCTGAGCCACTTTGGCTGAAGACATTCCCCCCCTCCACCTCCCTCCCTCTTCATATTCTATTCATGTGTGTCAAGATGCAAAACAAGCTGGACACTGCAGAACAGACAGTGGCTTCCTGTCCACCAGGTGGACTGAGGCAACAGGGCGTCTGTGTACCATGAAATGAAACCTCTGTGCCGTTGCACTCTGGCCCAGCCGGGAACAGGAGACTCTGCTCTTTTAGAGGATGTTAAAATGACGCCTCGACACCCTGTCAAATGTCAGGTAGAGGAAATGACAAGACAGACACCTGCGGAGAGTCTGACGGGCCAGAAAAGCTTCCTCCAGAGGTGGATTAAGAGCTTGGGAGAAAAGAGCCAGGGACAGTGGAAGAACAACATGAGGAGACTGCTAACACAGATGAGACTCTGGCTTGGTCCAAGATCAATATCAAGATCAGGACCAAGGCCAGGATCAAGACTAGGACCAAGGCAAGGACCAAGACCAGGACCGGGTATTTGCATTTGAGGATCATTGAGAGATTAGATAGAGGATGGCTCTCTCTCCTGCTACTTTGTACATTACATTGACAGATCGGAACTAGGGAGCAGTGAGAAGCCTGAGCGCGACATCTTTTTAAAAACTCTACGTTTACATAATCCAGTCACAGGCCTATTTTTTGATAGCAAAACTCTTAAAAGACAGCAGCATCTTGATCTGTAAATTATTAAATAAAATATGGTGAGAGGCAGCGTATACATTCCCATGCTGAATTGTTTACTTACAACTGAAAAATTTATGTGTGTGTGTGTGTGTGTGTGTGTGTGTGTGTGTGTGTGTGTGTGTGTGTGTGTGTCTGCGTGCGTGCGTGCGTACTGGCAAGATAAATAAATTAACAATGATGTATACGAAATGAATAATATGTTGCAGAATTACATCCAAGTGGAAACACCGAAATAGATTCAATGATGCCTTGCAGGAAGTTCAGCTTGCTCTAAGAGTGATGCAGTTTTCTCAAGCTTCACAGACGCCAGCAGCGGGTGTCGAGGCACTGTTGCCACGGAAGTCGCCTCCAAAACACTCGCTGTGTGCCATCGTCTTTATTCAGCGCCAAAGACCTCAGAAAAAAAAAAAAAAATGGCTGGGATGAAAGTGTTTATATGTTACACGTGCGCTGGGTGCAAGCCACCGTGTATTACCACTGCTATTCCTTGAAGAATCTTCTCAACCTCTGCAGAAAGGCAAGAGAAGAGACCAGAACTAATCAATTTTTACAGCTTCCTGATGGCATCCTGAGAGCTGAGTCGAGCTTGTGTCACGTTTCACCCCGGAGGCTTTCAGGGGGGCGTGGTGGTGGTGTGTGGTGGGGGGGGTAGATAAATAAATGAAAAAGGTCTCACCTGAGAGCTTTAGATTTAAAGAAGATTAGCTGGGATTGACCCAATTGTTGCAATATATACTGTATACCCCAATAAACACTATGCACTTCATCCTCGTCTTTATACTTTTCTTTTTTTCAGATTTCTAATTGTTGTATTATCTTCATATTACCCATGATCCCTACTCCCTTTGTTGCTTCTATCTCTGAATGTTTCAGAAACCCCCGGGTGACGAGGGCCACATTGAAACTGAAGAACAGTGGTCCTGAGTTCAGAATCAGAACAACCCATCACCAAATCTACAATTTGCAGAATCCCCACCTCCCCTCCCCCACATACTCAAACAAATTGTTTGCAAAAAACTGCATCCCAGTGTTGGGAGGCGGCCCTCTCTGACGTGTTCAATCTGTTCCTCAAATACACATCACAACCCAACACAAGGAGGGAACAAACATATTATTTGAGTTATCTGCCCCAGTGGGCGAGTGATGCATTACCGTCTGCAGCTGATTATCTAATTCTGTTGGCGCACCTGCGTCTGACAGGAGGAATTCGGCCTCCTGCGACGAGATGAAAAGTGCCACACAATCCGATGCTGTTTTGCGTGCAGGAGGCAGGCTGTCGTCACGAGCGAGCAGCGATTATTCTTTGTCGAGCGTGCCGCAGACACGCCAACTAGGGAAAGGGAAAAAAAATAAGAAACAATCAAGAGACTGTCCCTGTTCTGGAAAGCTGTTTAAAGTGTCGTCAGGAACGGGATGCTTTCCTTTTTTGGGGGGGGATATAAAAGTCGGCGGTGTCCTAAAAAGACTTCCGGCCCATTCTGACTCCTTTCCAACAAAGTCGAAGAGGATTATCAGGTTATCTGGTGTTTCGTTCAAAGACATGTCAATCTCATCCAACTTTAAGTCACATCGAAAACAGAATTTTGAAACAAAAGAAGGAACCAACAAAGCGCGGACGGTGGACGGCCGCCATGCTTTGCCAAGTCGAACGTTAGCGCCGGGAAGCAGCGAAGCAGTCGCCTTGCGACAGTTGCCTTGCTCCCGTCACAACCCGGAAGACCGGAACAAAATTTCTTAAACACAAACTCACGTCGAGTTATTCAGGCAGCCAGCAGCAGCAGGAAGGGCGTTCTTATTCATCTTTGATGGATTCAGCTGCTCATGAAGTCCTCCACACAGCTTCATCTCTCTTTTTGGGGTTTGGGAAAAAAAACAAAAAAAAACATGTACGGTTTTTCTGTATCGTCTGTTAAATGTGCAGGGCCCATCACCAGTGTGTGGATAACATGACAAGGCCTGTGGGACGTGGGGATTGGACAGTGGAGGGCCAGTTGGAGGTCAGAGACGTCCCTCTGTGCCAGTCTTGACTCTTCTTCCGCTGTCCTGCTCTGGCTGGTCAAATTGCCCTCCGTCCCCCTGCCTTCTGCCTCCACTAAACCCCGTCCTCACTGTCCTCAGAGGACACCAACCCATGATGTCATACTGGGCTCAGCTGAAAATGACTCTCATTGGAGCTTTTCGACCTGGACCGTCATTAATTCAAACTCAAAATCCCGATGACTCGGCTCCCTCACAAGGTTAAGTGCAGTTGGATTAGTTATTTAGGGTCCAATTATCTTTTTTTCTCTCCTCATTAGAAAAAAAATAAAAATCATGATTCACAATTTGTCCCGTCCATAAGGTGTCACAGCCCTCTGCGAGGGTTTCACTGAATTGGCCGCCGTCGTGGAGCGCCATCTGCACAGCTGATTCAGACTGGGGTGGATTTTGGAAAAGCCGATCTTCAGCAGAACATGTAATGAGACACGAATACCTCGCTTAATGACTTAAGGGTGCTTATGGCGATGGTCCGGATGGGAGGCGGCGTCCCGGAGTGCCACATGGCTCCTCTTCCCGGCTTTCCCCCTCTTTCCCCTTCTGTAAAAAATAAATAGGCCTAATGGCGGTCCAATCTTACATGGCACTCCCCGGCAGATGGCGGCTCCGTGTGACACTTAACTAATCATAAACATGTAAATAATGCACAAGGCACTCTGGCTGAGAGGGGACGTCAGGCCTCCGTCAACACGCCCGAGACGCCCCTCCACGGCAAATTCTTCACTTGAACCGATTTACATATTAATAGAGGTCGTCATTACGTCGGACTCATCAAGACCCCGTGTTTGCTCGTGCTGTCATGAATATTTACTGATGATTTCTGATTAAGAGCCGGGGGCCTCGGGCTGCGACGGCGCAGTGCCGGAGGTATCCAGTGCCGTTAATGAGATTCTGGGCAGATAAGTGGAAGCAGCTCCACGAGAAAGTTGCTTTATCCTCTCATGACTTTCTTTATTTTTTTTTCCTGCGGCTGCCTATCTGATGAGTGAAGCTGCTTTTACACGACTGTAGTGAAACAATACGCTCCCCTTGACACAAATTATTATCTTCAGGTGGTCTTTTCAAGCTTGTTGACTTTTATGTTTCCTATACTTGGAGCAATTTTATCTGCTCAGCGTCTGATAAAAAAAAAAAAAAAAAAAGCACTGATGGTGAAAAAGAGACATCCGTTGATTAAAGAGATATTGGTCCATTTACTATCAAACGACCTGGATGACAAGGGAGGGGTTGCTACGAGGGGTGGACTGACTGGAGGTCGTGAATTTGTCCTTTATTCCCCCCTCGGCGTCTGCAAGTTTATTTGAGTTTGTTGGTTGTGCAAAACAGTGCAGAAATGACAACTTTGAGACCACATAAACGTTTGCAATTCCGTTGTGTTGTGTTCATCATTCACTGTTACCACATATATTGACATATAGAAGATCCACCAACAGCTTAGCCTTGCCCGTTAATAGAGTCGCTTGTGTCAGGTGTTCCACCCTCTAAATCCTGTTCATCCGTCTTGCAAACCATCGCAATTCCTTTTCTCTCTGTGTGAACTTTTCACTTATTGCATTACCATTAAAGTGGTAGAGTCTTTCATGCGGTGGAGACACCTTCCAAGTTTTCCTGCTCTTTATATGGATGATGGATTTATTTCCGGTCATATTTTTCTTTTTTTTTTTATTGTATTGGAGCTTCCATGCATAACTTTTTCACATGTATGTACCCAAATAGTGAAGCTAATTGACAATTTAAGTGAATCTGAATCCGGATCTGGATACGTAGAAGCAAATCCAAAGGCTTTGGCAAGTGTTCTGTCTGCCGTGCCGGTTTTCATACTGTGCGTTCAAAGTTTAAATTCGGCCAAAATGACTCTTAGCGACGGCTTCATTTTTAAGTTTCGAGTGTGGTTATAAAGGTTAATATAACACACAGCGAGGAGTGATAGAGAAAGCGACGACCCTCGTAGGTAAACAGCTTTTGAGGGATGATGTTTTGGTTCAAGGACAACACACTGATAGAGGGCGAATAACAGCTTCTTTGAAATTGAAGCACACTCCTTCCCCTTGAAGATAATAGAATGTCGCCTACCTTGACAGGGACCTGTGGCTGGATGATTGGATTGGACTACATGCTATTCAGAGAGGCGGACGGAGGGGGTTCGCTCTTTAAATCAACAAAACAGAGGAGATTAAGTGAGCCAGAGCTATTTTACGAATGAGATGTCAGAGTTTGTTTCGCTGACTTGAGTTTTGCAAATAAAAACCTGAGGGACCTTGCTTTGAATTCAACGTATTTTGTATCTTCATCTTCTGTCCTGAACTCCAGCGGTGCAGACCCCTGCAAATCATTATCTATCAATCAACCAATCAATCAATCAATCAATCAATGCTTATAGCCATCTAGTAAAAGGCATATTTAGCCCCTTGTTTACAACCACCTGAAAACGGACTTTCCGCTTCCTGCTGAAGAACTAACTGGAAGGGGATAAAAACAAAGCTGTGCGGCCGGAGCCAACATCTGGCTGGAGGTGGTGCCACCAACCTGGAATCAGTGTATTGTGTGGAAAATTCTCTGAAAGTTTGTTTAGTACTTCTTTTTCCGAAAAGTGGAGCAGTAAAATAAACAAAGGAAAATGTTTCTTTTCTGTTGCTGTTTATTTCTGTGGTGTTATTTCGGAGGGTAAACAGAACAAATGGATAAAACAAAAAATTGTGAAAGTCGCAAACATAGGACCTTTAATTAAATTGGGGATTGTCAACAAATTTAATAACATTTGGAAGACAAATATCACAAAAGAAAAAGAGAGAGAACAGCCCTTAAACTATCACATTCATCGATAGCGAGGTCAAGAGTTCTTAAGCCTTCTGCCCCGGCCTTGGTTCGAGAAATACAGAATGAGAGTGTGATGAAACAAACACCATAACGTCACCTGCACTATACAGGAGCTGGGTCATGTGAGTCATTAAGTTCAAGGGTTTGGGATCATGAAACATGCAAACAATTCGCAGAGCGAGCGATGCTACCTTGGGCTGCCACAGGAGATGCAGGGTGCTGCGCTGGTTTGACTTTTAAGTGATGAGACTCAAAGCGTGCCCACAGCTTCCAGAAATTTCTCTGATCCGGGGGAACCTAACTGCATTTTTTAATCCGCCGTTCTATTCCAGCTCCAAGGACTTTGTGAACTAGATTTTGGAATTCAGCAAGAACAACATGCATTTGGGAACTGTTGACAAAACGGAGCCAACAGCTTCACTGGCGCCGGCACCATTATTAAAGCATTAGGCCGCGGAAAATTTCATGACACCTGACTAAATCTAACGCTTGGAAGCCACCTCGACGCGTCTCAGGTGTGCGTGCCTGCTGACTACTGCATTATATCAGAGCGAAAACATGCGCGGGTTTGAAACGTCGAGTGTCATTCTGGACAAAAAGTAACCTGGAACAGCATCCAGGAAACACGACGCGCATGAAAAGAAATAAATTGGGTTTATTCCCATGCACCTCATCTTTTTTTAATTCCATGTTGTTTTTAGAGGGTCCTTCTAGTTCAGGAATATTCCCACATGACTTTCACAATTTTCTGCATGTGTGTACAATTGATCAAATCTGTCATACAGTTGTGTTGTACTTTATGTTCAGCGCTGCCACAACATAAGTTTGGTGGTGGTAAAAGGAACTTTGACCCTTGGGATCCAGATACACCATAAGGTTCCTTTTTCAATTGGCTATGTCCCAGTGGATTTCCATTCCTCCCCCTATTGTCAAGTACCAGATGAATGACTCGCAGGCCTTACAGCATACGTGGCTGCGCAGGTGATGTTTTTTTTTGTTTTTTTTCCATTATAATGTCACCGCGCAGAATGTAAGACAGCAATGTCAGCATGTGATGATTCAAAGGCGTCCAACACTATCACGGCCAACAAAGCCAGACAAGCTCACGGGCGGCAGATACTGGATATAGTATGGCGGTTTGATCATTCTGATCTGACAAGCTGATGTTTTATTCAAGTCCATGTATGTCAGGTTTTATTCCCCGGGGGTCACATTTCCTCTTAAACTCTGACGTCGAATGGAAAGAACTTTACAAAAATAAGTCACGGCGAAGCATGAGTTACTCGGCGAGCTTTTCACGTGAGTTTGCTGTGAAATCTTAACGCGTTAGCTTCTTTTTCAGAGGGAATTGTCATGGCCAGGATCTTCTCTGCTCCCACCCTCAGCAAGCTAAATGTTTGCTCAATAAACAGGTGCGCTCGCTCACTCCTGTAAGAATGAATGAGGCTTTTTTCCCCCCCCTCTGACCTGCAAGTGTTTCCTGCAAGAAAAAGGTACTGTGTCAGTCTTTTACAGAAACATTATAGTCATTTTGCACTATTGTGAAAATGAAAATAAAAATAGTGATTCCCTCTAAACGCTAACCTTAAATCTCGGATGAAAGCTCAGAATGAGATTGAGGCATCGCGCCATTCAATTGCCTCTCGCTGAACATGCCGCTGCTCACAATAGATGATTTCAAGGTTCTCTCTTTGAATTCCGCCTCCCACTCACCGCTTAGCAGCTCCGAGCGCCCGCCAAGGAAGGCAACCTGCACGGAAACTCTGTCGATGCAGCAGTAACAGCAGCAGGTCAGAAGTGCTGCGTACCCATCGGCAATTCGATAATACCATTTGCATGCTGACCATGTTGGGCCCTTCCGCCTGATTTTGCTTTTCACACGTAGAATTCTGAGCATCCTTAACACATCAGTGCTTTTTTTGGTTGGTTAAGTGATGAAACCGCCCCTTTGAGCTTACAGGTGGTCGGCGATGCACGAAAGGTCACGCATATAGACAAGATGCTTGTGTGGATTTTGTTTTGTTGTCGTTTTGCTGCAAACAAACAAACAAAAAAACGCTATCACAGTTTAACACTAAGCAATTATATAAAACAAACTGTCTGCAGAGTCAGTGCCATAATTATATTTAAATGGAAACACTTGGTGTGCAAGGGGTTCAGACAACAATTAAACATAAATGAATGAATAAACACATGCACAGAACTTTTAGGTAAAGAGGTGAAGATTTTAATCTTCATTTTCCTGAAAACGCTATATGAAAATAAATTCCATCCAATATTTATATACAGTCCAATACACAGTATATGCGACATTTACATTCCAGTATGTTGGCTGACCGCCTGATAAAGATCTCCTGGGTCCATGGAGATATCGAGGCTTATCTATGTGTCGTCACGGACTCGGCTCAGGAGTTGCCAGGTTGTGGGTTCAATGGCAGCTCCCATATGGCTGAGAACCATACGGGTTCATTTCACTCTCCACCTCGAATACTGTGGGACCAACAAAGGAGTAAGACGAGGGGGTCAATATTGGTTCAGCAATTCCCCTGCACTATCAGCTGAAAGACGAATGGGGGGGCTGCGAAGCCATGCAGAGATCGCCGCTTTTCTGCTGAAGGGGGAAGCAAATAATAGTACCGTGACGTCTTTGCTGAAATATCATGTCTAAATCCAGTGGCTGAAGTCCATGCAGTCAAGAAATATCTGATTCCAACCCTAACTCGCAACATTAGCATTTCTGACGATCCAGTTGCATGCTTTAGTTCTGTACATGTGCATCAGGGAAGTTTGAAAAAAAAAAAAAATCTACTCTATATTACAAATTGTTACGACCCACAAAAAAAGTCCTCATTTGTCATGACTTTATTCTCCTACTCGGACAATGCGTGTTTAGCAATGGCAATGTGGCATGAGTGAGCAGGAGGTATTACTGTTGTCCATATCATTAGACAGTGCTACCTAGTTGCAGACTGTGCTGCGGCTCCTTGGTTTCATTACCCAACCTGTTCATCGTTCGCCTCAGTTCTTCTGTGTTTTGGGCCTCAGACGCTGTAACAGCCGTTGCTGTCAAAATGACCTGGGTGTCGGTGCACTGTACAAAAAACCAGCAACTGATATATCGGGGTGCTGTTAACTGGTGACACTGTCCAACTGCATGCTAACAAGATGAGAACCACAGAAGTGAATCCCAAAACCCATTTCCAACCTTATACAATCTCTATGTAAAAGAAATTGAATCTGAGGCGGAGCCATATGAACATGGGGAAGATGACTAAAAGACATCCCGGCAAGGTATTTCATATATTACCATATTTAAAGGATTATCAGCACTGAGGAGATTGGCCGCAGATATGTGAAGTGCATATCCCCTGCAACTTGAAATGCATGAGATCCATGTCACCATTTCCAGGTTAATTATATAACAGTCATGTTTAATTAAAATGCATGCCCTTAACTCTGGTGGGGTCATTGTGGCGTGTAGGCCAGGTTGACCTTTTGGGAGACGTAATCCACTTGGCTTCCTTTTCTAAAGAGCACTCAGAAATGCTCCAAAAGTCTGCCAAGCCCAGAGTATGGATCCCATAGATTTTTGGAGGCTTACAAGTAAACTTGTGTGCTAAGTCATGAAGACGTGGTGGGCGTGCCACGCGAGAGATCGCCATCCATTATGGGCAGTCTTGTGCATGCGAGATCTCTTGTTGGCCAGCCTTCCCCCGCACGTCAGCACAAACCTTTGGATGGTCTTTGCATTCACAACACATACAGCGTGAGATTCACACGCCGCAGAGGCAGCGACGCAGAGCGTGGAAGAACCATCGAGCCGTGGTGATTCCCCTCAAAGACTTGGCCTTTAATTATCTGGACTGCATGGATGTTCGTCGATGTTGATGATGATCGCTGCCGCACCGTGACAGAAAACGAATTCCCACTGATCACATTGAGGCATGATGAGCGTTAGACATTTCTTGAGATGATATAAAACTATTTTTGAGTGAGAGTGTTAGTCATTTGGTGCAAGTGGGACTGAAGAAAAACCATTGTTGCTTGAAATCTGTGAAACCTGTTTGCTTGTTTTCCTGATATTTTGTAAAAAATTGGCAAATGATGTGCGTACATGTACATATGTAAATCTACATATGTTGGACCTGTGTTTATAAAAAAAAAAAAAAACCTCATACACAACCCTATAATTTCCACGATCACTCAGTCACTGATGGAATTGTGCTATACTGGTAAGGAAAATCAGAACGTATTGTTTAAAAGTCAAAATAATTGAATTTCCCGACTACATTTCTTTTTCTGGTTCTGATAGAAAGAAACATAAAATTCTCCATCTCGAATTCTCAAGCAGTTACTATGCAAATTCTAGAAGCCTGAGGCAAATAGATATGTATAGATAAACAAATTAAAATGGTAAAAAGACAGAATTTGGAATGAAATAAAGCAGAATATGGAGGTGGAGAGGGGCATATTTCAGAGGGTGCGACACATACAGTCATTCTCACAAGTCTGCCTCTGCTAGATGATCTGTGACAGCCGTGGAGGAGCCAGTAATACAACTGCAAGTCTGCGTGACCTCCCGTGGGAGAAGGTTCACTGGGCTGACTCACTCACTGGGTGGCCGCAGCTATTTTATCTCCACAGGCAACACTGAGAAATGAATGGCCGGGACGAGGGATGAGAAGGGACTGGGCTGGCGGACGGAGTGGGAGACGGCGGCGGACGTGGCGGAAGCGAGGCGGGCGATTCGGCAGGAGGGGGAAAAAAAAATGTCCTGGCTGTCGCCCAGCTGGATCATTACCTTCGGTCCCACAAAATGTGAGGTAGTGGAGAAGGTGAAACCGATAGTTTGGAAATGAGGGGAGGGTTGCTGGACTGATACTTAATCATTAGTGCCGCTGCACCGTGGTAGATAGCGGCTCCGGCATTCAAGGTGTTCTCCCCTGATGTTCGCTGGAACAGATCGACAAGCTTGTCCTCCGCCTCCAAAGGGAGGAGTGTGGCATGAAGCGATTAACCAAAGAAAGAAAAAACACACACACACTGCCCACTTTGTAACTGTCCGCTCAGCAGCTTTGCCCAGCGAGGAGACGCTGCCTCCATTTCTTTCAGACTCGCTTTGATTTATTAGCCTTGTGGTATAAACACAACAAGTTGGATCTATTGGGGATATTTGCGCCTCTGTGTTGACTATTCCGTCAATTTGTGACAAATTTCAAAGGCTGCCCGTTGACTTGTGCGTTGTTTCAATTGGCCATGTTCTTCTCCATCAAAAAAGACAGAAAAATTTAAAAGCATAAACAAAAGTAAAGAAAGACAGTTTCCCTGGATAGACTTCTACTCATAAACATGCTGGGACACTGAGCAGCAATGTGTCATAACGTGTTGTTTTACGTGAGGAGTCTAACAAAACCACATTAAATATTGTACACAGTCTTAATTTATACAAGTGGCAAACCTGAGACATTATAAGCTGATGCGAATATTGACACCCAGTAGCTACTGGTGCAGTTCTATATGTGAAAAAATCCACATGAAAAAAGCCACGATGATGCATCAAATATTTCATCTGTCTTCATGGTTTAAAGTCTGGTGTGATATTTAAAAAAAGCAAGCAGAGAAAGTAGTCAGAGTCCATTTTTTTCTACATCAGGGCTGTCAAGGAGCGCACAGGCTTGTCTGAGATTTCTCCTAATTTGTATAATATCGATTTTGCTCTTGGAGCAGAAAAATGAGAGCAAGAGATTTCATCATCATCATCATCATCATCATTGCTTGCAGAATCCGGGCAGCTGATGCAACTCGTGCCACTACTGTATCACAAGCTCACCCCCATTGTGGTGGCACCGCTCGATTTCAGTATTTCAGTATCAAGGCTCTATCACGTCACGGCAGAGGGTCATTTTGATAATTGAGCGCCAAGTGTTGGCATTGTGTGTCCCACAGCGGCGATAAAGAAGGGGACACACTTCTTCCCCATCCTCTGCACATCACTTGGCAAACGCCTTCCGTCTGAATTAAAGAGATGGCATGTCTGTAACGGCGACACAAATGATGCCTTAAAGTGTAATGAATGCAAGGCTCCGTCCCAAAGATTGATCAGTAAACAGCAGGTTCCTTCTTCTCTCTGTGTCCTCTACTAATCTATGAGAGCAGCTCTTGTCACAGCAACTATGGCGCTGAGCGATTAATATTTGAGTAAAAAAAACCTCCATAGACATCAAGTGCTGTACAAACATTTTATACTGTTGCATGAAAAAAACAGAAGGAAAAGAAGAAAAACTTTGCAGTGTGGATCAAGGCTGCCTCAGTGTACGTGAGCGCCTCAGGGCTGTGTCCACACCCCATTGTATCTGCCAACAAACTGCATCACACCTCAGCATGATGCAGCTTAATTAAACAAACAAATACCACAGTGGATATGACTGCGGGGAAGATATTGTACAAACAGAACACAGGGACTGTCACTCTCACTCAGGAGGTAGGGCAGGTTGTCCAATGACAGAAAGGTTGGCGGTTCAAATCCCGCTCCATCCCAGACTGTCGTTGTGTCCTTGGGTAAGACACTTAACTCACATTGCCGCGTTCCAATGTGAGTGGATGTTGCGTGGTTGGTGGATCGGAGGGGCCGTTTGGCGCTGATTGGTTGCCAGGCTTCCGTCAGTCTGGCCCAAGGCAGCTTTGGCAACACATGGAGCTCACCACCACCAATGTGAATGTGGTGTGAATGAATAATGGGTTCAATATAAAGCACTTTGAGTGCCTTGAAAAGCACTATATAAATCCAATCCATTATTCGGGACTGAGCCCCAGCGATAGACCAGCTCTGGTTATTATTATTATTATTAGCGGTGCATTTGCCCCTAAAGCATCCAATGTGAGAAAAATTCAAAGCGGCCATAAAAAAAAGACGACATCCAAAATGAGCAACAACAACACGGCTCGCTGAGCCGCTCTCTGATGGTTATGACATTGTAAAGCCCACGTTCTACAAACACTGGAGCGAGACCCAGACCAGCGCTTCCAGATTTGTGTCCCATTCAATCCAAACGATCCCAACCAAAATGTCACGAGCCGGGCAGCTGTTCCGTCACTGTGCTCAAGGGCCAAAGAAAACAATACGGCGTGTGATTGTCGAGGAAGAATTACATAAGTGTAACCTAACCTTTTGTTTATCCACACACGGGGCTTGGGAAAGGGCCGCACTACCGAGCCAAAAATAAATAGATAATAATTCCCACCACAACAAGTCTAGGAGTGCCCAACTGCTACAAGAGCTACATCCTGCCCTGGGTGACAGAAACGGTCCTGGTCCAAATGTTGTCGCTCTGTTAATAACCCTTTGATTAGCTCGACAAGGTCACGTGTGAAAAACATGACGATCAGCACTGGCTCAGTATCCCTAAATAAAAAGCATATTTCATAAAATAAAAAAATCCTTTTCAGATGTTATTTCTTACTTCTCGGACCCAGACAGTGGAGCTTTGGTTCCATTAAAAGGCCAAATTGACTCAACCACTTTGTGCCGTCCCTTTAATGCCTGTGAGGTTCCATTTAACAAGACTACAGTGCGGGAGTTTAGCAGCATGCACTGGAATCGCCGCAGTGATATTTGCTGTGAAGGCTGCCATATGTGAGATCCTCATTAGGATTCCGCCGCGCCAGTGGGAGGATGCAAAACTTTAGGCGTTTCCTTAATCAGCTGCAAGAATCTGTGCGCATGGGAGGTGAATAATGTTTCCTGACGAGCACAAAGTGGCTTAGTGCAGCTGTTCACCTCCATTTGCAGCCACATAATTAATATTGCACGCAAATGGCCTGAATGGAAACAGGATTTTTGTTAGCGCGGATGATTTAATAGATCATTTTGACTTGGAAAGACTTTTTTTTTTTTTTTTTTTCCTTTAGAAATGTTTAAACTGCAGTATGTGACTGCAGAAACCTTTCGGAACTTCACTAAACAAAGTGCGGCTTGTGTTGAGACTCACAAGGAAACAAAGAATGTGTTTGGTTTTTTTTTTCTTCTTTATTCCGCTGTAACTGTCGGCGCACCATTTTGTAGAATTGAACATGTCCTTCACAAACAATAAGCCATCAAGATGAAACAGAGCTGAATGGCAGCAAACAGGGCATTACCTCGCTGAAAAGAGCCGCCGACCTTAAAACACATCTGTAAGCTGCAACTACTTACTCAGAGTAACAACCTGCAGCTAAAATAATAACCTCTTTATTGGGGTTATATTGATTTTGACTGGCTGTATACAAGGTACAGCACTTGAGTTGCCCATTTGTCCCCCCTGCTTTCTCTGCCAATATTATAACAGCAGGGCTTTTTTTCACTGCGCTTCTCATCACATGTATTCACATAAATGCAATGCAGATGAAGTTTTGCGAAAGCAATACTGTTTTTTAGCAGCCTTCTGCGACTCCATTGCAAAGTCTAATACCCCAAACTTATTTCAGGTACAGTATATATAGCAGTTGTCTGCAGGGGCCAACAACCAGACAGGGAGTTGAAGAGTTGAAGAGTTGACTACTCCCCCCGTCCCCCCCTCTATTTAAAATAATGCAAAACTAAATAAACACCTGCAGCTGCTCTGCTCGAAAAGTCTCTCTCGCTCTCTCTCTCTCACACACCTCACACACACACACACACACACACACACACACACACACAGACAGGCACGAACCGCATCACCCTTAGAATGACAGCTGACAGAGTCGACCCCAGACAGTTTCTTTGCATCGCTGTCAGCAAAGACGAGGAAACAATCCCGCCGGTAATGGCTTTGCTAGCTGTTGTTTATGTAAAACTCTGGTCAGACAAAATCCAATTTGAAACAAATGTTGAAAGACATAAAACACGTCTGATAGTCTCCTGGGCTCCATCAAGTTCATACTCCGAACCTGCTCCCTGAGAACAGTCAGGTGTTACTCATTTATTTTTTATTTGTTTGGACTAAAAGGAAAACAATGCGCACACCAACAGTTTTACATGTGCGCAAATGTCAGATTTTGCCCTGTAATTTTATGGCATAGTCGTTTAATTTAATGCTACCCAAAGTGAAACGTTTACAGTGGAATTGCCCTCCTGACGTGGCCTTCCAAACACTGACATAAAACATTTAATTACGGTTTGGTTAATTTCTTTGGCCCACGGAATCCTCCCTACATCATAATCAAATAGGAATCTGTTCTGGAAATGTAATGTGACTTAGAGATGTAATAAAAATGAGTATGAAATTATAACCCAAGAATGTATTTTGATACATATCTGCCCTGTCCGGTGAAATCAGGTGAAACTGAGTACACTTCTCGGCTGTCTCCAACGCAGGCGTGCGATGAGCTGAATTCAGGTAGCCAGACGTGAGGCTGAAAGACAAGATGGATGAAAATGAAGCCTCTAAATTAAACAGATGTGCACTTTAATTGGTTCACTGATATGCTCAGACATTAAGAACACGTTGCTTAGGGGCTTTTTTTTTTTTTTAACCAATTTGCTTCTGCAGATATCATCTTGTTCGTCAGAGTGAAGAACTAAAGTGTCTAAAGGAAAAAAATAAAAAAATAAAAAAAACCTTAATCAATCAACTCCCTCTTTTTCACAGCCTTCAAATGAACATAAGAGAGCAATTTTGTAAGAGTGCAGCTGCATATAGAAAAACCAGAAAGTGTAAAAACAAGTAAAGGTTTAATTACTTGGATTTTAACTCTTGGTGTGAAAATGAATTAGAGAATGCATATACATGTTTTCTTTTTTTTTCAACAGGTATCGCCACAAAAAGGACTTATTTGAAATGTCTTTCTAATTAGAGACGTGGAATGTTGAAAATTCTTCCACATTTTTCATTTGTTTAAGCAGAGGGTGGCAACTGTGTTCTGCTCCTTACACATCATCTCTGCAACAGCCTCAGCCGCCACTACAGAGCCCTGGTCGTCATGTAGAAGTAGTCAAGGACTCTGACGTTTACGTGCTCAGATTTGTTTGGGTGTGTTTGTGTTTATGACATCGGATTAGCGTGAGGGTAAATCAAAAACAGTAAACGACCCGACTGTTGTTTTCTTATTAGGGAGCGCTGCAAGCACGTCGCCTCAACCTGAGCGAACAATTTGATGGCTGTCTGAGCAATGAATGCACCAAGAACCTGACACACCGTCTATGCTTTAAACAGGTGTGCCTGAAGATAAAAAAAAAGATTTCCAAATGGGTGATATTGTGTGTTTTTTTTGTAATTATTGCTTATATATGAAAGTATATGAACAAAAATCCGATCTCGCTGCTCTTTGACAGGTAGAAGATTGAAATAAAGCTTGATTTTCAAAATAAGTGAAGCAGAAAAAGACGCTATGAATGACCATGTGGTGGCTCAGTGATTTATCACGTCAGCACAAAACAGCACCACAGTTTGAAAGAGGCATCCATTAACTTTATCTGTTCATCAATCAAGATTAATCCTCTAGGTGTTGTAAAAAGCAGGAAAAGGATTAACGATCTTGTAAACTACAGTAACTATGTGTATTTCCATTTGCATAAATCATCTTTCCCACCTTGTTCGGCAGGAAACCCGGAGTCTGCCAGTTAAACGGCCCCAGGTGGGGACAAAGATTGCAAAAGATGAATTTACAATTCACATCATCATTGTGACATTTATAACTCAATTTAATGGTACATCTGCCGTAAATATTAAAGGTTGTTTCATGGCATTCGCAAAGTTTAATGGTCTTTGTTGAGCACAAGATTGCATTGTTGGGGGGACTTGTGGGGGGAGGGGGAGTCTGGAAGGTTAATGAGTTAAAGGAAAAATGACACAGTCGCAAGCAAAAACAATCACGTTTCGCAAAATAATTGTGTGCTTGATGGAGTGAAACGTCTTGCAAGGACTCGACATCACATCTGTAGCCATGTGGTGTAGCAGAGTCTTCAGCAGACTTTCCTTTTGTTGCATGATGGAGTGAACTGTGGATGATGTGATGGCTGTTGTCTTCTATCATTCTGGGTGCTTTGCATGTTGTCAAGCTACCTTATTTTATTATTGTTATTATTATTATTATTATTATTATTATTATTATTATTATTATTATTAATCCCTTGATTTTAGTGACATTGAGCTGCATCTTAATCTCCAGTTTTCAAGACTGATGATTCGCCCGTTTAAGCTCTTTTCATGTCTGACATGACCGACAAGGCTTTTTAGCGTGAAAAGCGGGCTAAGCACATGGCCCTGGGGAATTCCACGGTTTAACAGCCAGAGGTAGAGAGACAGGAATGAAAGAAAAAAACTGACAGAGATGAAGAAGTGGGACAGAAACGTGTAGAAAATTGAAAATTTGTCAAATCTTTTCAAGGTGAAGGTCACCCAAGAAAGAGTAAATTGTGAACTGCCTACAGCCTAAAAATACACCTGAAAGCGAAAGATAGATGTCTACAATATAACTTCAGTTTTCATTTGTACATGGTTGTGTTAACCCAAAGAATTATGTGTCAGCTTTAAAAATTAAAACCCTCAACATTTACAAGCCTGACCGCCAGAGTGGAATACGCCATCTGGGGAACTATTAGGGAGGCACTCTGGGAGTTCGCCCTCTGGATGCAGCTCTGTGGCCTGAAGAACACATGCGTGGTATACAGAGGCATGAAAGATTTATCACTTGGTGTTTCTTGGAAGACTACAGAGGCGGGAACAAACAGAAAGCACGTTCCGACAAAAGCTGCTTTAAGGTCACAAAAAACATTTGTTCTGAATGACAATGAAAACATGAAACAGGGTTTGATACTTAGGGCCTTGAGAAATCTTTGCTGAAAAGAAAATGCAGATTTACTAAAACTATTTTGCCTTTTTATTTCGTTTAACGGCCTTATTTTGAAACCTTTATTTCTCAGTAAGCTTAATAACTTATGTAAGGACAGACGAGCATGAAAAATGCAAATGCAGCCTGTTATAATTTCTTTTGAGAAGAAAGAAATTGAGACCTTTGAGAAGGCAAAGGAAAATGCTATCAACAACACTACTCGAACTAGATTTGCAGTTTCTTTCCATTATCTCGCAGTCATTTGCATCTCCAGCTCTGTGACTTTCGAAGTCGGCGAAAGACAAATTCTGCCCAGACACACGACCGCTTGTGTACGACATATTGCGACGAATCCTCCGAGCGATCTCGTCGGCCCATCGGCACGTTTGATTCGCCTTATCAGCGGTTCTGCAGCGCTCTCCTCTTGCGCTTTGCATCCAACCAGCTCTGTTGCGTTTGCATTGTTCCCGCCGCCGTCTGAACAACGTCGGGAGTCTCGGGACGAAGCGCCGATGGACAGCGCGCGATGGTTTCTCTCTGCCTCGGCCCTGAATAATTGATGCCTTGATTGCCTGGGTATTCATGGACACAAAAAGGCTTTTCCTATTCTCTGTCTAACACACTGGCGGAATCTTAAATAGTCCTCCCCGGTGGCGCAGTGCTCGGGGAAGCAAGTTATGTGGCTTGTGGGCAGCCGCTGCTCTTCCTCGTTTGTTACTTTAATTTGTCTTTATTAGGAACGACAATGGCAGATCCGCCTGTCATTTTCCCAGTTAACACTGCAAACCTAGAACCCCGCCCCCTTCCCCAAAATGTTTATTTTTTCCATACGCAGATAGCAATTTCCTACTTAAACCCCCTTCTCTCCCCCTACGAGCGGAGGATCTTTTATGCACTTAACCCACCTCTTGAGAGGAAATATTTTTGCTCTACTTGAGATGCGTGTCAGGGGCGACACCTCATCGGCGGTGACCTTGCAGAATTTCACGCCCGGCGGAAGCATTAACGGGGCTTTGTTTGCCTCGGCGGCTCTTTATTTATTCATGTTCACACTCCGATGGTGAATAAATCCCATAATTAAAGGGGATTTGTGTACAACGAGCGGCAATGCACCCGCCGCCTCTTAACGGCGCAAATTAGCGGCAAAGAGTGGCCGGTGAGCCGCGCACGCACGGGCACGCGCGCGCGCACGGTGACCAACACGCTCCAGCGCGATAACAATCTGGCCACTCGTGTCGTGTCGCGTCGCAGCACATAATGGACTGAACAGCCACTGCGAGATAGGAACACGCGAGAGGCCTCATTGACCGACCATTAAACAATTAAAGCGTCCGTCCTCTGTCTTTAAAGGCCAATTACCTACTCTGACATTACATAGTCCGCTGACACGTAATGGCTTTCGGCGCCACCGGGGTTCACGCGGTTCACGGCGACGCCAAGGAACGACGGCGCAGGCGGAGCCTGATGGCGGGAGCGCCTTCCCCCTTTCTTCCCTACCCTGCTCGTCATTCAAACGCAAACAAGCACAATCAAATGAAAAGGAAGAAAGGCGCTTTTGAAAAACAGGTTTTACTGGGATCGAAACAATCCCTGCGTGAGGATATGTGGGCAACAATGCGTGCGAGGATCTTAGAATTTGAGTGTTGTTCAAATGAAACGCACGAAAAAAGAAAAAAAAAAAAAAAAAAGGCCGGGATTCTCAGAGGCCTACCCACGTTGAAAAAAGAAAATAAAGAATGTAAATTTATCCCGGCATGATCTCACCGTATAAACAAACCTCTTCTTTTCTGCAGACTCGCTCGCCGCATCTCCGGCTGTGTGTGTGTGTGTGTGTGTGCGCGCGCGCGTGTGCACGGTGACCACACACAGCGCCTCTGTTGTGGGCTTATAGGGAAAGGCGAGAAAAGAGTGTCGGCGCTCATCAAGCCTTGTTTTGGCCTAGGGGCAACGGTGCCACTGCGACTCCCGAGTCAGACAGCCAAGGCTGGAAGAAACCAGGCACATGCACAAACAGATAACTGGTGCACGCAGAGCTAGAGAGAGAGAGAGAGAGAGAGGTAGACAGAGGGAGGGGAGATGGGAAAGGAAGGGGTGGTGGAGGGGAAGTGGCTCCATCGCAGGCTGAGTCACATCTCCTCCTTATTGTCAGCCGTACGGCGCGAAGGCTGCAGGGACTGGCAGGGGTGGGAGTTTCCCCCAGCCGGCTGCATGGCTGAGGGTAGCTGGAGAAGAGTACACTCACACACACACACACACACACACACACTCACACAGACACACACACCTCAATCCAATCCCGCACTGCCACACATGCACATATTTCTACAAGCAGCACACCCCCACAGATGCTCAGGTTTTTACACTAATAGACACTCACACAGGAATACGAGCCAAAAACTTCCCTAAGAAGCCGCGCTCGTGCCGCCGCTACTCTTGAACATCAATCTGCGCGTCCCCACTGAGCGCGGCTTTCTGCAGGTTCAGGGGAAAAGTACAGGAAAACAAACTTTCTTTTTCTTTTTCTTTTTTTTTTTAAATCCCCAATCTTCTGCCTTTCTGTGTCGCTGCTCCCTCAGCGAGCCTCACAGCAGAAGGTCTGCGTCGGCTCCGTTATATTCGGCACCGTGGCCAAACTTTACCCACTTGCAGATTGTTTCCCGCCCCTGAGCAGAAGCCGATGGCGTCGAGCATTGTCTCAGATATCACATCATTTAAAAAAAAAACACACACACACACGGCTACAAAACAGAACAGCCGTCAGTATACACAAATTGTAGCAAAATTGGGTATGTAAATTGAGTAGCATCTGCCATACGCACACATAAAATCTATTACTCATGAGCTAATAAAGAATCAAAACAAAATTATTGCACTTGGTGATAAAATACAAACCCACAAGGAAGGAAAACAATGGTAATGAATGTTGAGCAATGAATAAAAAGTCATCCTTATTGCTTGCCCGAGAACTTATCCTTATTGCAAAAAAATAAAAAATAAATAAAAATGGTTAAGAATTGTATTTTATGAGTTCCAGCCTTTCAGACTTTGAATTTCGCTGAATATTGCTTCTTTGAGGTTTGGTGCTGCCGTTTGCGGAGCACCTGCGGGGAGTCGGTTTGTTTTTAATTTACATGCAGGGCCAACCAACGGCATTTTACTGGCGAAATGAAATTGCATCTGGAAATTGCACGTACAACCATGGAGCTGATGTGCTCATAAATATGCCCCTCCCCTTCTAATTTTACGCAAACAATGAGACTCCCATTGAGGCCCTCCAACACTGACTTTATGGCCCCTTTAATGGCCAGTACGTGTTCGTCCTATGGCAGGCTGCTTTGCAGTCGTTTTCCTGTGGTTCATGCGGCGACTGGCAAAAGTCTGGCGCTTGCACTGACCTTTCATCTATGTTTAAACATCGGTTTGCTGCCGCCCCCGAAGGCGCACTTAGAGCGCTGCGCTCATTTGCGGACAGCTCTGCATGGTAATGTGCGCCTGCAGTAAGTGCGCCCCCCCCCACATCTGAAATTGACAAATGTGCAAATTCATCCATGTGGGTGCAAAGGGGGAGAAAGAAAGGGTCAACCTCTACAACCGGGAGAGTTGAGCAGCTAGCGAAGGCACCTGACTGCATGAGAGAGGGAGCCATTGTGTGGTCGGACTAATGAGGCTCTGCGCAGAGAGTGGCTGTTGAGTGACAGAGATGATTTATGGCAGCAGAATGGCCAGTCGGGGGGGAGAGGCGTCGGCCTCGCCGCAGAGCTGCTGTCGCGGGCGCCGCGCACGCCGTCAGTCTGGCAGCCAGCGGGCCGGAGCTGTCAGCAGAGCACGGGTTGAGAGCGCGGGAGCAGATTGGCGGCGGTGAGCTGAGGGTTGCGGGCAGGTCCGGCGCTAGATAATGGTGGCTGCTGAGTTATCTTTTGTTCATTTGGACATATTCTGCGTTGATGACCATCGACCACAGGAACATTTCCCCGACCCTGACTTCTATCAAGTAAACCTTCATCGTCTATTTACATCCCCTTAAATGTTGTCCTCTTTGTGATCTAGATGTATTTTTCATTGATGTTGACACTTGCTTGATGACCTTGTGCATCTTTCTGGGTTTGGGTCTAAGGTGCCAGTCCTCTTCAAAACATGTCAAATTAAGAAATCCTGCATTGACATGTCAGAAGAAGTGTCAATAAGAAGGCAGAATCATTATACAGTGCAATATTAAGAAGGATACATTTGAATGATCCGCCTCCTCGACCTAGAGCATATCTGCTCCTTCCAGTCTTTGAAATATCTTTACCACTCTCATATAATGAAGCGTATTACGCCTATTTTCATCATCCTGGGCTCCGATGAAGCATCACGCATGATCATTTTTTTTTGTTGTCAAATCGTACAGATCTCCAGAAAGCAGCAAATTTAGTATTCTCTGTTTACAGCCTGAATAAATGATTTGAACCTCCAGCAGAATCTTCCTGTGGGGTTTCCCAGGTAGTCACAGCCGCAGTCGGGCTTGAGAAACATTATTGTTAGAAAGTTAAATGCTAAAGGTACATTTACAATGTGTGAATATCGTATGGGATAAAAAGTTTCAACTCTGAAGTACTTAATCTGGTCTTCATTTGTCCTCCCTTTGTCTGCAGAGGAGTCCACCTTCCTCTCTCTCTCTCTCTCTCTCTCTCTCTCTCTCTCCCTCTTTGTCCGTCTCTCTCTCTCTCTCTCTCTCTCCCTCTCCCCCTTTGTCCGTCTCTCCCTCTCTCGAGGACAGATAAGGTGTTCTTCTTCTCTCGTTTCAGCCCGAGACGGATCCTTATCCACCAAGGGCATAGTTGCGCGTGAATAATGTCAGAACTGAGGAGTAAATATCTTTTTTATGACAAGCTGTTTGGATTGGTGCTCATGTGCAATCTGACTCTGTACGTGTCATGGCGAGCCCTGGCCGGCTGCGGAGCGGCCCGGCCTGTCAACCCGGGCGAGGAGAAGAGGCTCTCAGGAAAGCACATCGCCCCGTTCGGTCTGACGAAATGCCTCACTGAGGTAATACACACGATACACTTTGGAGCTTTTAAAAGACATCCATTTAGGCCTGTGGATCAATTCTGGGTTTCAGTTACTGGGGAGATTAAAGGCACACTCTAGGTATCATGTTAATCCGACAAAATGAGGCTCAGGATAACAACTTGGAGGCCAAACTTTGGCTTTAACTCTCATGAATTCAGCGTCCGTTCACGTCACGGAGCGACGGCGAAACTCAGCGGGATTATTAGCGCCGTGCCCCGCAGCCCATCCCCCAGTGACACCCGGCACTCTCATCCACCCTGTGTTTGCCTGGATACGCCGCTGGGTCCGCATGTATTTAGGGTTCCATTTGGCAGTCCCTAATATTTATCTAGCGCGGAATCAATCACACTGATCAACAGAGGTAATCAAGAGTGAAATCACATCACCGACCTCAGCGGAATGTGGATAAGCAGTGAGCCATTAAACAGGTTCTCGGCAAAGGGCTTCGGAGATCAGGCCCAGCCTCTCGTATCATTCCTCACTTTCCACTCAGTTTAAATATTCCAACAACGCACTCGCCCCATCACCGACTTTATTAGGAGTCATCTACCCATGTAGTAAACATTTGGAACCATGAGCCACCTTATGAATTTACCTTGACCTGAAACCATAAAGCCATGAGTAATAAATGAGTAAAATATCACTTTAAGGTGCAAGTCGCAACCGCTAGCCTGTTGCATTGCGCACACGTAACCTGCACAGGCTGACTGGCCTACATTTAATGCTGCAATCTGATGATTACGCTGCAAAAATTACCTATTTTAACTCAAAAAAAAAAGCCAACAAATAAAACACAACAGAATATGAAGGTAGACATTTAACCCTAATGTAAGGAACAAAATTAAATTTCTCCACATAATACATGAGCAGTGTTGAACATTTTTTTTTTTCTTCAAAGGATCAAAAGTGTTTTCCACAGTATTTCCTGCAGCCAAGTTCTTTTTGTATTTGAATTCAAAGCTTTGCAAGCACTCCCACGTATGTCTGGTTCTTCGTGCCACCGTCTGCTCCCCTGAATAGATCTTCACATCCTGCAACACAAAGACTAAATCTAAACATACAAAGGCTTGGAGATACAATCAAAAGATTAACACCAAGACGTCCAGGTCCATTAATCGGAAATGTTGGACTGTAACTGGAATGTGAGTAAACAAACTTGTTATTTTGAGTGTACGACATTCAATCTCATGTGTTTAAACTTAACACACATCTCTCTTATTCTAACTTGAATAACTTGTATAAATCAAACGAAGAGCTGCTGCGCAATAAAACGGCAGTGGAACTTAAATTATGTGTTTCCTCTGTTTAATCAGGAGGAGGGAGAGGCTCATTAACCCCTCAATCCCAAAATGGAACCATTAACCACTATCAACCATCCAATCACAGGGCAGTACTGGTTGGGACTGAACAAACCATTCATCTTCTATACCCGCTTATTCCTATTCAGGGTCACGGGGGTCTGCTGGAGCCTCTCCCAGCTGTCTTAGGGCGAAGGCAGGGTGACACCCTGGACAAGTCGCCAGTTCATCGCAGGGCCACATAGACAAAAACAACCATTCACACGCACACCTACAGACAATTTAGAATGTTCAATTGACCTCACATGCATGTTTTTGGAGTGTGGGAGGAAGCCGGAGAACCCAGAGAGAACCCAGCAGACACAGGGAGAACATGCAAACTCCACACAGAAAGGTCCCAGGCCCGGAATCGAACCCACGACCTTCTTGCTGTGTGAGGCAGCAGTGCTAACCACTGCGCCACCGTGTCGCCCTGAACAAACCAAATCATTTTTTTTTTTTTAAGTTAGCTGCTTTTTACCTTCTTTTTGTGGGTTATCTCATCCCAAACTACCAAAACGTGTTAAAAGCAAATCCAGAAATGATATGCAGGTTTGACTGACACCATTTTGTTCGCTCCATAATTCCAAAAGTGTTTCATTTTGTTCTAGTTTTGATGTGTTCTGCGTGAGGCCACCTTAGTCTCAACGGAGCCATTAGTGATGATTTTCTGTGCAATTTAATGGGTTGTCTCTTAAAACCAATGAAGCCAGATTTCCTTGTTTTTATCCAGTTCTATTCACTCCACACTCAGCTTTGGATTTCTCTGTTACAACAGGTGCTGTTTATTTTTTCTTTCAATTTTTAACAGGTTTTTTTAAGGGCCACAGTGGAATAAACCAAAAATTCATCCTCTTCAGGAATGTTTCAGTGTCTAATGATTTATGCTTTCATGCCTAACGGCTCATGTCTTATTGGCATTTCTGCCTGTTAGCAAATTCTTCCTGTCCACCGCGAAGTATACGAATCACTGACTTGTAACCTTTTTTCTTTTTTTTTTTTATGTTAATTCATTTCACCGAAGAGTTCAGTTTACGACGGCCGACGGAGACCCGTTAAACTCGCAGGCCTTCTCGTCAGTGGTGCACCCTGCCAAGAAAAGCAATATTTCCATTCAAGGTCCGGTTCAAGAGCGGGAAAAGGCATACAGATGTTAATCACCTTAGCAGTGTAGCCCGTCTCCCAGCTGCCATCTAATATGCAACGCTGATGACTGATAATTTATTATTGATGCTCCACAGGGCTGATCCTGAAAGGCCAGGTTCGATCATCCACCGTCCATCTCATGGATATTTTAGTACCTTTTTCCTCCCTAACAATACGACTGCTGTACTTCCAAGAGAGAACAGATAAAGGTGAATCAGGCTTGTGAGTTGTGGTTGTTTGTGTCATCTAAGGCTGGGGAGAGTTTTGATTTTCTTTTTTTTTTTTTTTTTTTTTTAAACAGTTTAAAATTCTGGACATCCAAACTCAATGAATCATCCAGAACCCAAGAGCACACAGTATCTGCTGCTTGTTTCAACATTTGTAACATTGCTATTCTCCAGACACAGGGCACACTTTGCCTGTATGATCAAATTTAGAATTAGAGATAGGGTTAGGGGTGGAGTTAGAGGACGGAGTAGGGTTAGGTTTGAGTGGGTGTAGTTGGGGTTGGATTTATGTTAAGAATTAGAGGTTCAGCTTAAGGTTAGACTCGGGGTTAGAGTGAAGGTTAGCGATTGGTGTAGGGCTAAGGGTAGTGTTAAGGCAAGGGTTAGAGTTATAGTACTGCACAAGACTGTGGGGATTTTTGAATCTTGTTTACGAGTGTTGCAGTTTTGTTTGTATCATTGGTTGAGTTACAAGGTGCAGCGACTGCTGAAGAGGTTTGGAATAATTTGAATCACTTAACTGCTTACTTGCTTTTGAAAGTTCATGAGCCCAGTCCTGTAAGACAAGTTTGAGTCAGGGTTAGGGTTAGTTAGAGTTACAGTGGTGTAGGTGTAGGGTGGGGTTAGAGGTAGGGGTTAAGGTTTGGACACAGTAATTCCAGTTTAAGAGATCACACAGGGTTGCTATGGATCTCTGAATGTTAACTCTACCAGTTAGTTGATGTTAGTTGCAGTAAATATAGATATAAGAAACCAAAGTGAAAAACAGCAGCACTATGAGCTTCATTGTCATCAACATAATGGCGATAATTGTTCTGCTCTTTTCTCAATATAATTTTTCACATTTTCAAAGAGTTGAGAAAAATTGATTCACAAATGATTTTTCCACTCAAGTGGCAAAGAAATGTTTGCCCTACCTTGAGCTCTCTGCATGCTACTCCCTGCTGTCGTTGAAGTAATAGATTTTCCATTTCCTGGATGAAATGCTTCAAATCTTAGAATCTCAATAGCTTAATGGCTGGCTCTCTGACACATCCACTTGTTCCGCAACGGGATCAAGCATGTCAAATGTCTGGTTTTTAAAAGGGCGGGGGAACCTTCTGTTGCCTCTAGCAAGAGAATTTTGAACATTTGTTTCCAAACAGTCCCCACTGTTGGAGTGTGTCACACTGAAATGGCTGCAGATCACTTGTAATCCCATCGAAACACATTATAGCCGTGGATCTAAAATGCATTTCAGACTCTTGACACGCAGCTGGGAATACTCGCACTCTCCTCTTTGCATATAGATGTTCGACAAGACTGGAGTTTAGAGCACTAAGATCTACTTACCGGTTGCAGAGCGTTCAAAATAATCAGGTCACTGTATGCTGATAGGGTCCCAAACACTTAAAGTTTTATCACAGCAAGCATTTTATGAGTGCCATTCTTTTCTGCTCCAGCTTTGATCTATCTGACTGTCAGAGGGGGGTGGCTGGCTGACTGACTGACTGGCTGGCTGGCTGGCTGGCTGTTGCGCCGCCAGACGCGTGTCCTTGTGCGCGCTGTTGGTTCATTGCATAGAAAGGAGTTGATTTAGCTGCGTGCCATTCTCAAAAAAAAATCCAACGTCTGGAGGCTTTAACCACGCTTGTGTCTGACCCAGAATAGAGTAATAACAAAGAAGAGAAGGGGGGGGGGGGGGGGGGGAACACAACAATTTTGTGATAGTTACTGCCACAGAAACAGACACAGTACAGATTACAGAGTTCAGTCACCTTTAAAAGTATATTCATTTGCAACTAGTCCCTATATAGATGAAGGTTCTGGTCACAGTCTCTTATCCAGATAACCGTTGCAGGGTTTTACAGATAAACATTTTACGATTTTAATCAGTTTGTATAAAGTTTAACTCAATGGCTGCCAAAGGAATCCAGTAGATTATATTATTTCCCTTCAAGGACCTTCACAATGGATTACATGGATCGCATAGAACGTCACCACAACCTCTGCGGACATTTGGGGCTATTATCTCCACTGAAGTGTCTTCATATAAAGTGAATCCTGAATCCCACTATCGACTCAGCACAGTGGGATTCATAGAAAAAGGTGCATTATCAGGACAGGACCGATGGGTTCCAGAGGCTTGTTGAAGGGGCTTACTGTTGATGCGGTAAGCAAAAATGACCCAATACGATACATTTTGGAGACAAACACCCGAATCAGGGTTGTGCACCTGCATTCGATTACCCCGAGGTATATTTTCTCTTCTTAGTCAATTTCCCTTTTATTTGTCGCATGCATGGACCTCAATCTGTCACCGAGGTGCAGCCACAAGCCAGAACACTAAGCCCAGGCGTTAGACTCAAATTTTTTTCTGTTCTTTAGGCAAAATCCAATAAACGGGATTCAGTCACGAAGCCAAGGGAGTTTATTTTACCCAATTGAGTGTTAAAACGCCTCTTCACTTGCACAATTGAGTTTTTTTCCCCCCCTTCCACACAAAGTAAGGATTGCCACAAGCTCTAACTTGTAATGAGTTTTTGTTGCAAGGGAGGAAATATTTTATCTGTCCCCCAATAAAATAATTTTTATTGATAACTTAACCATCTTATACTACCCATATGTGAGGCTCATCATATCCTGCGCACCCACTCTCAGAAGCTTCAGAGGCGAGTTTCCATCAACATCAATCTCCTCCTTCAGTTATACTGCCACCGTCTCCATCACATCCTCCTCTTATCAGTTTCACTGGCTGCTCACTGACCAAGTCATTTCCTCTTCTTATCTGTAGCATGCTAATTGTCAGCCTTATTCATTATACATCATGCAAACAAAGTGAAATCCATCAAGCGCCGAGGCTTCGCTGTTATGGAACCCTGAGTGTCACCCCGTGAAGAAGCCACATGCTATTATGTCTCCACACAGGGGAAATTTTAAAAGCCTGAAACTGCAATTTGCACATTTTTTTCCCCCCTCTATTTCTTTTTAAAGAGCTGATTGTATTTGATTAGACATCATGGTTTGGCTTTTGCAATAGAACCCCTGAAAGCCCGCAATTACCATGTTCTTATTTTATTTTATTTTTTTATTTTTTTTGCTGCAACATGTCTTGGCCAACATGGTTCTAAATGGTGCCAGCTAACGGTTTCCTTCTGCATAGTAGATTTTACACGGGTTTCCTCGAGCCCGCACCTCTGGCTCCGGCCATCAACGTGCTCATCAAGAAAATTTATGGTTGCCAGCAAGAGATTCCTTTACCTGCAGTCGACCTTTGAGGACCGCTGATGTGTTTTGGCGTCGTTCCACGAGCGCAGACGCACTCATAAAGCAGTGGCACCGCATCTTTGTTTCATTAATCCAGTTGTGTAAAAAGACCTATTACAGCTGTGTCGCATCCTGACCTGAGCTCTCCATTGACCTTGTCGTTGATTATATGTCACATGCTCGAGAGCGCGCGAAGGAAACCTGAGTAATTGGACAGTGTTCAGTGTTATTAATCTTGCGTAACACTGGTTCTTTATTAATCTGATGTTAGCATTGTTTACCCTGAGTATGACCATGTTTCAGCACGAATTACACTTTGAGTGATGGTGCTGTTGCTTCCGGAGGCCATTCGCTTGCATAATTGTCCCCACTGCTCTTTAGTTTACATTCAGTTTTTGTTTGCATTTGTGAAGTGAAGTTTCTGTTTCTAAAGTTTAAGTCAGAATTTTTTTTTTTTTTATTCATTGTCTTGAAAAAACATTAAAACGTGTTTAAAATTGTTACACCTATTTTTTTTTTTTTTTTTTTTTTAATCAATTTCTTGTTGAAACAGCAGCCTACTAATACAGGTGAAGGAACACAACTTGGTGAAATGTTACTTGCTTAATTTTTTCAGACCAAAGAAGACCATCCAGAAGTCCAGAATTGTGCTAACTTGCTGCTAGCTTACACTCACCTACCACATGAATACATAAAATGTTCAATTGCATGTTTAGATAAATCAATAATCAACCAACCAACCAACATGCTGAAAGGAGGCCAACAACTGCAGAAGATTCAAACATCAGTCGATCAGTTAATCCTGTGCTTGTACTCTGGGAAAAGAACAACAGTCCAGTTGGCCAATAGCCTGACTTAACAGTGCATGTTTCTGATGATCTCACACATAGAACACGAAAGGCTACACACTGTGTGTCTGTTGTGATTTGAGGAGAGAAGAATAAGTGATTTTATGTAAATATTGAAGTCAATGTTCTCCTCATCTCAGCATGCGTTATAGAAGTTTTTACTCTATTTGTTTGAGTAGCTTATTGACCGAATCTCATAGGTTGTCAGCATTTCCTCTCACAACGGATTTAAAGTTTCCTTCGACTTTGTTTTGATTTTTGATTTGATTCCAAGCAGAAAAACATATCAAAGGAACATTTTCAATTTACCTCTTGTTCCAACAATTTTAGCAACAGATAAAGGTTGTATTGGTTTGTTGATTGCTTGACAGGCAACAACTATATTCCCGCAGCACTCTTGCTTTCGCCAGTAAAGTAAACAAATTTCCTTTTATTTCAGGCAGAAATAAGTTGAAAAGTTTATATTTTTGTTCTAAACTCAAGACAAACTTTAAAATAGCTATATTTGATATTCAGCTTATAAGACTGCAGGAAAAAAAAATTTGCGAATTGTTCTCCTGCCTGAAGGCTGCTGAGGGCATGCAGAGAACCCGTTTGTTTTGGTGTCTGCGCAGCACAATACCATGACATCTAGCAGAGAAATTCTGTTGCATACTTAGTGCATTTCCATTAGAAGTAATGTGAATTAAGAAAACTTTTGAAAATTCCATCACCAAAAAACATCCTTTGAAAAGCCCAACTTGTGTCATAACCACGACCACGAGAAGAATCAAGAGGGGATGTCTGGAATTACCGGGTAAGGTGCAATTCTTCTTGCTGGTCAGCTGGCATTGGCCACGACAAGCACTGGAACAGTGGAAAGAACTCCTTGGTTACATGAGCTGAAAGAAAGAAAAATTCTGAAAGAAAGCATGTATTAATTTATTTAAGCAAATGAGGTCCTCTTGGAATAATTCAAATTAATTTTTGCCTGAAAAACGGTCCAATGAATCACAACGGTCCGAGGTCCTTGGAATTGCTTCTTCAAACACCTGGATTCTGCTGACAGAAGGCAGCCTCTCTGAATGCTTTAACCTTCCCAGTGAGGCCTTTTGACTTTGCTCTCTGACTGACAGTGGCTGCTGGTTCAGGGTTCCTTCTCGGAGACGCGCTATTGATTTCCTCCCGGCGCTCTCTCCACAAGTAATATACAGCTTTAATCTAATTGCCGTGTAGAAACTTTGCGCCGAGTGATGTCTACTGAGACATGTGTTATGTATTATTGCTGCCTTTATACGCGGCATCTTGCTGACCTGATGTCAGCTGTATCTACGCTGCTGACAAAGCATCTTATCTCACTGGGGGAGCCACGTCGCAGAGACGAACCGGTTGGAAAAAAAACAAAGGAGGGTGGAGGGTGGGGTGTGGAAATGTGGTTTTAAAATGTAAATGATGTTCAGAAGAGGAAGAAGGCAGTTCAGCATAATAGCCTTCATTTTCTTTAATTGTCTCTTCATATGCGAAAACACCTGGTAGTTTAGCATGTTGAGAAAATAAGCCTCTGAGCTTAATCCTCCTTTCTCTGTTTTTTTTTTTTTTGTGTGTGTTTGTTTTTGCTGTGAGAAAATTGCATTATATGAGATTAAGCACAAAACATGACAACGGCCGGATTTACACTCCAAGTCTTGAGTAGTTGCTTCTTTTTTTTTTAATTCTCTCTTGTTTTAAATGCCTGCTTACATCATATCTGCATTCGCACCTGTTTCGACTATGCTACCACGTGAAACAACCTGCACGCAGAGAGGCGCAGCTCGCAAGGAGGCAACGCAAGGAGGCAACGCAAGGAGGCAACGCAAGGAGGCAACGCAAGGAGGCAACGCAAGGAGGCAACGCAAGGAGGCGCTGAACAAATGTAAGCAGCATTTTCGGATGAACCGTTGCAACCCTAAGGTGCATCTGATGCCGGTAAAGTATGTTGGAATCAATCTCGATCAAAGCTTGAGCTTTCGAAAGTACTTTCAGGGCCGGGTGGACAATTGTTCCGATTCTCAGCTCGCATTGTTTTCAACCGAGGGAATTTAAGTGGAACGCTGTCCAAGTGCTGCCTGAGCCGCAGGAAGCCGGCAGATTGTGATGTTCCAGAAAACAAAGTGAGTTTGTGCGACACCGTATCGCTGTGTTCATCTTACACTCTGTAGTGTTTGAGAGGAGCGGAGCGCGATGAAACAATTTGCATTTTAAGGCGGAGGAAAAGAGGAGCGAGCCCTTATTAGAGTCTGGGCGTCTGCAGCAGGCGACGACCTGCATTTCCAGTGACGCACACGAACTTGAGACGACGGGAAACGTCCGACCTCCCCGCGCTCACTGCGCACTCGTTGGCAGATGCCTGAGTTGTACCGCATTTATTTCAACACGAGCCCGAATCTGATCCCATCTCACTTCACTCCACTTCTCTCCTGCATGCTCGTAGAGGTTCGGATCCGTGACGTGAGAGGGGGAAAAGTGCCTCACCCTATGACTACGACAATTTCGGCTGTGCCTAACTCAAAACCAAACCATCCGCCAGAGAGGAAGCAAGCAATATATCCCGGAGAACTCAAACACACGACCAAGTGTGAGATGTTTGAAAGTGTGACGGAGCTTTTGTGGCCGAGGAGCGGGTCGCCTTTATTGTGTGTGTTCGGCCCTGGGACCAGACAAATTGCATCAAATGCCGCGTTCCCCTGGGGAGTCGGCGTCTGCCGGATGATATTCTTCATCCAAGGGCGACGGGACAGCAGCTCCGTCCGCTCTCGCCTGTTTACATCTTCTTTGCCATATTTACAGTGGGGGTGGGGGGCAGATGTGTGCGAGTGGAGCTTCTTCAAAGGGCAACATAACTTCCTGTCGTGAAGCGCCAGGATGAGTTCCACCCGCCCAGCATGGGATCATTCCGATGTGGCTTTCATAAAAAGTCAACGGCGATAAAAAGGCAAACGGGGGCCAGATTGCCTCCAGACACCTTGGCTGCCTGTCCAGACCATTTCAGTCTCACGCTCTCGTGCCATGTGAAGCCAGAGCGGCCTTTCCTCCATGACGAGTGCTGTGAGGAGTATTAAGCCACACACACACACACACACACACACACATATATATATATATACACATTTATATCTGTGTGGCTTAATGCACTTCACAGGGCAGCCAAGCCTGTAATCATCTCGTAGAAACTGTGCATCTGCTGTCTGTATGATGACACTCCTTCGAGGGCCCATTTTTAGCCCTCTTCAATTGCCCTGAGTCGCAGGTCTCAATCAGACCGTGTTCTGTTGCCTTATTATTATTTTTTTTTTACTCCATAACAGCTGTGTGAGGTAGCTCCTCGCTGCCCTTTCAGTCCTGCCTGCTTTTCATGAACCTCTGCCGCCTGTGAAATGTTATCACTCAGCCCCGGGGTCTTTATCAGGCTGAATGAGGCGAATCGATGCACTTAGGCTGGATCGCTTTCGCCCCCCCCCCCCAACGCCGCGCGTATTAGCTTGATAGGCGGCTTGGCAGGCCTCTTAAGTTGTGCATGTGTCTGTGAGTTTGTTTGGGCTGAAGGAGATCGTGGATCCAGTGCACGGAGTAAATGTACGACCCCCCGGCAGTTGAAATCAATACCTTAAAAGAGTCAGGGTCAGTCATCTGTACGTGCCGCTAGAATGGCTATTAGCTCCAAAAGGAAAAAGGCATTGCATGGCCATTACCTCTTTCAAAGGGAGTTTAGAATGTGTAATTGTATTGGCTGTGGCTCCTTCAGGAGTTAACTGCCACAAAATCCTCGAAACAAATATGCGTTCGTGCCATGAATCTGGAGGGAGACAACAGGGTCGTCAGACTCCTGCTCATCACCTCAATTTCCCCGTGGGCAATGAATGAATTGAATATTGAGCTTTCTTGCACTGCCTTCTGCTGGTGGAGTGAAAAAAAAAGAAATTCTGAAAGTTTCTGTTCCGTTTAAGAAAGGGGGGTGGGGGGGGGCTATGAGCGCCGCTCTCTCTCATTCTCACCGGCTGTTGGATCAACCATGACACCTCGAGACAGCCGTCAGCGATTAATGCAGCTAACAGGTCGCAGTGATGACGATGACATGATAACCTGTACTCCCGCTCTCCACACTGCCTGATGCAGGTCGTGTCGGCGTTCTTACCACACAACATGCACCCACAGTACCTGCGGAGACTGCTTTAAGGCTAGTTCCGCTGTAAAGTTCATCCTCCTCGGCTCTGCTAAGCAGGGCTGATATTAAACAACAAAAAAATCTGTATCTTGGTTTGTCTGAAGGGGGACGGGCTCTGAGCCACCGCCTCTGCTACTGCACCATCCCACAGCCACGGGCTGACTGCTAATTAGTCAGTGAATTCCCGTGTTTGTTTGTCATCGAGGCTACATTATGTAGCTATCGTTAGCGTTGTAATAACACCACGCGCATTGTCAACACTTGCAGGTGCAGCTGGTGCGCAGATTAAATAAAGAAATAAAAACCAGCTGTTCCTGTGAAGCTCATTCAAATGTATGGTTCATCCTCTGCAGCCCGCATTAACGGTTGTGTTCAGGGGTCAACCGAGTGCAAAAGACGAGGGGATTCATTTTACTGAGCGGTCGGTCACTAGCCAATCAGAGATACCTTGAGGCTTGAGCCCAGAACCTGCAGCCTCCCAGAAAAGCAAACAATGGAATCATATATTGTTTTTTTCAATACTCCATTTCAAGGGAAATCCAAAGCCAAATTGTCAGTTATGAGCTTATCGCACCAGTAAATACCATCATTTTAGAAAATGGAATTCAGTATTGGGTTTTTCATTCTCTTATTGGAAAAATTCAGCTGATAAGCGTCACGCGGACCAGCTGGGAGGGTATTTACTATATTTTGTTGCTTTTCACAGATAAATACAGATGGCATGGCGTGTCGGCGTGAGGTCTGCCACACACTTTGCTAAAAAAAAAAAAAAAAAAAGGGGGGGGGGGGTTTAGGCTGAGAAAAAGGAGGAAAAACCGAGCAAGATTCCTCCGCAACACTCGCCCAAACAAGCTTCTCTTGTACCCGTGCGGAAATCGCAGCAGAGGCAAGATCAAGCAGGCTGGCAGCAAAGTGGCATCAGTCCAGCGTTAGCAGCCGCAGCCCGCAGCTTTTTTTTTTTTTTTTTTTTTTGCCCCTCCCCCTGCTCAGCCCCACACCGCCTAACATGAGCGAGAAACACGTGAGCGGGAACGCTCTGTAGTTCTGCAACGGAGGGAAGGAGGAGAGGGGGAGAGGAAGGAGGGAGATAAGTGGCGTAGATAAAAAAAAAGAAAAAAAAGAGAAGAGAGAGAGAGTAAGACTTTGGAAAGGAAAGCTTTCAGTGGAGCGGCTGCATCTGCACGAGGTCACTCAGAGACGTCTCGTCGGCAGAAGCTGTTTTTACTGCAGCGAGGCATATTTGACCAGGACGGGTCTTCTTCTCTGCTTTCAAAGTAATGCAGAGAAATCCCCACGACGAGGCCCGTTCTGTTCTTGAAAGGTGTTTCATAAAAAAAAAAAGGGGGGGGGGGAGGATACCTACCACAGCTACTGTTTTCCACCATCTCACCTCCCCCGACAAACCCTACCATGCTAGTTAGCGTGATCACCGTCCCTTCGCTGGCCCAGCACGTATTCTTTTTTTTTTTGTTTTGTTTTGTCATCTTGGTGCCGCAATTAAATGCTGCAGGGCCTCGCTGGAGGAACTTAGAGGGATGTCCCCACAGCAGAGCCGCAGCCCTGGGGAGTGGATGTACCAGTGCGTGAGAGAGAGAGAGAGAGAGAGAGAGAGAGAGAGAGAGAGAGAGAGAGAGAGAGAGAGAGGCAGACAGGAAGTAAGGATGCGTGAGGGGAGCGTCGGTGAAGAGGAAGGGAGCGGGAAAGAAGCTTCCCGCCCAGCGCTGGTGTCTGTAATCTCCCGGGGAAGGGCTTTATCAGGGAAAAGAGTTGTTGTGTTGCCAGAAGTGCTGACAGCTTCGGCTCTTCTGCCCCCTGCTGCAGAGGAAGTGTTGATGGAGGAGGAAGATTTCACAGGGATGGAGCGGGTCGGGACGTCTCGAGCTGTTTGTCAGGCTAAAAAAAAACACACAAAAAAAACAAACCAAGTTGGAGCCTTGAAACATTGTAGTGTTTGCATGAGGACACCTTGGTTTTGATCTGATAGAAGGGCCACATAAGTTGCAGATGTCTTTTAAAATGTCAATCAATATCAATGACCCCGTAATGAAAATGTTCTTGCTATTATACAAAAATCTTTGCCCCACTGCATCAGGCTTTGGCGGATCTCTGCTGGATCAGAGCATTCACATGGGGACATGTCACGATATTGTTATGTTGTCCTTACCGCTGGGTCTAACGACGACGACGACGACGACAAACCAATCAGAATTCTCGTTTGAGAAAATATTATGATTAATGTAAGAGGATTACTTTATTCATGGGTAAAACAAAAAAGAAAAAACAGATTGTTTGAGTAAATCTTCTATTTTCTGTCTTGTATAAATTGCTTAGATATGTTCTAATCTGTGGTTTAATGTTTTATCCCCCTCACGCTGCATGGCACATCCATCCGTCTGTTGTTTTATCTTGTTCAGGTTGTGTGCAGTTGTATTATTTTAACCTTCTTCTTTAGGGTTGGGGTTGTATATTTTTTTTTAAATATATTAATTATATGAATATAAACATATTTTTATTATTGCTTTATTTAATTTGTTTGTTTATTTATTTGACTATTGTTTGACTTTTTTCAGCGAGGCACCAGTAAGGCAGTTCTTTACACAAGTGACAGTAGCGTGTGGCATTCAAAACCTGCGATTCTAAAGAGGGTCTCCTGGTTTGTGTCCTACATACGTTTTAGTTTAGTATTTCAGTCATACGTGACACCAGTGGGAGCGCCATATTATCCTAAAGACAACAAAAGTGTTGCACAAACACACACGAGAAGGCTGAAAGAACAGCTCCGAACAAGGGACACTCATCTGACATGTTCTGATGAGACAGGTTGGGTTTTTTTTTTCTTCTTTTTTTGGTGACATTTTTTATTTGAGACTTCAGATCACAAGCCGTTCTACTCACAGCAACTGAAATGCTCAAAATATATAAAGCAGCTATCACATAAAACTGCTTCTTCGACTGTAATTATACCAGGCAGGCTTTCATAAACCATCAGCTCACTTTCCTACTTCCTGTCTTTGTTTTTGTTTTTTTTTTGTTGTTGTTGTTTTTTTCAACACAACAATTAATACAGCTAAATAAAGCCATTGTAGCGTGCTGCAAGAGTGACTCTTTTACTTTGCTCTTGTGCATAAAACACTTGTTCAGAACAACAATGGAGGTAAATGAGTTTGGGTGTATTTGTTAACAAAGCGCTGGTGTACTCCCCTGGGAGCCGGGTTGATTAGGGGATTAACAAGCGCGTTGACAATACTAAGAACTTAATACGCACTCAGTCCTCCAACTCGCACCTCTGAAAGGTATTTTCCCTCTGACATACGCGTCTCACCAGCTGTTGCCACCATCTCGTGGGCTGCACGAGCCGAAAAATCAAACCCCCAATTGTCGCCTAATTGCCTGCGACAAAATCATTTATTTGAATGTCTTCACTTAACCTCCGCGTTCCTTTGTACTGCACATCCCCTTTTTAGCCATGCAGCCATGCATAATGCATCGCGGAGCCAAGCGTCGCAGGAAGCCACAAGAGAATATATGTTTGCAAATTAGAACAATAGAGTGCCGCTGTTCTAATCCGCACGCGGGGATTTAACAATAATTCAGCTCGACTTTGTGAAGGTTAAAGTCCTCATCTCGCGCCCTACCATCCTTTGGCAGTCAATAGTGAACATCCAGCGAGGGGCGTGGCACCACGGCCCTACAGTACGGTGGAACGTTGGCTGTCAAGGAACAGGCATGTTATCAATCATCGGCAAAGTCACAGACAACGTGAAGGATGCCACCCCGCAGTAGGCCTGCGGTTGCAATATGCCTGAGGTGGCAGCACTTTTCGCAGGAGATTAATGGAGGCGGAGTGAATGGACGCTGAAGCGCAGCAAGTAGAAAAAGGACTTTGGTACGTAAGCTGGAAGGGGAACATGTCTTGGTCATTCATGGTAAGTTCTTTGGGTAAGTTCAAGTAGGACGACTGACACAGCAGTGGAAGGGTCGAGCGGTCCAATCCGACTCGAGGACTTTCTGAGTTTAGTCGGCACGTTCTTCCTGTGTCTGCCTGGATTCCCTCCAACTCCCTCCTGTTCCTCCCACAGTCCAAAGACATGCACACACTGCGAACTGGCAACTCTAAATTGTCCTCAGTTGAGAGTCTGGATGGTTGTTTGACCCTTTGTGTAGAACATGTGATAAACTGGTGACTTGTCCAGGGAGTGAAAGCAGCTTCGCCCCAAGACAGCAGGGCTGGACTCCAGGACTCACACAAGAGGTGGTGGAATAAAACGAATGGATGGATGGATGGATAAATGTTCCAGTCCAAAATCCGATCCCAAAAAATCCAGTGTGGAGGCAGGCAGGACGCTTTTTTAATGGCCTTGGATTCCTGGCAGGTTTTCAGCACCATCTTTTCACATTTTCTTCATCTCTCTTTTTCTCCCTCTCCCTCTTGAGAACTTGGAATTGTCCAAAGCGAGACATGAAATATTGCGTCTGCTGTTTTGGCGGATTCCTTTGTGTGTGTTTGTTCCCCTACACTTGAGTCCACACACAAAGGGATCCTTTGGAGTATGTCTCTGCCTCTCGTCACTGACAAACCCATATTCTCATTTGAAATTCTCTAAAAGGAAAATGATTCAGAGCCTTGATGTTTGGAGTCTTCGCAGCAACTCTCAATTCTCCAGCTGTGGCAGACGCTCGATGCTGTTTTGCTGTGGGACATTTCATTTATAAAATAAGGACTCAGACGCAGTAGTTCAGGAACTGAGGCAGAATGCTCCCCATTGCGACTCATAAGTCAACTTTTTAATGCCAATAAACCTGCTATTTCAAACCCAGACTCAAGTCTATTCAAATGTGCAACAAAAATTAAAGGGAATAACATTGACTGGTCAGAAGACTATCTGGTCCGTGTGCTGCGTGTCTCCCCATGGTTTGTATTTAGGGTTTTTTGGCAGGGGATTCTCAGATGCCCATGTATTTTTGAGTTGATCCTTGGCAGGACGAGCAATAGATTGCTCAGGATTTGGACGTGATCGGATACTTAGAGGATTTATCGAGCTTTCACAAGCTGCTCTCTCCAAACACAGCCACGGTTCAAATCGACGCTCTGTGTATGCAACCCCGACAAAGAACATTGTGTAATGCACATCTTTGCCAAATCCATGGACAACGTCAACTGGCACGCTGAACTCTAATCCCATCCGAAGGCCGGTCAGCGTTTTTTTGAGTGCCGGGATAGAAAACTTGCAAAACCCAAGACGGTAAAAAAAAAAAATAATCAGAAAGGGTACAAAGTGATTATTAATACATTGCGTCCAATGGTCAAATTATCCAGGACTGAAACTAAAATTGAGGCTGACGGGAAAGAAATACATCCCAAAAGTCCCTCCCTCACTTATTACATGTCCAAATACTTCACAGGGTATGTTCCCAGACAAAATGAGATGTGTAGTTCTCCGTGTGGTTCTTGTTCTCCCTTTGGGTTTCCAAAGTGTTCTTGTGCTGAGTAGGCAACCAAACCTGATTACAAGCCATGACACATCAATTTGAAGCCCGAATAACCAAAATATCTGGTCATGATGACTTGCACTGATGCAGATTTGGCCCTTTAAAAACTCACCCTCCAAATCCAGACATGGAACAAGGACAACAGGGCATCAACGTCAACGCTACTCTGTTGCCACCGTCAATTAGACGCCCAAAGGTGTGGATAATAAACCGGGACCCCTTAATTGAACTGCCAACTGCATTGTTCCTGCTTGTTTACAGAGAATAGATGCCGTGTTGATGCTTCCCCGGGTAATTACCAGTGTCTGCCTCGCTGGGAGAAGAGATCAATCTCTGGTGACAACACTGGTGGGTGCATCCACTTGTGTCATTGCATATTTGACTGCATAGAGAGAAAAGTTCATCGTCAGTGACTAGCGAGGGTTGCCTCCAGCCCGCAGGCTGCAATGCGGCTATCCTGGTCCGAAACGGAACACAACAACGTTTCTCTTGTGTGTGTGTTTATGTGTGTGTGTGTGTTTTTTTTTTATTTGTTTTTTTTTGTCTGGGTCACACTCGCTGCCTCCGCCAGTCAGATTGCTCAGACAGCGGAGAGCAGTCCAAATATAGGAACGCTGCCCTCCAAACGCCGCCGCACCCTTTGATGGACTCCTAAATGGTTGAAGGAATTCAATTAGGAAAAGAATAGAGTTTGGAAAATGTGGCGCTGTGCCTGCCACTTGCTCAGGGGACGTGATTGATGCCTGTGAGTGGCATTTAGCACAGCTGACCCTCATACAGATTACCATCTCATTAGCATCAATAGTCTGAGACACACACAAAAGGGAGCGGCGCCGCTGCCTGAAAGCCACTGCAAGGGAGCAGCCAGGGGGAATTTTCTGCCTGCAAAATACTTTAATTCCATAGTTTTAGTGTGGCACATTAGAGGAGTGGGAGAGCTGCAGCATACTAATCAGACGCCGTATCCTGCAATGTCAAGAATGAAGCCCTGAGCGCTGGATGTTTATAGCTGGACATATGCTTTCCTGCGGGGTGCGGCTGGGTTGTTTTTCCAAAGCAACTTGAGCAAACTCACAACCAGGAAAAGGAAGACACACGGCTTCTAACCAACTGCGTCAGTCCATTTCACTATTTACATACACATTATTGACAAATCAGTGTTTTCTGTACCAGGACATTTTTTTTTTCAAATGTCCAAAGTCTAGAGATTTAGAGGCCTCTAGTGGTGAGAAAACAAAGCTGCATTTTTGTATAATTCATACCCTGAAGGCAAGATGTCATGGGAGATGCAGCTACTAATGGAAAATGACTGACTGGTTCCTTGAGAGACAGTAACTCCTTTGTCACTCTCCCGATGCGCTTCTCTCATCTCCAGGTCCAGTTCAGAAGGTTCACAATTGTGTTATTCCCTGTTTACAAACACTGAGCTCATCCCTTTCTTTGCACCAGCTGTAATGTCAGTTTAAAATCACCAAACCCTTCCCAGACTCCTGTCGTAACATGGAGGTGCACTGTGACGGACCCACTTTTCACACAAATATAAACACTTATTAACAAATGTAAACAGTACTGACTTTGTATAACCCAAAAAGCACACATATGCATTTTCGTTAGATTACAGTAATTATAATTGCTACTCGTTGCTCCTTTAACTGCTATGATGTTGTTACAATAGCAACAAACTGGACTGCTTTGTTTAACCAGCTCCGCCTCTCTTTGGTGAGCAGGAAGATAAAGGGCCGACTGAGCGTTACCCCTGCTACGCTGTGTGTTTTTATCTGTGCGATGCGCGCCTGTATGGGTGTTCCTATTGTTTAATTTGCCAGGATGCTGCAGGCCCGTATGCGGCCGACTTTTGGCTTTTTTTTCTCCCGACACCTCCGGGGGTGCAGATGGTATAAGACAAGGTTTAAATATAGCTTGCACAGATGTTAGCGTGCAATAGCATGCGACGTAGGTGTGGATTTCGAGTCATCTGCAGTTCAATCGAGGTGTTTGAGTGAATGTCAGCAGTAGAAATTCACTGCATAGACGATGTTAAGGCAAAAGGGGGACAGAGATGCAAAGTGGCGGCGGCGGGGAAGACAAAAGCAAAAGCAAGACTGGACAGGACAGGAGGCGAGCGGCACGCGTGTGCAGGTGAGCGTGCATACAAATCAGAGTTTTGCACTGGAATGTGTGCGACACAGAAAAACGGGCAGAGGACGCGGATTATGGGGTGTTTAAGCGAAACAATATAGTGGCTGCTAGAGAGAAATTATGAAAGGAATAAAGCCAGATTTGTGTCTTCATTATATTCAGCAGCATTTCCTGTCTGTCTCTAATCAATAGCTGCTGCTGCTGCTTCACGCTGGCAACAGCCCCTCGTGCACACAAGCTGCAAAATGTAACCCCAGCCAGTGCCTGCCAGCAGCTTTATTATTCATGTGGACCAAACACATGACCAGAAAATGGGATGAACACAGTGCAGCCTGCAGTGCCAGGCCTGTCCTAACTACGCAAGCCGCAGGAAAACTGCTCCAGCGAGGCAAATTCCCCACAGTGGCTGCGCTGCTAGAGAAAAGACCGGGGGGGGGGGGGGGGGGGGGAGAAGAAAAATGTTGTTTGCTCAATTAATGTGCAGCTAAGAAGCAAAAGGCATCATGTGGAGTTATTTGTGCAATGCGGTCAAGCATTAAAATCCAGGCTTCAATGAAATTGGCGAGTAAGAATAAAAGGTTGAAGTGATGTGTTGATGCGAAAGAGGGAAGAACTATTTACACGGCCTCATCAGTTTTTCTCAAATTCATGTTCCCTGTTTTAATGTACTCGATGCTTTATTTACCTTGAGTTTTCTCACCAGCTCTGGACACCATGGGCTCTTTGCCTGTGCCATCACGACGGTCACTGACATTAGGTCACCATGGTTTGCTCTAAGTGACGTGTTTTCCAGCACCTCTGATAGCCGCCACTTGCCACTTGCCATATAGGTTCTTTTTTCATTGGCCTACAAAAGAAAAATAACACTTTGAAGCCCCAGCTTTGTCCACTTTTCAAATTCTTCTGCACTTCTCAGAAGCAGCAAGTTATCAGTCTACTGACAGACTGCTTACTGTCGGCTCCCCCATCGAATTACCACGTCCTCAGGCCTTGACTGGCTGGAGAACCGGGCCAATGCGGGTCATGTGTGTTTTTGCTTCTACTGTTAAACAGGAGATACAGACGCATCTGGACGTGCTTTGCTTTTCTCCCGGCAGCTCATGGAATTGGCCTCCGGCATGCAGCGTCTATTAAAGCGAGCCAGCCTGTTCTTTCAATGCTGAATGACTTTCTTTTCTTACTTGGTGTTGAAGAATTCTGGTCTGGGTCTGAGACTTATCAAGTTTTGCTGAAGTTCTTTCGAATCTGATGGTCGAGGCAAGTCCATGGTACGCTAGCTTGCATGCCGTTAGGACGGGAAGACCCACACCCATTACAGAACCGGGGGGCAACCACGAGGAGTCTTATTGGGCTGATCTCATTTGTTCTTTTTGGACCCTGGTTGAGTGAAATATTGGATGTCACAGTCTCACCTGAGCGATTCACCTCATTCCATGATGGTTTGTTACTGCTGGTCCCGTTCCACAGGAAAGCTGTTCCACAGGATCCAATTAAAAAAAAAAGAAATAGGAAGTGAAAGTAAGTATTTCTTGATATCAGGTCAATCAACATAAATTCAATAGTAATGATTTCAGATGGGTTTTTTTTATTTTTTTTATTTAGTTTTAGCTGCCACACAGAACATTATTCCAAGTGCCTCCTTCTTGTTGAACATGATTAGAATGTTTTTAGCTGTGGCAAAACAAGCTCAGTGCTCGCAATGCTGAATACTAAAACCAGGTTTGCTTTGGTTGTTGCTGTTGTTGTTTTTTTTTTTTTTATTCAAGTAAAGAAATATCTTCAAAGAATGACTCAGCGTCCTCCCAAGAGAGAAAAGTACATGTCCAATAAGGTTATAAGTGTCAGGGTGGGACCGGTAGAGCACAAACTGCTCCTCGGTAACTCCCAGCATCATCTATATTTCATTGGAACTGTAATAAAACAGGCTTTCCCTTTTTCATGCTCTGAAATTGTGATTAAACTGAACAAAGGTGCGGACTCCCACCACAAATAAAGACACATTTCCCCTCATCAGTGGAGAAAAAAAAAAAAGAAGAAAAAAACCATCTGAATCCCTGATGAAATATTGACTTATCGTCTGTGTTCTTCTATCAGCTTGATCAATAATTCCTATTGGGAGGTTTTTGGAATGATCTCAGATGCCACATATTTCACCAAACACCTGCCTTATTTGCTTCCATGCGCAAGATTGATTAAACCGGCAGGCTCCCCTGAAAATGATACCCCCCCGCCTTAGTCGGGTTACAGCGGAGAACAATTTCAACATTGCTCCGACAGAGTCGGCCACATTTGCTCTCCTTGGCGGGCAAGCGAGAGGAACCCATAACACAATTGGTGGTAATATGTTTTATCAGCTTCTGCGCCTCCATTATATTCCATTTGCAGACTGTCGCTGTCTCTCCTTCTCGCTTTCTCGCTTTTCTTTTTATTCAAATTAACATGAAAATGCAATAATCTCAACCTTCAGTCACTCCCAATTAAATTCAAAGTCAATAGAGAACCGGTCGTGCGTGCCGAAATTGATCGGCCGCAGATGAGAAGCTTCAGTTTGTCTGCGAAAATTCCTTTAGACCACTTGTGGGTGAATTGCCTTTTCGTGTACGCAGACAATGTGTTGTAATTTCCACCTGCCGATACTGGACTTCGAGGCCAAGTTTAGGGCTATTGGAGTCTATATTCTGCAGGGTAAATCTGCAAAAAATCCTTACGACGTCCAGATGGAAGCTTTTTTGAGGGGAGGAGGAGCCTAGATACACAGATTTTAAACACAGGATCCCAGTGTGACCAAATCTCTAAAAGCCACACTTGGACAACAGTGTGTACAACCCATACACACCTTTTCTGAAACAACAGAGCTGCGTTTGTCCGAAGTTCTGCCTGGTCGTCGGTCTCAGCTAACGTTGTGTCTCTGCCTCGCTTCCATCTTACGCCATTTCTTCCCATCCTGCGCATGCTTGTTTACATCACAATAATTTCATTTGATAATTCAACTTATGCCTTTTGTTGTATAGCAGCTTTCTTGCGCCACTTACGGGGCTGGCATATACCACATGCCTTTTTATATGATGACGAGTTTAGAGAAAAAAAAAATAAGTGAGAAAGAAATTGTTTTTGTCTGCGTGTGGACGAGGCCTTATATTTTAAAAAAAACAAATAAAAACAAAATCTCATGTCTCCTGCATCCTAAGCAATCTTCTCCATCCGTGCGAGGGAAAATCGTGGTGTTTATATGATATTCCGGGGAGCCGTTTCTCCCTCAGATGTAGCTCACCTGCATCCGACTCCTGTTGCACTGCCGCAGCAAAAACAAGCGGTTGCCATGAATCTTTAATAAGGGAGTGAAAGAGGTTGATGATGAGCACATTCCCCGAAGGCTGTTTCATACTGTGGCCTCTATAGATTAGCAGCAACATCGAAGGCATGGCGATGGGCCCATTACCCAAATACAGAAAGCAATTTTGAAACGATCACTCGTGGGAGGGGGGGTGGACGCCGACGCCAGTGATGTTGGCGGACCATCCCGTGCGCTTCAAATGGAAAATAAACATACAAAAGGCACTGTCGTCTCTACCTGGGGAGAACATGTTTGACACTGCAGTAAAGGCAGGTGAGTGGAGAACAAGCGGCTTCTGGAAACTCCCACACTGTTTTTCGTCCAGCGCGCATCTCCAAAGAGCTTCTGTACAGCTTCCTCTCGACAGGGTTCCAGCACGTCCAGCCAGATATTGGCACCCTGGCGTTTAGTGCCGGATGTCAGGACTCTTGATTTGATTTTTTTTTTTTACGAGCACCACAGATACAGTTATTGCCACGCGGCTGATACCTCACTTGGCACAAGAGAGGTTTCTTAATAATGACAATAATATGTTTTATTTATAAAGCACTTTTCATTAGGAAATGTCAAAGTGTTACAGATAAATACAAAATCAAGGGAAAACAGTGTCAATCGACACAATTAAACCTGAATCTGAACTCAGAGACCAAGACATCGAGAGCCAAAGCGATCAAGTGAAGGAAGGAAGGGAGAGCTTTTATGAAGTCAAGCAGTATTTTATTATACTAAACTAAGTATATTTTGATTAAATAAAGTCCCTCAAAACACATAACACTGCTGTGTATTATTAAATTATACACTAATCACAAGAAAGTTATTCAACATTTAGGAGGAATTAATGGAAAATGGAAAACATGGTTACTTCAGTGGGATGACATCATGAACGAAGGGCAATTGAAGAAGGTATGTGATGGTAGTTTTTTTTCTACTCCAATAATTTATTAAAGCAAAACCTAACAACAGCTGTGACCATAACACAACATAACATCAAAAAAAATGTGGAAGTAACGTGTCAGTCATGTGACCTTTTAAATGATCAAAAATTCGAAAGAGTTTGGTGCCAACAGTGAAGCTTTTGTCCAGATGTTGTTGAAAGAGAAGCGGGGACTTGGTCAAGGCGAGAATTAATGGGTTGGAAGAGGATGGTCCGGGTAAGATGAAGTTAGCAAGTGAGCGAAATGATGAATAGGTTATAGAAGGTCAGTGAATGTCATCGCCTCTCTCCAGCCGCTTTTGTTGTCTCTCCAATTTAGATAAGTAAATCTAAAATCAGGAAGCCTCACGAGACAGCGGCTGTCTGAAAACTAAAAATAGCACAGCCAGAGGCTCAGGCCCGGTCTGCTCTGAACAGGCGGTCCATCCAAGTTCTTAGTTTTCTGGCACAAATCCCTTTAACTGAATGAAATTATACACCAGGTATTAACATTGCTTGTGTGCTATAAACATGCTGTTTTTATAAGCTACGCATACTGAAACACTTTTTCAACAGCATCGTCACCTTAATTGGTTCTATGTTTAGTGCAAATGATTCACACAAATAATTGGCAAATGGTTCACGCAAACGTTTCTTTTTTTTTATTATTCTTCCACTGGAATGGCAGTTGGACGCAGGTGTTTTCACACAAAACACAGACGTCACAGGAAAAACAAACTTTCTCCTCGTGAGCAAACGTCTCAACTAATTATCGTGTTTTTAACGTTAGTGCCGAACGCTCGCCAACGAGTCGAGCCCGTAATCTGTGTCTCTCAGCAGCAGGTGTTGTTTGAGTTAAACTGCGCGGGCGTGTCATCACATCCTAAAAGACGTGCGGAATCAGCCGCATTGCAGCTTCAAGTCTTTTGTCAAACTCTTCGCCTCTACTTTTGTAAATCAAAGGCCTGCGCCTCTATTTTTTTTCCACAGTCTTCTTTTTTCTTCTTCTATAAGATATTTTAATACTGGAGGAATTTGCTGTATTTGTGGCCCCATCGGTATAATAAGAAACCCCCGGTCGTTGAGGTCTTTGTTTCTGAGCCTTTTCCAGCACCACCAGCCGTAGCGTCCGGGATTTCTTTCTGAAACAGTGCTGTGCAGGGTGACACGCCTCCACTTCCTGTCACTGAACCAAAACACAGAGGAAAAATGTTGATGCGCTGCTTTTCTGTGGTTGTTAGATTTCAGTGCAGAGCACAGAGACGGTTCCCGCGCAGATTAAAAAACATACAAACAAACAAAGCAAAACAAAAAAAAAATGCATGCAGGAGTATTTTAAGCACATGGTAAAACAGTAGAAAGCAGCACTGGGGGAAAAAAATGTACTCCGTATTTTTGTCTTCACTTTCTTTTTTTTTAATTTTATGAACAACTTTGCAGCCCCTCATAACATGAGAAGCTCCAATAGTATAGCATGTGCAGTGCTTCTTAGCCCAGTTTTTTTTTTTATCCAATTTTATTTTTAGGACAGTGTATTGTCGTGCTTGTGGTAACCCTGCTTGTGTTATAATTTTTGTACGTATAAAAACGGCCGTGCAGGTTGCTTTGTCTCAGTAGATTTAGTAGCTCAGGTTTATTAGCCAGCAGGATGTTCTCAGTGGAAGAAACCACGAGGCTTCACTCCGGCTTGGAGTTCATTTTCCTCGGATCTGCCGAGCAGCTGCGGTTCAGTTCTCTTCAGCCATCCGACGGATCTCTAGTCGCCTACGACTGCTTCTCTCCCTCCAGATGCCAGCGAGAGCTGGAAGCCGCCAGTAACTAATACGACAAGAAGAAGAAGAAGAAGAAGAAGAAGAGAAAAAAAAAATACATACTAATCATATTGTCGCAGGTGCTGCAACGGCAGCTCCAGTGGAAGCTGCACCAGTGCGGCCCACCCTAATGGTCTCTCAGTGTCAGCGCGCAGTCACTGAGGAGCCAGAAATGGGCGCGTGCGCTCCCAGGAGCATCGCAGCTGTGAGCTAACGAGGGGAGTGCGGCTCAGAACGGCGTAATCTGGCCCGGCGCCGATTACCTGCCGCGCTGCAGCTTCCCCCGCTGATCCGCCGATATAACCTTCACCTGCCGGAGAGGCAGGCAGGCGAGCAAGCAGGCAAGCAAGCGGGAGGGCGGGCGTCAGCGGTCGATGGGGGCATCAAAATAGATGTGAGGCAAACCAATGGACAGTGGGAAAGGTCATGCACAGCGACTGGTAGCCTATTTGTTTCTTAAGAGATCTGTGTTTTTTCTTTTTCCTTTTCTTTTCTTTTTTTTCACCTCCACCCGAGCTTCAGTTTGGCTTGCGGTTGTCTGATCAGAAACTGAATACTGCCCGGCAACAGCAAGTGTTTTTCCATGTAAACAGGTTCTTGCACTGTGTGTGCGTCACTCTGCAACAGATCTCTAGAACGGATGGAAGCGGTTCCAGTTCAGAACTGGTTCCAACTGGCTCGGTCCGTAATCCAAGCATTTTCCTTTATGGTTAACAATTCCCCTGCCGATGCCAATAGCCACATTTCCATTAACTTTTTAATTACGTAAATTATAAAAAAAAAAAAAAGAAAAAAATCATGCCGACTAGAAAAACTCCCACATTTCTCGTTAACGTTTTATGAGAGCATGAGACGGCGTTCCGACCTGTTCGGGAAAGATATATTGTACGGCCGAGCTACAGTGGGAATACTTTTTAATCACACTCACTGGTCATAAGATGGACACAGTCACATGACATAACAGAGAGAGAGAGAAAAGAGAGAAGAAAAACTTTTCTGGGGAGAAAAAGAAAAATCTCAGTATCAGGGAAATATTATGCTTAAAATAATGGGGGTGGTGGGGGGGAAGCTCTCAGACAGAAGTGTCTAATGGAGGAAAGAAACCTCTGCAAGAGCGGTGACAGTTTGATGACAGCGAGATCAGTTGGTGGAACGGAAACAAATCTGCCAAAATTTTAGAACAAACGCTGCCACGCTTCGGGGGAAAGATTCAACACCGGAGACGTATGAAACTTTTTTTTGTCACAATATCCCTGCAATTGACACGCAGACATATCTCAGTGGCGTTTCATCAACATTTAGAATGTATTGCTTAAATTTTGTAGAACCCCAACTGGCTATGGCGGGTAGTGGTCGTCTTGAGTGGACGTAGCCATTAGATTAGATGCCTGGGTGACAACTCCGCCTCCTGTCATAGTATAGTCTGTGTCAATGGCACCGAACCTGTACGCACCTGCCTCTATCCACATGACATCAGCAGGAATCTGTACAGAACGGGATCAATAGGCATAATCTGTCATGGCACTGGAATCAATGAAACCTTCTCATTTCTCATCCCATCACAAGCGACGTTGAGTTTAAATTACAGTGCAAAGACATGAGAGAGGATGAGATGATGTTCATTGATCGTACCTTGGAAAATTTGCACATACAAGAGAATTCCTTCGTTTTTTGCGACAGACTCATATGTTCAACCAATGAGCCTGAGTACCCGTCGACTTGCCAGGGCTAAAACACAGCCTTTCAAAATAATGATAATACAGATCTGATATTTATTTTCAGTGCAGGGGCAGTGAAAGTGTAAGAACCCTGCTCTCCCTCCTGCTTCACTTCTCCAACTTTAAAGGTCAAGTTAAAAAAAAAGTTTGTCGGCCTGTCATTTGGAAGACGTGACTGCCATCGGAGTGGAACCAGTTGTGCGACACAAGACTGTCAAAATAGCAGGCGGCATCTCACCCGAGCCGAACATATTGTGCAACATAATATCAGCGGGAACCTAATCACCGTCTTGACTCTGGTAGAACTCATAACAACGGACCTGCTGCATAAACACCATACGACTCCTGAACTTAATCTAAAAACAAATCAGGGAGTGCGTGATTATGCTGCAGGTCTGGCTTTGCATCTCAATGACGGGAGGCGAACCGACGATGCTGGCACCAAGTGCGGCGTCTGCATGCGCAAGTGTCTCTCGGCGAGAGGTTTTTTTTTTTCTTCACGGGGCGTAAGGAGGTGGGAGAGCAAAAAAAAAAAAAAGGACATCAATTCAACACACGGGCTCTTTCTGATCTGGCAACGGCACCATTGTCTCAAAGTCATTGGGAATTTGGGTTGCGTGCACCTGATTTGGCGAGATCCCTCCAGAGACATGTGTCTCAGTCAGTGGGTTTGCTGCTGCCCATTCCAAATTGGAATGGATGCTACTGTTCTCAATGCCAATTCGGTGCCTTAGTTCACTGGCGGTACAGTTTGCGGCTCAGTCACAAAGTCTGGCGCCCTCTCTCTGTATGGAGTCCTTATGTCACCGGTGCAAATTAAACAACAGAGATAATTTGATTCAAGATGCTGAAATAACATCTTTATTGAGCGAGCCACTCGGGCCCTGTCTCTCCAGGGCCTGGAAATGGTCCATCATCAGACACACAGAGAAGAAGCAGAACCCAGGACCCGTCTGAAAAATCAAGGTGAGGTTCAGAAAAGGATCATCCGGAGTTCATCCCTTCCTGGAGTTCATCTAGAGACAAAAAAGTCAAAGGACTTTTAGGTGGTTTGAAGTGTGATTGGAGAAGGAGAGGCTGATTCCCAGGAAGACCATCCTAGACGTTCACCAATGACAGGCGGCTTCTATCCGTCCCACAAACCCGTCACATCCTCCTCCGAGCCATCAGCCCCGCCTTTTCCAACGCCGCTGACTGGGATGTTGTCTCATGGCACTGGGGATTTCAACTTTCAACGCGTGCGACTCTGACACATGGGTGTCCCAATCACTTATTCGTGCCAAATCCCACCGGGACTGCGTCGAAAGGCGACACGGTGGTGATGGTGGCAGGGGGCCCAGTGTGATTAACATAACGACAGGAGTCGCTGTTTGATGTTGAGTTAGTCAGCCGGCCGGGGGGCGTGATTGAAAGCTGAGCCGCAGAAAACCAGAGGTCGAACCCTTCTCTAGATAGATAGATAGATAGATAGATAGATAGATAGATAGATAGATAGATAGATAGCAAAGAAAAAACTGCATGGCTATGGCAAAGAAAAAAAGGCTAATCTCCATAATGTTGATAGTAACGGTGCCCTGTTGTCATACCGCCTTTGCAATTACAAATGTGCCTTCGTGCACAATGTACATGCCTTGTGCACGTACGTCCAAAAACAGCAGTGTGCTGTCAAAGATGTATTGTCGGGGCCAAAGGGTCTCAAGGTGATGGAGACCTTTTGCTCAGAAATTGAAATTTCCATTTCACTGTCGTCGCAGCTGCATGATTTGTAATGCACACGTCGCTCATGTGTACAAGCTCGCCGAGGACGCATGCGAAGGGGACGCGCCGCCACCGGCACGTCAGGTTGACACGGCTGATCCCCCGCTGATGTGCTCCGGCAGGCATAATAATTTGAGTTGCACGGGCTTATCTGTTGCACAAACACACGCTCACTGGCATAAGACCCTTCAATACATATACAAAAGACAGTATTGATGACTTAGGGGACCAGGCCGCAGGCACCAGAGAGCGAAAATGTTGCGATCCGCGCAACTTTGACATAAATCACGCACACACACAAGCTCACACACGCTCTCCCCATCAGCTTAAATCACCAGCATTGGTTATTTTTACTGCATATTGCTCAATACCTCTGAGGACGTTATGCAAGAAATGTCATAATCCGCCGTAATACCCTGCATCGGTCCGATCAAGATTTATACACAGGATTTTCCACGGCTTCCGCTCCAGCTCGCTCGGCCACCACTTTATCTCCACGCTTGTCCGAGCCAATACTGGGAAATTCGTGGTGAGTGTAACCGGCTCGGCGAGACGATGCGCGCATCCATCTTTCTGTGAATCTCTCGCCGAGAACTGTCACGTAAGAATGCATTATGAATCGGACTTCATAAATAATCGGCGAGAAAACACGGCGAAGCAAAGCCGCGGGAGGATTGGCGAGGAAGGTCCCGAAAGCCGATAGCGAGAGAGAGAAAGAAGTCCGCGAGTCAGTCGTTCAGTCGGTCAGTCGGCGCGATTCCATAAAGTGTTTTCACTGCATCGGTTGCTTGATGAAAGCAGCATAACGTGGAAAAACTTCGACTAATTTGCAATAAAGTTTGCACTGGGGATGGCTTTAGTCTTTAAGAATTGGATATCGCATGAAAACAGGTTTGCAGGATAAACTGTTGAGCTCAGGTCAGCGAGGAGCCTTGAGATACCTAAAAGAATAATTACAACGTGCCTAATTGGCAGTACATCCGAAAATCTTTTTTTTTTTCCTTTTCAGTCTCTTTCTTCACCTGTGACACCACTTTGTGAGGTGTATTCATTTTTGCTCGATGGAAATCTGTGCGTTTTTATTCTATTTCGTCGCCATTTTTAGAGCACTCTTCAAAAACAGCATGTTGAAAAGCGATATTTTACCTGATGAAACCCAGCAGCCGTTTCAACCAATCACCCACGGATGAAAACATATTCCTTCCGCGCGAAGCTGATAATAATGCTGCAGACAAATTAGCAGCTCATGCTGCCAGACTCCAGATTGGAGACGCCCTCCTGCGGTGATACGCCGGCGCCGCCATCCAGCGCCGTGACGCCTCCCCTGGCCATATGCTGGCCGGAGCAGACTTGACTGAGCCAGTGAGGATAGTAGCGTCAGTGGAGGTGTCAGACAGGCTTGGTGCGGGGAGGTGGGAGGGGGGAGTGATTCAGGTCAGGGCGGCTGTGCCAGCTGCTTGCAGCAGAGCCCCTCGCAGGCATCGTGGAATCTATTAGTCCTAATGAAACAGCAAGACACACGCTGGCACAGCCTGCAAATTTGCCAGAAATGGCCGACAACCGTGTGTGTGACTCTGTGTGTGCGTGTTAAATAGTGTCTCTCTGCTGCAGAGCAGCCACATGAAAGCCTCTCAGTTTATCCACATCACGGATCCAGCCTCGCAATCTTAGGAAAGAGGCTTTAAAATGCAGGGGAATCATTTTTATTTCCCAGTTTTCTCTCACTTCTGCAAGCGTGCCAAGGGGGGAAGAGCCCGTCTACCGCATGGACCCCCACCACCACCACCAGCACCACCAGCACCACCAGCACCACCACCTTCTCCCCTCCATGCTCTGATGCAAACGGTTGAGACATTGTGCATAAGTCTCGGGAAAGTGGCTATATAAACAGAGGTTTATTGCACACTTTAAACAGTCTGCTCCTGGCAAGGGATGCAGAGGGGGATTCACTTTTTCTGCAATCTATACAGTAAATAATGTACATTGAGAGGGATAAGTGCAGAGAGGGAGCCGGATAATTTTCCGTGTTGCACAATAAACCTCGAGGAGCAAGTTTTTTTTTTTTTTTTTTTTTGCTTTTTTTCGACGTCTGGCGAAACGATTAAGCGTCGTCAGTGTCTGAAAACATCCATTCCGCTCGCCGAAATCCTCTTGGAGGAAGGCGCGAGACATTTATATATTTCAAGCTCAGAGCTCTGAGAAAAAGCGACAGTGTAATATATTGCTTGGCCAACACGCTTTGACAATGCAATCCCCTCAGCCTCCTAAATTCACATGGCAAAGTATTTTTTTCTTCCTTTTCTTCTTCTTCCCAAACCAAGAAGTCGAGCGTTTCCCTTCTCGACAGCATGTCGGCACTTTGATCCTGGAAAATGACACGGTTCAAAAGCTGCATAAAAGGAGATTGTAGTCCCTTTGAAGTGGCATCTATTTTTGGTTAACATTTGACGTGTCAGCTCTAAACACTGGTGAGTGATTTTTCTTTTTTCATTTGGCTACGTCAGTTTCATGCCGGCAACCTGGTTTTATCAATGATGCTGACAATAAGTTCAAAAATAACTCCTTAATCTCTCGGCCGTCCACTGGTCAGCGGTGAAGTCAATATTAAAGTTGGGTTCGGCCTGCTGCTTGTTTGATCCATCCATCACCGTGACATCCTGCTGCTGCCGACTTTCCGAGGTGAGATGCTACTTTATCTTATGTCACTTTATTTCCCTCTGCAAAAAAAACAAACAAAAAAAACAACACGACGGGGAAGGAAGGTTCAAATCTGAACCCAAAACCTGACTGGGTTTTCTTTTTTTAAGCTCTATAAAGGGTCTAATTAACATGGTGAAAGTAAAGATCAAACCATGCAGTAACAAGTGTGTAAACACAATAACAATGAATAGTTCCTCCAAAACTGAAATATCACCCTTTTTTTTGTACTCACCACAATATCAGTGGAGACTCTGGGGCTTTTTCTGAGCTGCACAAGGAGGGAAGGAATTGGTGATTCCATGTTTTGAGTGAAGGATGAACTAAAACAGCAGGGACCAGTTACGGAGGGAACCGGACTTCCCTTATAGATGCTGATTAACCCACACCGAAAAGAAAAGCAGCTCTTTATTTATTCATTTCGGTTTTCATTTATTCTATAGTGGCCTTAGTTGCCATTACTCAATCACAACAGTCCTAAGGAGGTAATTGTCAGGCCTGCACATCTGACACCCAGATGATGAATTAAGACGATGCTCATGATCGCTGGCCAGGCAGCTGTTCCCCGGCACAGCTGCCGCTGTTCCTTTGGTTGTCCCCTCGGTCTGAAGAGGGATTTCTTTTATTCAGCAGGGAGCGTGTCCTTCACTAAGTACCAAGTCTCTAATGATCTCTCAGCGGAGCCCGCAGTCACACTTCTCATTATGAAATAGCTGCGCCCACTCACTTGCGCTTCACTTCCCCGCTTTTGAGGCACGCGCCTGTGAATGCAGTTCTTGGAATTCACGGAAGCAGAAAAGACGGCATGTGGAGAGTAAACACAACCCCGGAGGTTATACACTATGAGACCTTATAAGGCGGCGGGAATGCCGCGATACGGCGATAGAAAGCGGGAAGGTCCCTTGTTAAACTTCCCATCTGAATCGTACTTAAGGGGGTAGAAATACACATGGACCAATCAGAGCCAGCAGGCAGGGTTTACTGGGCTGTAGGGGTCCTGAAAAGCCAACAAAAGCCTGAATGCAATGAGCGAGTTGATATACACAGCGATAGACTGATAGTGACCCGGTTGAGGTGGTGATGTTGTCACGCACACAGCAGGTGAAACTCATCAGAATAAGCTTTTGCTACATTTTTGTGAATTGGCCTGCTGTTGGTTCCAGCTTTCGGAGAGTGTGTGAAACAACCCGTCGCCCCCTCCGATGAGAGTCAACACCCACAGCCAGGTGGTCCCTGTGCTCGCTGAGCCCTCTCTTTCTGCTTCCTTCCAAACATGTGCGAGGCCACTACGGCATCCGTTTTAGCAGGGAAGCCGTAAACACATTCATCAAGGTTTCATCAAACACAAAAACTGACTCATCAAACACGAATCGTCAAGGTTTCAAGAGGCCATCAAGGTTTTACTTCCATAATTCATCACGCTCCACTGAAGTCCGGGATGCAAATGAAGTGCCTAAAAAGTGCTTATAATGGAGGGAGAATGGGAGCATATGTCTCCTCGGAGCGAATGCGTGTGCACTGCTCTGTGGTGGTACATTTACGAAATCTCAGTTTCATGGTCAGTAGCAATTGATTGGGTTTAAAATAAAATAAAATAAAAAAAACTTCCACTGTGGGATGAATGTACAGGTGTCAGCAGATGGAGGTCAATGATGTTTTTAACCCTTTGCTTTTCAAAATGTTTGCGGACAGAAGACCAAAATTGTCTGTCCACTTAACGGCACTTCACAAAAGAAGAGGAGCGGCTGAATTTCCATCTCTGTCTCGGTAAACAAAACCCTCAGGCCACAGCAGAAGGCAGAAGCTCTCCACCTCAGAGCCCCACAGTGCATTTACTGATTCCGTTCCTTCCCGATGGGAAGATGTTTGAGGCTAAATGTTGCCTCTCTGTGTGTGTGGGTGCGTGTGTGTGTGTGTTTTCACTTTACACGTAGGCCAGTTCACCTTGACACGCATTTGACACGCCATAGAAGAGAGCGGAGCTGGTTCAGCGTGGACGCGTCATCGCTGAGCAAAACAACTTAAGACTCTATTCACAGGGTGATGCGTGACCTTGTGTTCTGTTTCCTCACGAGTTCCAAAATACAGCCCGAATCCACCCGGAAAAAGCAAAAGGGATTACTTTTCCATTAAAAGTGGAGTGACACTGGTTTTATGTTCTTCCCTCGCCTTTACCGCCACCCCTGCAAGGGCACAGTGCATTTCAAGAGCCGTCCATGAATGTTACAAAATTGATTTTATTTTTAAAAGAAAATCTTTTTTTTTTTTTTTTTTTTTCTGAAGGCTCCATGCATTCTTTGCGGGGCTGCTTTTATTTATTTTTTAGGATGGATTTGGTTGTTGCCATGAACGCCGTGGCATGGTTTCATCCGTCGATCCAAATTACTTTTTTTAGCCATGAAATCAGTGCTGTGCAGTTTTGCCGTGAACAGTTTTGCCCTTTATCTCCTTCACGGACCTCGTGTATTGGCTGTTATTTCACGAGGGTTGCATCAGCACAATACATCATAGGGAAAAATGTTTTTTATTATTAATGATTGCTTACAATTAGTCAGTTAAAACATAGGAATTAAAGCTTAATAAGCTCCTCCAGTCTGGGAATACGTGTGGATCTGGTTCTGGCTGGAGCTCAAACATGGAAGCGTTCCCCGTAGCACCGGAAGCCTTATTGCACACTGACAATCAAATGATGAAACTAGTCCGAAAGGCGACACGGTGCTGCAGTGGTTCGTGCTCAGCGCGTTTCCATAAAACATTTTTTGTAAAATGCATTAGGGAATTTGCATCTGAAATTTGATGAAAACAGCATCATTGGAAACAGTTTTCTCTAAATCACATTATAGTGACTAAAGTTCAGACTTTTGCTTCAGGTAGACAATGTTTGCTGAAATCCTATATGCTGTAGCTAAACTGTGTGTAGTTTGTTCATTTGCATGAAATCACATGAAGGGACTGCAGGTCGAGCATTTATAAGAAAAAAAAAAAACTGGATTTAAATTAAAGCCGCCTGACAGATATCACAAAACTGTCATAAGTGTTTCAGGTGTGTGTAGAATAAAATCAGTCCCACACAATCATTGGGTCAGATGTCATTTTTGACCTGTCACACACACACACGCGCGCTGTCATAAACCTAATGAATGCAGCTGTAGCCCTGCTGTTTGCAGGAATGGCAGCATTCATTACGGTGGACAAACATCACTGAAGGGAACCGGAGGAAGTGTGAAGGCAGTAATGGGCACCGATAAAGTCTTGCGCAGCGTCTGTGTTCAAACCTAATAAATAAATAAACAAAGCGGCAGACGAGGCCGCCGCCCTGTCTGTGATGGAACAATTGTGTTTTCCAGGGCGTAGATCCATTTGGATTTCCGCTTCAGCAAAGCCACCCGCCATCAGTCTCTGTTGTGTGCAAGTTGCACTGTGATTAAGTGTTTTAATTCACTTCCTGGTAGACCTGCACCCGCTCACTCTACTCCCTTCTTCTTTTCCAATTCTTACAAAAGCTCATCACAACTTTTGACAATTGCCAGGGAGACAATTTAAACCTGCCGCTTTCACTTGCAGGTGGGACCACTGCAGGTGAAGCAGGTGCACAACCAGGTTTGCACAGTTTCTGTGCCGGCAGAGGACAAACAGCTTGCAGAAATACCCGGGTGGATGAGAAAAGATAGAAAACAGCAGAAAATAAACCCCGTCTTGACTCTCTGCTGCTGCGGGGATGAATGTTGCATCTCAAAATGCTCTGAGCAGGTTATGGTCATATTACATTTGCATACAAGTCGGGCATCTGCTTGTTCCCTAATCTTGACAGCTCTAACAGGCTGCAGGGTGAGCAATGCCTTATGCGGTGAAATGAAGTTGACCCAACCTTGCAGAGTGAAGTTTCTTTCCCAGTGTTTTCTTATTAAATGTCTGTCTTAAATGTCAAGTTGGGTTCCTTCCTGCCGGATTTCACATATTTCTGAAATCCTGCCACCGTGATTAAAGAGAAACCTGGGATTCGTTCTGACTGGTGCCCCCGTTAACCCTGCCTGACATTTTCAGCTCGGGTTAGATAGACGACTAGGAATGGTAAACACTTGAATTGATGGCTATGTTTTTTAAGTCTTTGGAATCCTCGAAACGCATGGCAACACTTGTCTCTTTCACCCCTTTCCGTGCATGGATGAACTTGGAGCTGAGACCGAGCATCCACGGCTTCGCTTGCTCATTAGTAGAGGCAAAGCCATTGCAATTACACTGACATCTCGATGCCTTTCATGGTATTTTTGGTGAAGCACTCTTGGGTGATGGACACTCCCCAACAGAGACTGCTGGGGTCAAGGATTAAACCCCAGTCCAGGATTGGTCGATATCTGCTTTACCACGCAGAAGTGCAATTGTTTCTTTGAGCTCATTTAATTCTGATATTATCAATGATAAAAGTGTCACGGTGAAAACATGCTATCTTTTTTGGAAGGGCAGAAGGGGACTATTGGAAAATTTCACCCTGACACGTCATCGCTCTGACCCGTGTTACCAGAGTCAAGGTTGATACCAATTAATTCCAATTTTAGCACATTCCAAAAACAGCAGTGTTTTTAAGTGCCTGATGTCAAAGAGTTAAAGCAGCAAAGTTTGTTTTTTTTCATCTTGCCTCTCACAGGTTTGCTGTTGAAAATTTCAACAAACATCACCAAGAATTCCCAGTGGATTGCATGAAAGAAAAAAAAAAAAAAAAAAAAAAAAAAAACGGTGATGTTGCAGTTCATATAACAGGAACAACGACTGTAAAAACATGTCATTAGTACTTTGGAGAATGTTGTGCAACCGAATCCTGAAACACTTGGTGTGTTTTTGGTAGCTAGCAATGGTAAGCCGACAAAAAAGAAATTGGGGGGGGGTCACATGGTGTGATTTAGGGGTTACAGAAGTATGCAAAATAATAATAAACATAAAACCTTTGTAATCAAAAAATTAACTTGATGGATGTAAGAGGTTGTTTTAATGGGAAATAAGATTTGTGGGCAGCTGGCTTTCTAATTGTTGACCTCTATTATCAACATTCCAGATTTGTTTTTTTTTTTTTTTTTAATCAACCACTTAAGTGTGACTCCATTCAAAAGGGAACGCGCCCCCTATCATTAGCCTCCATTTAGCAAATTACAGCCTCCGCTGGCAGTGGCAGGCTTTTCCGCTGAATGAAGACCTCTGTTGATAAGACGGATGTTGTGACGTCTGCTGCCTACAAACTGACGTCGGCGGTGACACAGAGCGTGCGATGGCAAAACCAACCAAATGCCCCGCACTCGTCCGCCAGTCGCATCCCGTTCCAGTCGCCCCGCGGCTAAATTTTGCCGACATGTTCAGTTCTACCAGCGAGATCAGTGAACCAATTAAGGCGGTCCAATTAAAACCTGGTTCCAGCTGAGACCAGCACGCCTTGTGCCTAATGGTTTCGTTGTAATTAGCTCCAGAGAGATAAGCCTCGGGGATACACTCCTCCCACTGTTAGACATATCACTAATGCGCACGAGCACACATTCCATTATATATTCCAGGCAATTCCACCTCGAAAGTTATTGATCTGAACGGGAAAGCAAAATAAAGTTTTCACTACTTTTATTCCTGCGTTGTCATGGTGGAAAAGCCGTCAGTAGCTTCCATCGCCCCTAGAATTGCGCAAAACCTAAATATCGCAATAGAAAACTGGTAATAGAAACACCTAAACTTCGAAGATCCTCTCAAATATCGCTAAAAGTGTTAATGGAATTGTTTTCTTTTCTTAAAGATCTCTATGCACTTGATCAGCCTACTGCAACGTCAGTAAACAAAGATGCAAAGCAGGCACAAAGAGGAAGTAGCAACCGCCGAGAGTAAGACTGTTTCTGCCTCAGCAGGCAGAGAGACGAGGTGGGAGCTGACAGCCGCGTGTCAGACATGCACCTTTATTAAGACGGCGATAAAGGAAAAAAAGAGCTGTCGACAAAACCATCATGGTTGAAACATTCAATTAAGGCTGAATGGCAGCGAGCACAGACGCAGCAGGATTTGTTCTTTTTTTTTTTTTTTTTTCTAAATGTCAATTTCTTTATTTCTTAATGCGATTTGAACAAAACCGTTGGCAGTAGTCGACGAACCCTCTCTTCGGCAGGTGTCCTGGGAGAACTCCTGCTGTCTGAGGTTGAGTTCACACCTGGATCGATTGGAGACGTTGCTCCGAAGCAAAGACACCTTTTCCCCTTGTAGATTTCAGTCAAACGCTGGAGGAGTCCGTCCGCTGCAAGAAGTGTCAGACAGAGTGTTCACACTTTGGCAAAGGCCTGTTCTTATAAGAAGGAGTCAATAACAACTCATTCTTTGCTGTCGCAAAGCAGGACCAGCAGGCATGAGACAATGACGCAACTGCGTGGATAAAAAGGGTGACGTGTGTTTCAGCCCTGCTGACAATTCTGTGTTTGCATGTAATGGAACTATGGACATTTAATTTGGAGCAGCTCACTGATTCAGGAACAAAGAAAAATGTTCTGGGTGTGAAAGAACCGAAACTGTCCCTTGGCACTATTGACAGCCAGTGCAGCTGTGTTCACTGGATTAGGACCGTTCATGAGTGATCAATATTAAGTATAATATTGTGATCAATAGAGTTAAGTTATTTCCGGTCATCTAAACAGGCACATAAAACAACCACAAAATGGGAAAAACCTCATCAACACACATGTAACACCATGAATCGTGACAAGAAAATATACATTTTTAACAGTTCAAATAAGAATAAAATTATGAAAAATAAGTCCTTGAAACACAATATATTTATATTATATGTGTGAGTAATATGTATTCAAAGTTTATATCATTTAGAGAGACGAAATGAAAGAGTTTCAGAAAGAATTAGTATTGACACATCAGTGGCATTCTCCAAAAAAAAAAAATGGCATACCAAACTAAGGGGTCAATATAGAAATTCAATATTTCACTGCTGAGGAGAGGAGAGCACCATTAGCTGATACAGCAGGCCAACCAGCGGGATCATCTTCAGGGTCTTCGTGTAGCGGCGGTGAAAAGGTTGTCACGGCTTCGTCTGGCCGTTAAAGAACCCAATTTCATTCCTTTGTATTGGGGCCACTTTCACTCAGCGTTGCAGTGAAGATAAGAAAGACGGAGGCGTGGGGGCAGCTAACCAAGCTCCATATTTACACCTCCTTCAAAGGGCAGCGGATGCTTTATGAGGATAGATGACTCTAACGACTGTGCCATAAATGTTCCGGCCACAGCCAAGGCAGCCAAAGCTGCAGAGGCCAAACGGAGGCAAAAATCTCATGTTTACATAAACTTGTACATGAGCACATGTGTGTTTTTTTTTCCCCCGTCTCACATATATGTTTCACTAATTGACAAGTATTGATCTGAGGGTTTATGTAGCGCTGCCTGTTATGTATCTGCGGTAATATATTCCCTCGGCGCCTTAACCATGATATTACTCTCACATTGTCCCCATGACCTTGTGTGTGTCAGGTTTTAGTGAACATGGGTAATAATGTGGATAATTGCAGACAAATACAGGCTGGAAAAATAAAGAGCGAACGGCACATAAGTCACGCTGCTTAGCCCGGGACCGCTTGCAGAAATTCTCCATGCCGCCGTGTTCGTGCTATCGCCCATGATTTATTGATTTCGCTCCTTGTAATGTGTAATGCGTTTGCTTTTTATTGCCTTGCACGGGCCGCGGCTAATAAAACATCCTGACGCCATGACACGCAGTACGGACAACGAGACAAAGACCTAAAAAAGGAGTTCGCCCGGCGTGCAGACAGAGATAAACGTTAAGAATGTGCTAATTAAAGAAGCCAATTGAGGTGACAAGTCTCTGTTTTGTACACCTGAAAGCGAACTTGGAGTGGTCAAATAGCACAGAGCGAGAACCTGAACGTAAAGAGGCCTCTTCTCGCTGACAACAAGAACCTTTCCGGCCGCTGCTCTTGTTTTTTTGTTTTCTTTTCCTCTTGCAGAAGAGCAAACACAGACTGAGCAAAAGCGCGGGGAGATTGTAGGGCGGCAGTGTAGATGAGGGACCCTCCGACGCAGCCTTGTAAACAGGCATGAATTTAGTGGAATGGCAAGATATCGGATTAAAAACCAATGTTGGCATTGCAGTAATCTGAGGTCATTCTGGGGGTGTTTGGGCTGATGGATGAAAGCACAGAAAAGTCTGAAAAGTTCATTCGAGCAGCAACAACAACAAAAAAAGAAACATGAAAAAAAAAAATCCTAATATGTGTGAAATATGATCCCTGGCTATTTAAAGGGCACATTCTGGTTGGGTAATCCTGCTCAATCCCTAGTCAGAGAAGGCAGAGCGGCTCTTGTTGTCACGGTGGGCGTATCGATTCAAATATCGATAAGTCCAATACTAGTGTTGGTATCGACATGAATCCTAGGGTATTAAGATGAAGATTTAAGATTTGTATGTATGTATTGAATTTGTAAGAATTGATCACACTATTTAAACTCCTACAGGCCCATAACTTCGGAATCGACTCATCTCATAAAATGATTGCGATGATGGAAAATTCCAACCAGAAAAAATGGATGGATCATGGATGGCAAACTAGCAAATCTTTCTTTATGAGGACTGCTGCTCTAAGTTGAGAAAGGCATCGTATGGCATAGGCCAGGGGTGGGCAAACTTTTTTTTGCAACGGGCCACATGACAGACCTGCATCGTGTCGGCGGGCCACGGAAGTTTTGTTGACCCAGTGGGGACAGAGCACGCTATCGCGCTACGCTAACGTGTCAAAGTTACGTGCGGGCAAAGGTTCATTGGGGGTGGGGGGGTGTTGATTTATGACTGGCTTGACGCGGGCTGGGCAGAGACACGCAGCAGGCCGGATGTATGCAGACCACTATATTGCGGATGTCTTACAGAGGCCTCGGAGATGACAGAGGTGTCTGCGTAAAAAAGACGGACATCTCCTATCTGAGAAAAGCTAAAAGAACTCTCATGGGTCTCATGGGTGGGAAGTGCCAGAATACCGCTGGATAAGTAAAAACTGTCAACCAGGCTGAAGTTCGGCTGAGGCAGAGGTGGTTGCAGAGCGTGCTGAGAGATGTTCATGGGTGGGCAGAGCGCAGATCTGGAGAAACGGCGACAGAAAGAAAAACCCCAGTTTGAAGCCTGGACGCGCAGCCAAGGCAGTGAATGGAGCTGTGATTAAGCCAGTGAGCAGTCGCTCTCACAGGGAGCGGCCAAATGCAACCTTGGCGATTTTGTGGGTGGAAGAATATGTGCGCGAGTCTTTTGTTAATTGGCCTTGTGATGTCATGAGTGGGTCTTGAGTGGGAAGAGTTTCCCTGATCTGAGACCTTGACGCTAGCAAAAAAAAACGCCTTGGCTGAAATAAACATTTTTTTTTTTTTCCAGAAAAGCTCAGAACTCACGTGTCAAACTCAAGGCCAGAATCTGCCCCGATGCCTCATTTCACAACGCCTCAGCAGTCCTTGAAAAGTGTATGTTTGTCTTAAAGTTTGTGCCGCATTAACCTGTGCTCACATATATTTTTTCCCGTGCATATATGATGTTGAATTTGAATAAATGGTATTTAATACAGGGACATATACTTGACCTATACGTTAAGGGGTGATTACATCCTAACAATGATGTTAGTTTGGTTTACAGTGCTTGAAATGTGAGATTTGAGATTTTGAATTAAACGCTCAACAATATGCCCATAAATATCCTCCACGATCTCAAAGGAGATAACCCGACACATTATCTGCAATGCTTTCTATGTTTTGACAAGTATGGGAAGCACCTCAGGGACAATGCTTGAAAATGGGGCTTTTTAAGAAAATAAATAATAAAAAGAAACATCACTGAAAATGAAAATAATTTAATTTCTACAGAATTTCTGCAAGAATCTCTTACTGGTATTTCCATCCACACCAGTGGTTTGGTAGCAGTTATTCTCTTCAAAGGACAGTTATTAGTCACTTTTCAGCCAAGTGAAAACAAATCAGATTCCCTGCAGATCTGTCACATTTATTCTGTCACACTTATCTTATTTTATATTTTTATTTTATTTTTATTCTGCCTATTGCACCGTGGGTCTGTGAGGATTGAAATTTCATTCATTCATATCATATGTCCAGTTTGTGTGATGTTTGACAATAAAGTTGAGTTGAGTTGAGTTGATTTCAGACTCCACATTCTCAAAAATCTAGCCTTCCTGCTTTTTTTTTTTTTTTTACTTACATTTTTTTTTTAGATAAATTTGGCTCGCTCCTCCTCCTGATGGATCATAGACTCTTACCCTTAAAAAAGAGAGAGAGAGAGGGAAAGAAATCTGAATAGCGGAAGCGGGAAGCGCGGGGAGATCTTTTGACAGACATTTCTTTCACTTCCCTGGAGACGCTGCAGGAGACACACAGCCATCAGGCATGGGAATCTGAGCCGGGGAAAAGGCTTGACAGCGGAGCCTTGGGCAACCGGGTGTATGCCCTTCTGCAGCGCCATGAGAGACAGAGGAGTGCGAGCACAGATAGTGGAGTGGAGATGAAAACGATAGAGGGGAACTGTGTGTGTGTGTGTGGGTGTGTGTGTGTGTGTGTGTGTGTGTGTGTGCGTGCGTGCGTGTGTGTGCACATGTGTGTTGGTGGAGGGGTTGGGGTTGCGGGAGTGTTTTCCGAACACAACGAATAGCAGTGGATGGCAGGAGGTAGGAAAGAGGGATGGGAGGATCGTGTACCGCAGCCATCTGGCCCCTCCAGTGATCCAGAACACTGACACTGGCAGCTGACGACGAGGAAGAGGAGGAAGGAGAAGTGGAGCAGAGGAGCCTTCACTCCTGGGTTTTAAGGGGTGAAGGCTGCGTGTATGGCGGGTAAAAAATAAAAAAATAAAAAACTTGGGCGGAGCACAGAACCGTTGCGCCGCCGTAATCTTTGGTTGCTGCCAAGTGCACCAGAGTGCGGACGAAGAGACGAGTGAGTTCTGAACGAATTGTTAAATACTCCTCAAGTAGTCCACTGATTTGTGAGTCCTGCCTCCCATCTCGATTGACTCACTGACTGACTGGTCCATGTTACCACTAGCTAACTCCATCTCAAGACAACGTTGTCACCATGGAGACGTAGCCACGTTAAACTAACCTCCTAAAGCTGGCAGCTGCAATCTTGGCTGGACCACTGTGTCACATTTTTAACCTTACTTTGCTTGCTAATGATAATGATACCTCTCTGGATTGGAAATCTGCCCTTCTTGTCCCCTTGCTAATGGGAGGTGACCCTCGTAAATGAAATGTTCACAGGCCGATCTTTAAACTCTCTGTTCTGGCTAAGGTGCTTCAATCCCAGTGACCAGGTAAAAGACTTTCTGGCCACCAACTCTGTTCTGTCACCATTTCAGTCAGGTTTTCACAAAAACCACAGTGCTGCCATGAAGGTCATAAATGGTATCATTAAAGCTCTTGACAAAAAGCAGTGCTGTCTGTCCCTCTTTACATTGATTAAAAATGATACTGTCGATCATGTCACTCTAGTCAAACAATTTTAACCTATTGTTTTTTTCCTCGGTTTTCAAATTATCTCACAAGCAGTACCCACGTTTAGATAAAGGGTTCCACCCTGTCGGTATTGCAAAGTGAAAAAGGACGTCCCTCAAGGATGTGTGCTGTGCCCATTATTATTCACCATTTACATAAATAATCTTGGACAGAAATTCCAAACTCAAATTTAAATGTCTACGCTGATACTTTCATATATTGCACAGCACCCAAGCAGCGGCTGTGGTGTCTCATTTGAACTCCACCTTCCCCTCCCTGCTGTGAGGCTGGACTGTGATTGACTGAGTCACTCAGTAGCTCAGTAGCTGTGGTTGACTGACTCAAACGACTCAATCCCAGCCTCTCCTTCGCGAGTGACTCATATGAACCACAGTCAGTTCAAATAATGGAGTTTCTCATCACGAAGTGAGACCTCCCTCATGGTTATCAAGCTGATTTTGCTCCCCGGTCATGTTCCTGTAGTTCGGGTAAAAGCATAAAAAAAAATCACCTGAGTTTGCTCAGAGCTGCAGGTTCAGCCGAGGCAACTAAACTCACAGAACGCGCAGATCAAACGGCACAGTGCGTGATTTTGTTGGGGAAGAAATGTTTTAATGGCCTTTCAAGTGAAAGGGAAATGTGAAAACGTTTACCATGTAACTTTATGTTCCCGGCCAGCTGGTGCAGTAACAGGTTTTTGTTCGCCGACAGTCTGATACTGATTCTTCTTGGAGCATGGACTGCTAAATAGGGGTGTACCCTGGCTGCTTTTAAATGAAATAAGGCTTGTGAGGGTTTGGTTTGGAAACGCGGCCTCCTCGATAGTAGCCTGTTCACACGCAGGAACGGTTCGAGGTCTCATATCTCGTCCCAGCAGATGGCACGCATGTGTTCGCATGGCTGAGCACGCAAGCACAGGCAGCCGACCGCACAAAGTACATTCGCAAAGTTGAAAGGAAACAAGTGAGGTTTTGTATCAAAAACCATTCTGATTCGTCACGCAGCAAATGGGGAGGTACAAAAACAGTGTTTGGAGAATCATTTGAGAGGGTTGGCCTGGACTGGGTTGGAGATCCTTCCCTTAGCGAACAGGATGTTCTCTATGCCAAGTCCCTCCAGCACATCCATGTCCTCACTTTTCATTGTTTGCCCACTTTTTTCATTTGACTTTTGAATTTAATGATTGCTTAATCATTAAATTTAAGCAATTGTTCTGAAATTGTTCTGGTTCTTTTTACTGCTGGAATATCAACTGAGTGAATTCCGCTTTTCATTTTAATCACGTGTTCATGTTGTGGTTGTTGTTGTTGTTGTTATTTGCATCATACTTGACTTTCTGGCCAATACAAATATAATCCGCCAGAATAATCCCTCTGGGAAATGTGTTGGCCCCTCCTGAAAGTAAACCTTTAATGAAGTTATGATGGATGTTCTCCCAAGGGCAAAAATGAGAAGGGCAAGAGTGAGATTTTTTTTTTCTCTAAAAATCTTTAATTGACTGCTGTGTCTTTCAAAGTACTCAAAAAAAGATCATGACTAAAAATTTTATAACCTCCTGCTTGTGAGACATGTTGGATTCACCGTGTGTGTGTTGAGGACGGTGTCTGCAGATCAAACAGCTGCGCTCAATGTCTCATGCAAATATATACATATATATATATTCTATGTATTTAGACTATGTATCGGCTTTGCCTTTTTTCAAACAGAACAGAACAGAAGAATACACTTTAAGGGCTCAGCCATAAATTACAAGAAAAATACTTATAAGCACAAGTTGTAATGCATGGAGACAATTATTCAAAGTTTTGTCTGTGTGTCAAATGCAGCAAATTAATATTCAAGGCAATTAAACTTTAACTCACGCTTATGCTGGCCTAAAGTGATCCACTATCTTTAGGTGGGGGGGAAAAAACTACTTTTCTTCTCTTTCTACTGTGAAGCTGAGTCAGTGAGGACAACACAACTAGACGCACACGATCTCTGTGACCTTTCCGAAACTGACATGGCGCTGTACAACACCGGCGCCAGCACTGCTCTGCCTTTCCTCTCACTTTTTTTTTTTTTTTTTTTTCACATTTTTATTTTTTATTTTTTGGTCTCCTCTGCTCATGCGGGATCAGCACGTCTTTGTGTATGCGGGCTGGCAGCCTTCAACCATGTTCACCACCCCAGAAGGAGAAGCAAGCCTGTCCCAAAATCGCTGAGGCGGATTAGCTACCCCTCCCTCCCCATCCCGTACCCCTCCCCCTCCCGTTTCAACATCCTGACTGGGCGAAGGCTCTGGAACAACAGGCTTACAGGGTTGCCAGAAGTTTAGGCATTAGTTGAGGTGACCCCCTGAGTTTCAGAACTCAAAATGGAGAATGTGAAATCGCTGTGTCACTGGTTGCAAAGCAACAATTCCCTTTGTCCCTGTTTCGTTTGTTTGACACTTTTGCGATATACCTCTATAGGGATACGTCCGAAAAACCACCTCATGAGGGCGTCAAAACCTTTTAGCCATATTTAAGGGCTTTTTTTTTAAAAGTTTAGGTGTTTCCATTACCAGTTTTTTGTTGCTATATTTAGGTTTTGCGCAATTCTAGGGGTAATGGAAATGCAGCTTGTGTTCGCGAAACACCGCAGTAACAGCATATGCCAGGACTGGTGCAGTCAGACACGAGGTCAACAGCGCCGCCCTGCAGGAGGCCGCCTAGCACGCCGAGCCTTCAACGTCCACGCAGAGAGACGTGAACAGCCGACTCGCACCGGCGTAGCCTGCAAGCATCACGTTGCGAGGCATCGGCATGAAAGAAGAGGGGATGCACGCGGAAGCCTGGGCGCTCAGAGTTGCTGCCTGCTGTTACCCACCGACCTGGTGAACGGCCCGACCATCAAAGCGAAGTCAAATTCAAAAGTTATTCACGACGCCGTGCAGAGGTTAAGCAACACAAAGCGGGGAGCCGCGAAAGGCAAGAATACATTTCCCTTCCCTTTACATTATTCATTATGCCGAATGCAGAGAGAGAAACAGAAAAGAATAAAAAAATAAAAAAAAAACGCCAGGTTCTGTCTTTGATACCGGCTTTGACTGTAGGAAGCTGCATGGAAGAATGGACCCTGGGGCAAACAGGCACAAAAAAAAAAAAACGACATTTAGATAAGCTGACCGTATCTTGTGGTCTTGCTGAATGTAAAACAAAAGTTTTGGGGTTTTTTTGTTGTTTTTTTCGTCACAGTCACCAGCTTTGGAGAGCAGCCATGCCTCAAAAATAAGCGTCTTCTTGAGTCAGTCAGAGACATTTTCACCATTTCACAAAAAAGAAAAACTCTTGCTCTTGCGAGGCAATGCCGCTGTCGTCCACTTTTCCCAGAGGACGAGGACAGACAACTGCTCTTTATCCGAGCTGAACTCGAGACCCTCGTGACTCACCCGCCGTCTCGGGAGACGTGAGCAGCCAGCCAGAGGTGGGCCCAACTTTCCCGACACCCTCTGGGTCAGGACTCGCTGATGGCCGGGGCAGGATGGGGACAAGTGACGGGATGACCGAGCCTTCTAATTACCAGGTTGCCTTGTAATCCATCCACAGGTGGCAGGACGAGGCCGCTCAATTTTCGGGCCCCTGAGTCAAGGTGGCGGGATCGGCGTCTTCTGCAAGTTTAAGCCATTCATCTCCAGACCATTGATTAATTGTTTTAGCATGCACACCATGCCTAATCTCTTCTAATTAATCAATTGTCAAAGCGCAATAATTAATTCACAACAGACAGCTCTTTCAGAAAAAAACTGCAGCTTATTTAACAAAACGTTCAGCAGTGACAGAAGCACTTGTTTTTCGACGTTTAAATTGGCTCCAATGTTTACAGAAAAAAACAGATTTTAGGCTTTATTCCAGTTGAAACTTGATATACCTTTGATCGTTCTTAATTGCGTAACACCTGCTTCTGCTGCAACATTGTGACAGAAGGGAAATTAAACAAAACATGCACATGAAATTTGGAGAAAGACAAAAATGTCCAACCTATTTTATTTCAAGTACTTCTTTGATTACTTTTTCATACTGTAACAATTGCCAGGAACTACAATACAATATTACTGACGGGGTGACTGAAATGATCAAATGAATTTCACCATGCTGTATAAAATAAAGATGCAGGCACGTTTAATGAGGAGAGGAGAATCAGCAGGGTGTGTTGACGGCAGTGGAGTAGTATTGCCAATGATCCCAGATGGGCGGAGACAGTGAACTGCATACCGTCGGCTCAAAGTTACAAATTGTTGGCGGCACACTGTCTTTACTATTGATCCCGGAGAGTGTGTTGCTTTCCAGTCACATCAAAGTCTTGTGCGGTGCAGTGCGGTGAAAGGTGTCCTTGTGGGGCCGACACAGAATGGAAACCGTGAGTGCCATCATCTGCGTTCTCCTCTCAAGGACAGTCCTGAGGTCTGCTCTATTATACCCTGCTCTTTACAAAAGGTGTTTTCCAACAGCAACTCCTCGGGCAAATTCCCAAATCAGAGTGTTCCAGGGTGAGTTAAACAAAAAATGTGACTCAAGTCAAAATCCACACAGAACGAGGATGTAGCTTGTAAAAAAAAAAAGATTTTAAAAATTCCTCAAAACTCTTTTTTTCGATATCTAAACCTCCTGTTGGAATGTTGGTGGAATATTTTGCAATTAAAATGAAAATCTACAAGGGACCGCCACATACGGGTTGGCTACCACAGAAACATGGGCAGAGAAAATAGATGTGTCGGTGGGAATCAACAGATAGGAACTTCGACACTGTGAAAAGAAAATATGCTGGGGGGGGTTTAAGAGCACTCCATGAACCAGGCTTTTCAACCACGCAGAACCACAGGAAAGCTGTGAAAAAGTTCAACCCGGGTGCTTGCGTCAAACATGGCACGGAGAGAAAAACACCACAGGATGGAAATGTTCGGTATTTTGCAATTGACAAATTGACAAAACTCATCGGAAACTCACAGTTTTTCCTTCTGTCTCACTCTTCTTCCCTTGTGGTCATGAATTGACATCGAGAAAATACTCATTACCACCAGCCTCAGTCTCAGCAGCACGGCATCCGTCTCTGTCCGTACACGGCATACGTGTGTTAAAAAAAAAAAAAAAGACAAGATAATGATTGAAATTCACATAAAGAACATGAAGGACACACCAGAACCTTTGACGGTATAGAAAAGGTCGCCCCCGGGTCATTGTCGACGTCCACTAAGTGCTTTTATATGGTCGAACTGCGGCACCTCAGTGTGTGGGTTCCTGCGCACCTGCATTTTAATATCATGGACTGACACAACAGTGTTATTTATGTGTTTTTCCTCATACAGCAACTGCTGGCAAAAAGCAAGAAAATTAAGACTTTTCCTTTAGGATTAAAGGGCAGAAAAATAGACACTGCTTACTGGACCGTCACCAGAACAATTCTACATTTCTGTGATGTTATTCCAGCGGGTCAATAATAGTATTTAAAATTGATACAATTTATTCATTTATTCATGTTCTATATCTCCTTCTCCTGCACTCAGGGGTCACAGGGTGCTGGAGCCTATCCCAGCTGCCTTCAGGCAAGGACGGGGGTCACAGGCTCCACAAGTTGCCAGTTTAGCCACATAGAAGAGAAGACAAACAACCGTTTGCACTCGTGCCCACTCCTACGGACAATTTAGAGTTCCCAGTTCGCCTCACATACGTGCTTTATTATTTTTATTATAGCAAATGATTGCTTTTGCAACATAGCACAGAGCCAGCAGACATGTCACACAGCCTTTGAACAAACCGTTTCAACAGTGAAGACGGCCCATCCAATCAGTGTATACAGTGTACGTATGCGTGGAGCAAAAGAGATTATTAAAGTCTTAAAAAGTCGATGCATGTGCAATATGTGCAGAAGTGTACGTGCCTTGCCAAATGTGCTGCTTTTGCAGCAGCTCAACCTTGACTTCTTTCCGCGCATGCAAACCGCTATAGCGCTATAGCTCGCCGCAGCTCCCTCTGCCTTTCTTCTTAAATTCAACCAACTGGCAGATCTGCCAGTGCTTTCTTTTTCTCTTTGCCGTCACATAACGCCGGCAAGTTATGCAGTGACATAAGAAAAAAAGCAGAAAGGGGGGGCGTTGTCTTTCAGAGGACATTCTTGCCAAGGCTAGTCGTTTTGAATTTATTTTTTTTTTCATTATTTTTTTTTTTTTTTACGAAATTCTGTCTTCCCACTGGCTCTAGAAAGCCTTGAAGAAAATGGGAAAACCCCAGCAGCTTGGTGATTCTTTATCCAACTAAAATGCAGTTAGAAATCAGAGTTAGCACGAATGAATATATTTTTTGGGGAGCGAAGACACTCACTCCATTCCGGAATTGTTTGTATTTGTGAATGTGCATGCATACGTGTGTGTGTGTGTGTATATAAACTAACTATAAACACGCCATCACAGTGTCGCTGCGTCCCCCGATGAATCCTCTGCAACGAGAAAAAGAAAGACTGCCACGCTATACCGCTGATTCAAATTGAATGAGTCCATGATCTAAATGCAACACTTGGCTCCTGGGGTCACAGTCATTACCCTCTCCCCATTATGTGGCGCAAGGCCAACAAAACACAGACAGACGGTGAGTCATCCCCCACTTAGCATTTCCGATGGCAGCTCCTTGGCCCAATGAAATTAACCAGCATTTAACGTGGGTGCCGAGACCGGGGCAGGCGGCTGAATTAAGTCGGGCTCGTGTCCCTTCGCCGTCACAAGTGGATTATTTTTTTGGTTGGTTTCGGTGTCGGAGCAATTTTACGAAAGCAGTGGTAAATTTCAAGCCCTTTTTTAGGCGCTTTGAACAATTTTAATCCCAGAATCCAAACGAAGGAGCTGGATTGCAGAGTTCTCGGGTTAATGTCGGTTCGCCTCAGCTGAGAACTCTGTGGAAATTGCCAGAGAGTTGCCAGAAAGTTGAGGCTGAATTGAGGTCTGAGGTCGGAACGTCTCCATTCTCTCTCACAAAAATAGACAGCTTCACACTTCTAGAGCCTGATTCTTTTCAAATTTTTTTCTATTTTCCATCAAATTTTCCTGAAAATGCACTCAACTTTAAGGAAGCCCACCTGATAGTGTCCTGAATACGAAACGCGCTGTCAGGCAGGCTTCCTTAAGAAATGTTATGCGCTGCAACTTTAATGAGCATAGGTCTGTCCGTGCACAAACACACCCTTGTTGATGGCAAATGTTCCATGTGAAAGTTCATTAGTCAAGCCTTTAAGCTTGGCCTTTGGTGGGGGACCAGATGCACCTTGTTACTGGCTTGATGTCTTGATCATTATCGCGGTGCTGGTCACTCAGACACGGTGTCTCTTCACCCGCTTAATGCTTCCTTAATTGATGACTTGGCCGCGATGCGAGAGCACACACCTCCAATCTGCGCTGTTTTGCAGACAGCCCAACTAATCAGGACACTAAGTCAGCTCGTCATCGACACGGCCTCCCAAAGTGGTGGACAGCGATTCATATACATGGACCCAATTTGATTTAATTCCCAAGTCTCATTTGAAGGGACGAGGGTTGTCCTGAAACCCGTCTCCCTCCACGCGAGTGATTGCCTTCACAGACTCAAACCAAAAAAAAAGTTGCATTTGGTTCCGAGGAGATTAATCAACTCATAATCTGAGAAGCATCCCCGTTTATTGTCTGAGGGAGGGATATTTTTCTTTCAATGACCTCCCTGACAAATAGACCGAATCACACATTAGGCATATTTCTTTTTGTTTTGTTTTTTTCATTCCCAGGGTTGGCGGCCACTTTGGCTGTAGGCCACGGCCTGGAGTGATTGAATTGTTCCCCGAGGAAGTGGCAATTTCCCAATGCAAGGGTGTCGAGTCGGAGGAAAGCGAGGCGCCAATAAGTCCCAGTTGCAAGGGGTGGGCGCTAACCAAGTGGGAGGGGCCTCCAACCCCCCTTGGCTGAACGGGGTCTTTAGCCTGGTCACCAAGGTGAAACCAGGCACGGTCTTTCTTTTTACTTTGAGCGTCCTGAAAAAAACTAAGCAATTGAAACATGTACAGTACTTCCAAACAGTGTTTTTTTCCCCCCTTATTTTAAATTTTTTAAAAGTTCCACACCGGCGATAAAAGCGCCTCAACAAGATGTGAAGATATGTTGCTCCTCTTTGCCGTTCTCTGGAGCGAATCGCCTCAGGCCACGACGCCGTGGCCGCGTCACACGTAAACACTTCCAAACAAATTGCATTTGGCTGTGCATGAACCTCCTCCTGTCCCGCCCATCCACCCGCACACCCAACCAACCCTCGTCGCTCGATGGCAGCTGTGCAGATGCAGGCCGACAGTTCTTTGTGGCTGCCATTTCTTTTCTTTTCTTTTTTTTTTAGGCCCAGAAGGAGCTGAAGAAAACGCATTCAGCTCCCAAAAGCAGCGGATCTGATGGCCTCTTAAACGGTCGCGGTGACACCGCAGGGCGCACTCTGTCGAGGAAGTAGCGTCGCTAAATGGCAACCATTCAGGCTGTTGGCCTGCGTTAAGTGCGTGGGTTTTGATGTAACTGTAAAAAAAAAAATGGAGAGTTTGTAGAGAGAAGTCATCGATCCCCGGTTGGCTAAACTAGATTACCAAGCTGGAGCCATCTTGTTGTTACTTTCTGCTAACACTGCACTGGTGTTCTGAAATGATCTCCCATATTAACCAGTGTGGGTACTGTGGGAACTGAACGCGTGTAATTGCACATTAATGACAGATAATCAATTTGTTGTCTAAAAAAATTAGAAGGTACATTCAGAGGAAAGCGAGCACAAGTTTTTAATCAAGAGAAAACCATTTGCTTTGTGAAATGTCACTTTGTACCTTTCTGTTCTTGACTGAAACTGGATTTGTGACAAATTGTCATTGACACTTCTGACATTGAAGACGCGTAAACACATTAACGTGAGTGATTGGGACTAAAATCTGAAGTAAAGCGTAGACTGCGGCTCATCGGCAGAGAAACATGGAGCTGTTCCTGGCGATTGAGGATGTTTTCACACTCGTGGGCGGGCTTGGAAAGGTGCTCGTGTGACCAGTGGTGGGCACCGGCTTGCTTGGAAAGGTGCTCATGCATAATGTGGAAACTGGCTCAGGCGTTATTGTCTTTCTCAGCCGCGGTGCACCTGCAGCTCTTTTCCAGATGACCAAAAGCAATTTTTCCCTGCAGTGTGGTTCACAGAGAGATAACCACACGTGTCAACAGGACACTTTTTTTTTTTCCACGCCTGCGCGCGTAAATTACACCCTTCATGCTCGAGGGGATTATCAACAAAGCTCACGGTTCAAATTTGAAACTGAAAACTGTTACTGTATCAGGCACCGCTTTGTTCCTCTGTATCCCCGCTGAGAGCAGCGGCACTTCCAGAAAACGGTTCACTGACAGGTAAAAATACAAAGGTGTGCCTTTGCTGCTTCCGGAGGCTGACAACAAGGAACCAGAAACTTCTCAGGCAGAGATTTGCATCGTGACAGCCGAACTGGAAGAGAGCTCACGTTTGAATATTCATCCGCCGTTCCCGAAGTCTGTTTGCCTTCCTGACAAAGACGAGGACAAAAGAGATGTTTGCGTGGAGCAATGACAAAGGAAGTTATAAAACGTGAGTAATCCGAAATTAAATTTCCCACCAGAGTCCGCGGGGGGGGGGGGGGGGAATATTTGCGGATGGTTCTCATTTTAATTTTGCATCACCAGTTATGACAGCGACACAAATCCACCGAAAAGCCTGCAAAGCCTCTTTGATGTTACCAACAATTTGGGAGTAATGAGGAGATTGTTTTTCTCAGTGAACCTTGGCAAATCAAGCAGTCCGGGTTGTTTTTTTTTATTCCCTCCTCAACTTCCAATCAGTAGTCACGTCTCTGAGTGCCTGAAACGGACGGACAGCTGCGGCCGCCAGATGAATGCAAATTATTTGCAGCCCAATTAATCATCCTTCAAGGGGATAATGGAAAGTAAACGCAGAGAGAGTGAACTCCCGCTGCTTGCATATGCCTTATGGTAAGTTTCATCTGGAAGAGGAGAAAATTGACATTTAAATGAAGGCTCTGTGTCAAGTTGTCTTCAAGCACATCAGGCAAACCAGTCGATGCAGCATGAGAGTAAAAGGAGCTATTTCAAAGTTGCGGCGGCAAAGGTATCTAAAGATTTTATAGGTTTAGAAAGTTTATCTTTGCTTCTTATTTATTCAATATATATCTATATATATGTAATAAATATTTATTTTATTACTTTTTTTAAAACTTTTCCTTCTCTACCTGCTGGGAGGAATTTTAATGGCTTTAATTTTGAGTCTGGCCCATAAAATCCCTGCTGATGACAAAAAGGGAAGAACTTAAATTTATTCCAGGCTGATCTGATAACTTCCCGTCTGTTCGCTCTGCCACTATGGCTGACCTGTCTCCAAACTCCTATACGTCTTTAAGCCCGTTTTAATATGAAAGGAATGAAAGCAGCTTGGAAGGGTTTAAAAGTCTGAAAGAAAACTTTGTGAGTGAGAGCGGAGGAGCCTCAGACAAGAGACCATGTTGATAAAAACTAATACCAAGCCTATATGTTTTTAAGCAAAGAGGTTGTTGCGAAATCCAAGTTCGAGGAGCGTCACAATATAAACGGTTGACCTTAGAATACGTTTCCTCGAGCATTATGTTCTTCCAAAATGTCATAGAGAGAAAATAAAGTATCGGGCAGCAAGAGATTTCATACCTAATTTTAAGACGCGTCCATCTTGAAAAGCTCCTATCTGAGCTGTTTTCCGCACACGGGTTGATTTCACAGCAGGATGAAGGGAAGGCGGAAGTAGTTGGGTGTGGCTGTGACAGCACAAATGCAGTTATGTCACCACTTTCATCAGACCCTCAAAGCGTTCCTTCATCAAAGGAAGAGCAAAAGAAAACAAAACAGCTCTCATCGCGACGTCGCCACAGGGTGATCGAGGCACTCGCCGGTGATGGGGTTCGTTCAATAGCGACATTTTACAGTTACGCCCTTTCCAAATGTTAAACTCCAAATGAACATGTGACCACAAGAAAAGACCGGCTCAAAAACTCTGTCGCCGAGCATAGAACAGAAACCTACTTGCTGAAATACTGAAGAATCAGTCATGCGTGCGACAAACCTCCCAAACAAACAGACTTCTGTACTGCAATTTCCAACTGGATACCCCACCGCTTTCCTCCGAGCCTCCAAGCTCATTCCCCAGGTCGCTAATGACTTTAAAGTTAAATAATAATGAGGTTATTAATAAGCGCATCGCATTACACCGTGACTGCGTGCCTTTACGCCCCCGCGCAGTAGTGTGGTGAAAACCAAAGTGCCATTCAGTCGCACTTTGATTCATAGTTCCAATTAGCCACGGCTTTCATGTTTTCCATAAGATCCTGTTGCCTTTATAAACATCAAACCGGTCGAGGGGGGGAGAAAAGGTAATGATGGGGGTTGATTTACATTTAAATTGAAATGTGAAAAAGAATCTCTGCAAAAAAAAAAAAAAAAAAAAGCAGTTTGAAGGATGGTGATGTAAAGAAACGTATGTATATAAGGACAATTTTTGCTAAAATGTTAACCCTATACATCTAAGACAATAAAGATTGTGCTTGGAAAAGAGGTGAGCAAAAGCCACTTAAGTCTATCAGGTCAGGAAACCAATATGCTTCCTTCCACAGGCTTATTAATAAACATTTCCCAGTCATTGTTGCATTAAGAGTACAATCGCTAATTTCTGGGTTACATACTGTGACTTATTGACAAAAACCCATGGAAATAAGAATTGTCTTCTTGTATGATTGGATTGTTTAGGCCTCAATGTATTCCAGTGGCCAGAAGTCCATTAATATCGGTCCACTTTCACAACTTTCACTGTTCTGGGTCACCATCACAAACCAATCAAACCAGGCCTTTGATGCTGCAGCCAGCTGCTGTGCGAACACAGTGCATTGCTCTGCAGATACTACAACAATACACGTGGATATGGATGTCATTAGTTTTGAGCCTGTCCAATCTGCCCCAGGTGGGAAATAAACAAGGAGGCACATGTTTGCGTCTGGCTGTCTTCGTGCGAACTGTCACTGGGTTTTATCGCAAGGAACGGCCAGATGGAAACATCGAACTGGTTATTACACACACCGTACAGCTAACAAACGCGTTGCGAAGTGGCGACGAGGCACAAAGTGTCTTTTCGGCAAACTCACCAAGCAGAGCCATGCTTTGTGCCATTTATTCAACCTGTTTTTGTTTTGTTTTTTTTCATAATTAATTGCTGTTCAATTTTAGGCCTCTTGATATCAAAGACAATAAGTTTGACATTAAATAATAAATTCATGTTGTATTTTGTTTTATTTCATTTTTAAATGAAATTCCACATTCTTTCTTAATGAGGATAAAACCAGCGGGCAAAAACACGAATAGACCAACAAAAAAATCTACGCAAATAAATGAAAGTCAGATTAAAATAAGAGCAGAGCAAACGTTAGCAGCAATGTTTTGGTTTTTGCGCTTCTGTTTCAATTCCACAAGATACGTGTTGAGTCCTTTGTGCCAGTCAAATGTCAACCACCACTGATGCATCAACATTAGATCTATGTGCAAATGTGCCGACAGAAAAATCGATGAAGGACACATCAACGGCTGATTCATCCTGGTTTACTGGCGCACGCGCTCCATCACGTGTGACAGTCCCACCGTCCTCGCCGGCCCTCCCCATTGGTGGGCAGCTGTCTTTGATGGATTCTCTATCTACGGATAATTTCTCCGCCGTTTCAAGCTCACTGATCTGAAAATGGCTCCGGCGAACGTGGCGCCCGTCAGCCTGGTGTCTGCTGAGTTTGCCACTTCTGCTGGTGGGGGAGGGACGAAAACGGAATGAAAGAACGCAGCTGATGAGGAGACACACAGAGGAGTAAATGACGCTTGAAGTCTGGGATGACATTTAAGTCATCGTAAGTATTCCGTGACTTAATCATAGGCGTAGCTCGCACGCCAGCCGTCCCACGGGCCCCGCCGCCGCCACCATCAAATGTGTGCTTTCAGGCACTTTTGTGAGTGGTGATTGAATGGCCTCAGTCGCCGTGTCTCTGGAGGTCTGAAGGAAACTGCCATTCAAGGAAGTTAAGAGGGAGGGGGAGAGAAGGGGGAGGGTTGGCTGAGTCAATCGCTGATGTGTACAAGATGGCCAAAAGCCAATACTTATGCAACAATAAACAGCCTGACTCACAACACCTCCGTTCAATTACGGGCTTGACATTTGATGCGGCTTGATTCTATGTGACTCATCAGGCCCGGCGCTGGAAGACGGCGGGGTGGGAAGGAGCAGGACGTCCATCCTGCCTCCGATTGGCTGGCTGGCTGGTCCGCGCTGGTTGGATGACAATTTGTATTATGCAGCTATAATCTGTGGCAGCGTGGTTCCTGAGTTGTAATTGTCATGGATGATCTTTGTGTCTGTATTTTCACTTTTGCATTTGCCTACTTTTTTTCCCCCTCTGCGGGTGCAGGCCAACCAAAACCAAAGAACGGCTAATGGAGCCTAAAAAGCAGCTCTTTAAAAAAATACGATGTTGTTTTGTGCTCTGTAATCAGCAGCACGTTTATTTTTTGGGGGGGTTTGTTACTGTGACATTTATAAAAATAAACTCTTAATCGTTTGAATCAAGAGTTTATTATCACATGTGCTGCAAAAAATGTGAGATAGAAATTGAGAGAAAAACTCAAAGGTTAAAAATCAAATATTAAAAGCACACAGTTCACCCGTGCCAAGGCTGCAATTACAAGCAACAAAGAATGGTAATGAATAATAATGGATATAATTACAGCCTTAATTTGTTGGCCAGCAATTCATCAGCCGACCTGTCATTTTACACATTTGGTATTTCATGGATGTTTGATTCTTCATGCGGCTTTTTTTTTTTTAATTATTATTATTGAATTCGCACACTGTTCACCATCTAACTCACATCCACTTAACGTCTAATCAAAGAGTCAAAAAATATAATCCCTTTTTGTCGGTCAAAGTAAAAGACGTCACGTGATGCGCGACAAGTGTAGAAAAGGTTGCACTGCGTCTTGTCATGTTGATTTATGCTTTATCGAGTGTTGCATCGTACCATCGTTCATATTTCAATTGTGAATCATCCATTCTGGTTCAGCTTCGGTGTTTCCATTACCAGTTTTTTTTTTATTGTGACGTTTAGGTTCTGAGCAATTCTCGGGGTGATGGAAACGCAGCTACGGTGAGGGAGCTCAGACACCCAGAGGGAGCTCGGAGTGGAGCTTTTGCTTGTTGACGTTAAGCCGAGCCAATCGAGGTGGTTCAGGCATCTGATCAGGCCGCTTCCCTTTAGAGGCATTCCAGGCATGTCCGCTGGGCCCCCGAGGCTCTGAGGCAGTACCAGGAATGACCGGAGGGATTACACATCCTGCCTGGCCTGAGAGCGTCTCAGGGTCTCCGAGGAGGAGAGAAGGACACCAGGAATACCCCTTGTAAGCCCACTGCCCCAGTTCTGGATAAGCGGGAGAACATGGCTGGATGGATCTCAGTGGATCTAATGACCGACCATCAGCTTCTTGTGTGGATAAGTGGACGAGAGTGAGCGGCAAACGATCTTAGCTGCCTTGAAGCCTGAAAGAAAACCAGCAGATCTCGATTATTTCCAACACAGTGACACACTCCTTTTCATTTCTCAGCACCAAATGAGTAAATTAACGAAGATAGGTTTTGAATCAAAGTTAGGAAAATAAACGGTCTGACAGTTTTTTCATTTTATTTTTTCAGCCACCACTAAAATTTCTTTCACTTTGAATTTTACCGTCACTTGCAGCCTCTCAAAGTCGTCACTTTATATTCTACCATGCACCTGAAGCTCTTTCTATTGCTAAATTACCTCTGTGGCAGAACATTCACTTGAACATCTCCATTTGTCTGGACCATCTCCATCTCCTGATTGGTTTGACCCTGACATTAGACAACTTCATCACAACACAATGTTGAAAAGGAAGAAAATCCATAATGCAAGGCTGCCTGACACATATAATGACAGGACACAGGCTTCTAAGGCATTCTTTCCAGACTCCGGTGACTGTCACAGGAAATTGTTGATGGTAAATGTGCTCATCATTGCACGATCAAGTTGATATGAACTTTACGTGAGTTTCTTTGAAGAGAGAGAGAAAGCTACTTGGCAATGTCAAGGGCTCTGAACGTGAATATGGAAAACAGATGGTTTAAACTCAGAGATTCGATTTGCTGCTTCATGGATGATGAATAAATGGACGAACCCACTCATCTCTGGGAAGTAACAGGGACACAGAGACACATTATTCACTTTTTCAATGTTGGAAAAAGTTTACCTGTGAAATTTTAACTAGATTTGGGGGTTATTTGGGTTAGGGTGTTTTGTTTTGTTTTACTTTTCTTTCTTTTTTTTTTGAAAGACGTGTCATTGCACAAAAATGAATCCATGATCCAAGCATTCAATCTGTCTATTTGCAATCCATCACATCAACTGGGTGACAAATGGAGCCTTTTCATATTATTCCATGATGAGGTGTTTACACAAGAGCTGTCAATTTGTGCCAACGGTCTGTTTTTGTTTTTGGCAGCGGACCACAACTTGTTTTCCAGCCTGTGTTCACTAAATGTGAAATTTTGATGCACCGCATTTGAAAGAAATAGGGGCGGCCTGATATGTCTCGCTGACAGTTGTAAAAGGTAATCAATAAATCGTCAGTCAATACCAGCAGTGAGTCAGTAACCAAGCCACCGCCTCTACCAGGTTATGCGCCTTCACATATCGTCGGGGGGGGGGGGGGGGGGGCAAGGTAAACCATGTCGGCCTCAGATCTGCGGTTTGAAATGTTGGATTTTTTTGGCCGCTACAGCCTGACTCACCTCAAGAGATGTAACTACTGAATCAAACTGACTGTCAACGTTAGTCAATATTATCAAATTTATGACTTGCCACTCACAACCTTATTTTTTATTTTTTTTTATATATATATTTTCAGTGTCTGTTTTTAGTTGCGTTCCAGATAGATAGATAGATGTTGGAGGCATCCATACTTACGTTGTCTTTTCAAACTGGCCCTTCATTCTGACTTCTCTAAATTCATAACCAATGCCAACATGAATTTAGAAATGAATTAAACTGATATTGATGCTCGCAGGTCAAGGTCGTTCTGACCGTAGCTACGTCCGCCCCGCGCTAATATAAATATGATCCCATGGATGAATGATCTTGAATAAATTAACTATATTTCAGTTGGCCGTATGAAAAGGTCTAAAATTTGTGGCCAGCGGTTCATCATATCAACATGGTTCTTGGATAAGAGGTTGGAGAAAACCGCTTGAGCGTTGGAGCAAATGTCCACTCGGTCTCTGCGATAAATTGATGACATTTCGGGTGGTAAAAGAGAAGACCACGGTGACCCATGTGTCCCATCCTGGTGAAGGCAATATCCCAGGAATGCCTGGAGGGCATTTTTCTGAATTTGGTACAAAGGTCCAAATGAACCTACGGACGAGCAGATTAGATTTTAATGGCCTCTGTGTCACAATCACATTAGTCATAACTCAAATACTGACAGAGAGGGTCCAGAGAGGTTAATGGGACCATATCTCATATGGTCAGATACTGAATTGGTACGACCCGTCATGGGTGACTAACACAAAGAGCATCCTGGCTTGGAAAGGTGCGTTCGAAACGTGCACGTTTTGAGAATTTGCAACTCATTTCTTTCAAAAGAATGAAAAATAAAATGACATGAACCAAGTTCCAAATCAAGAAAGCATTCTGTTCTTTTCCACATGTACTTAAGATGCAGGACGCTGCGCGTAAGTGCTTGCTTGAGTTGGCAATTATCCAACTGCAATGCTCTTATGTGAGGTGTCAATTGTTAATGAAATACTCAAAAGTGAAGTGAGTGAGGATGTAGCCATCAAATGAAGTGACAAAAAGGCAAAGTGTGAGGGGCCTTCGCGTAATGAAAACGGCACAAAAAAAAAAAAAGACCTTTCGCCCGTCTAATTACAGCTAATGGAACATTTATCACATTTGTGTTTTGAGGTAATCGGCCAATACTTCACCATGATTTGACAAATGTTATTACAAGTATCATAAAAATGCTTGTGTTAGTTGGCATAGTGAGGCTGACGGTAAAAGAAGGTCAGGTCAGGAATTTCAGGAAGATTTCCTGGTTGCCAACAGAGATGTGTTAGGTTGTCACAGTTGCCCTCATTAGCAAACACACCGAGTTCGCCACGGATTCTCCACGCACTCCAAGAAAAGAACTTGCAGGGAATGAATTACGTTTTTGCTGTTTGACCAGCGATGCCTCACTATTTCCCCGGAGGAGTTGAGACGATCTGCGGAACCTTTTCCTTCCTTCCTGTCAGAATTTACTAATTAGCTAACGTGCACCGTGTGTGTGTGTGTGTGTGTGTGTGTGGATCCCTTTAATTGCGAGCAGTATGTGTTTTCAGTGCTGTGCGCCGGCAATCACAGGTCCGGTTCCCTTCAGACTAGGATCCACTACATGCAGATTATTATTGGCTTTTCTGGATTATTCATGAGCAATGTACCTCTGACCTTCTGGTGACGCGACATTATGAATTCAAATCAAAAATTAGATCACAATTAAAAATCTATAAAAGAAAATAAAACATTGAATGACAAATAAATTCACAAATGAATGAATAAATAAAAACTCATACCACCCACATCTTGTGTTCCCACACAGTCAAAGGATTTCATTTGCAACTCGGTCACCAAACACCGTTTTGTCAAAGAAAGAGCCTCCCCTCCCACGAGCATCTTGATCAGACGGACATGGAAAGCAAGTCCAAACAGTTTTGGGAAGCGTTTCATCCGGATCGACCACTGTCTCCACCAATGTGATTCTCCCTTCGCGTCTTCGTACTGTGGAATTTCACTGCACTCCCACCCCACTCCCCACACATGTCCTTGGCTCACTCGGTCCGTTGATCTGAAGTGAAAACACAACTGCAGATCATATTGAATAAGCGCTGGCGAGAGAGAGATAGGCCGCCATATTGACACCAAAGAGCAGGTAAACACTGGATTCATTTATTAAAAACTCCGCTATCTGTCATGCGGCAGGACCTGTCAGCATGCACCCAGACTCTGTTTGAACAGAAACTAAATTTGACATGTTCCATGCACCCCATCAAGAAAAATAAATAAATAAATAATCCATCCCTTGGGAAAGCCAGCCAGGTTGTTGGTGCTTCGGTTTTGAACTGTAGTTTGCTGCCTGCAGCCAAATGCGATGCCAATTGATTTATGACTTTAATACAGAAGCTGTAAAAAAAAAAATTGAAAATAGAAAAAATTGATTTGTCAGTTCACACATCAGACAAATCAAAATGTCTATTTCTTTAAATTAAACAAGATTTTAGACAACTATTACTGTTATAAATGCAAATGCAGACAAATGGTGCAGTGCAAAGGCCGGCGATTCAAATAGAAAAACAAGACCCGACCGAGCTGATGGAGGCTGAAGTTGATGGAGCAGCCCAGGAGAGTCTTGCTGCGCCTGTTGTGCACGTGCAGCTGTCCCACACAGCATCTGTGGTGAGGACCCAGTGTTCCTGGGTCACACTGAAAACAACAATCAATACATCACTAAGTCTCATGTGTGCAACTTTCTACACACACACACGCACACACTCATATTGCCATGCTTTTCTCAGCCACACCATGCAAGAAGACATGACTAGAGCCCTGCAGTCTCTCTGCTCTTCCGCCACCCCCCCCACCCCACCCCCCCTCCTCCTCCTCCTCCTCCGTTCCTCCTCTTTTTCCCTCTTTTCTCTCGCACAACAAATTATTTCCCCTCTCATGACCAAGCTGCTCCAAGTCCTCATTACCAGCTTATTGATCGCCCCCGGTGCTTTTTTTTTTTTTTTCTTCCCCCGCCGCTATCCCCTCGCCAGCTTTGTCGCAGCCAGTGTCTGTGTACGATAGCGCCTGTCGATTCCGTCCACCCTTTCATTTAGAGACAGAAATGATTTGCAGGTGCTGCCGCCGTCTCCTTGCCTATCAAAAGTGCATAAAACAACCTCAGCTAGATGGGAATGGAGCTCAGAGGCCTGCGTGCCCGCGTGTGCGCCCGTGTGTGAGCCCATGTGTTCGTGCACTGTCAGTGGGGATGTGTCGAGGAAACAGTTTGAGGTACAAACAAAAGTAATATTCATCCATCACAAACCAAAAAAAAAAAAAAAAAACGGAAAACAAAGCAGAGATGCTGTCAAGTCTGTCAAGTTGAGTGTTTGTGTGTGTGTGTGTGTGTGTGTGTGTGTGTGTGTGTGTTTGCTCACGACCAGATCTGAAATCCTTGTCGCTCCGCAGCCGTTTCCCACCCCGACACACATCACTACAACTCAGGTGTGGATTCAGCCGACTTCCCCTCCAGCCGCAGGAATGCAAGCAGTGCAGAGGGGAGGAGGAAGGATCGGGGCGGAGGATGAGGAAGGTGGGGACGGGGGATCAGAACCCCAGTGCCCCCGCTTTCCTACCCCCTTCCCCAGAGTTAATTCAAGCCACCCACAGCCGGGGGAGGGCGGCGGTGTTGTAACAAAATATGACAGGGATAGCGATCCACAAAGGACCCCGAGCCTCTCATTCCATCCATGACAGAGAGCTCTGGAGAGGTGGGCGTCGGAGAGCGGAGGCTTTGTGAATACCTGATGAGTTCAGCCTGGAAGGTTCAATCGGGCCTGGGAGAGGAGGAGGAGGAGGAAGAAGAGGAGGAGGGGAAGGAGGCGGGTTTTCACCCTCCCATCGCTCTCGCTTTTCCCTCGGAATATCTCTCAATCCCCCCTCCCGTTTATCTGCACTCCCCCGAACGTCTTTACAAGCTCACGCACCACTCGCTCCGCCGGCCCATCACTCTTGTCCCTCTCCTCGCCGCAATCCCCGAGAGAGCCACTTTAGCTAAACAAGGGATTTGGAGATCAAGGGCCATCCGCTCAGAGAGGTAAACACAGGAGACTCGCGCTGCCCCTTTCCAGTTGACGTATTGACTCGCGCAGCCGCCGACGGAGCGCGTTGGGCAAAACAGATGCACCGATGGATGGATCAGCCCTGATAAAAGACACTGATGGCCCTTAATTGAAGAGGTGAATGAGGGGAATTGAATTGTGGCGTATAAATTCATAGCCCGGCGCTTCCTCAAGGTCTTTATTCATCAGTCATGAACGCCATGAAAGGACATGTGATTAAAGTAAAGCCTATCGTGAGAAGCAAGGGTGAAACCTTCAGGCTCTGAGGCCTCAAGAAGACTGTGAAAGGCGTTGGTCTCTCATTAATCATATCCACCATCGACACCTGAGCTCTTTGCATTGTTGAATTACTTAATGTGAATGTGTTTAATGTGAACAAGACAGCTGGACGCTAGTGGTGTGTTAACGGGGGCCTAAACCAGTAGAGTAAGCCAACATCGATGGATTACATCCGTTGTTGGGGGTCTGTTGTAATGAAATGAATCCCTTCTTCTGTGATAGATGTTAAAGATTGCGGTGGCGCAGTGGTTAGCGCTGCCGCCTCACAGCAAGAAGGTCGTGGGTTCGATTCTGGGCCTGGGACCTTTCTGTGTGGAGTTTGCATGTTCTCCCTGTGTCTGCGTGGGTTCTCTCCGGGTTCTCCGGCTTCCTCCCACACTCCAAAAACATGCATGTGAGGTCAATTGAAGACTCTAAATTGTCCGTAGGTGTGCATGTGAGTGTGAATGGTTGTTTGTCTCTATGTGGCCCTGCGATGAACTGGCGGTGGTGTCACCCTGCCTTTGCCCTAAAGACAGCTGGGAGAGGCTCCAGCAGACCCCCGTGACCCTGAATAGGAATAAGCGGGTATAGAAGATGAATGAATGAATGCTATTTAACACTTCAAGATGTGAAATTTGTACTGGACAATAAATACCTTTCCCCGATGCTCTGTATCATCTGTGCAGAAGATTGTGACGTCACTTGACCAGACGCCGCAGGTCAAAGTTCAGGCTAGAGTGTGGACTTCTGCTGGCTCGGAGGCCAAGCACACTGTCAAGTCCCCAGCGGGTTGTGGGTTCACAGTCTTCCGAATCAACTTCTGAAACATCACTTGACCATAAGCCAAAGGTCAACGGGTGAACTTATGCAAGTTTTTGTTGCCCTCACATTTCATAGGGTCAAGTACAATGGCCGGGTCCCCGTAGCGTTGTGGGTTCTCGAACCCTCCCAGAGACTGACAGCAGCAGAGGGTCAGAGCTTTGACTGACAGGAGCAAGTCAGTCTAACTGTGCAGAACACTGTGAATTCGAACCCTTCAAGACTCTTTAACTGTCACTTCTTATCACAAGCCGAAGGTCAAAACTTTGACCAAAGGCTGTGGAGGTGTGATGGCTCGGAGGGGTGGAGCATTTGCCATGTGTACCAAGCGCTGCATGCTCAGTTAGGAAAAAATATACAATAATAATACTTCAATCGTGCCGGTCAGAGATGCGACTGTCAGTGCAGCTGGACACTGTCTCTTTGAATTAAGAGTAATTGTACAAACAAAAAGACAAAGTGCAACAAAAAAGAATGTGCTCGTAAATAAATGCATGTATCATGTACTGATACACAGCTCATGTCGTTCTCTCCTCCTACTTGAGTTGGGTTAATACACTGACACCATGATATGTAACATGTAGTAACATTGCCATTCTTCTGCAGGGAAGTCTGTCTGGTTTCAGGAATCCATCTAAGATACCTGAGGGGGAAAAAGAAATGCATCTTAACGCCTCATGATAATATTGTGAGTGGCTGGAAAAGAGGCTCCTGCACAGTCATGGTCTGACCCTGATATTCTATAAGATGGTGTTTACAGCAAATAAGGTGCAGAGGCCAAAGCACAGCGTGTGACATTCATTTTCACTGAGGCTGCCTGTGGTCTCGCTGCGACAGAGGTCGCAATGACTGCGAAACAGGTTCGGCCTGGTTTTCCACAGACTGTGTCACACTGCAGCTGCCAATCACACGTCTCAGCACTGCGACTCCGCTGTCAGCAGAGCAAATTTGCAAAAACAAAACAAGGCCCGACAACAACCCACTGACTCATTGCCACTTCCAACCTGAAAGAGGCTTAAGAAATAAAGGGAATTTGTTTGTGTGTGTCTGTCTGCTTTGTTTGTTTTTCCAGATCTCCTGTTTCTCCAAGACATTTTCAATATTCAAGTTCGTCTTTAATATGATACAATAATCTAGAATGACAAAGTCTAGAGACGTTGCCTCACACTCCGATTCCCCTTTTGCACTCACATCTGAAGTCACTGTCTCTGTTTTTTATTCCCGATGAAAAAGGCAAAGAACATCTTGAGAGCAGAAATCTTATGAATTGTAACATGCTGTTTTAGTAATCTGATCCTCACTCAGTTCAGCCACTAAAAGATCTGTCTGTGGGAGGAAAGACACCACTGAGCCGTGTGAGGTGTGGAACGGAATGGGTAAAAGCTGGTGAACTGTGAATAGGGCCTTCAGCTGCTCAAGGCTCCACCAGTATAATTTTTGTTTTGGCGTTTAGTTTGGTTTTGGTTTTGGTTTTGTTTTTTGTATTGTTTTGTTTTGCAAATTTACAACAAGGTTTTGGTGAATAGCAAAGTTGTTTGTATTTACTGCATGAAGTGCAGCTTTTTTTTTTTTTTTTTAGTGCTGCAACAGTGAAGTTTCCCAATTTGGGACCAATAAAGTACATCTGTTCTATTCTATTCTAATAAAATAGAAATTTGTATTTATTTTTTTTTTGCATTTGGAACTGCTGGTTTGCATTTAAGATGGATCAAGAGGACGTCCATTAAACCTTTACAAAACAAACTTTCGCCCATGCCAACATGAAAGCAGAACAAACAGTTAACGACTTGCCAGTGGATTTTACGGACAGCCAAAGTTTCTGTTTCTTTTATGCACTACAACACATTCCAGAAAAAAAAAACAACACTGGAAAAACAAAAAACCCAAATCCGCTGCACACTGAACTAAAGCTCATGAAATGAAATATGTCACGCATCAGACCGAGCTGGTGCGCAGGCTGCACGAGTCCTTTGACAGGTGTAAAGATCAGAAGAGCAAATACAATTATGTAAGCTATTATTCTCATGTCTTGAAAAATGATTTTGACAGTGGCAACATTGAAGACAAGTAAATAAAAAAAAAACTGTCAAAAATAGGTGATATTGATGGAAAAACAAAGTCATCCCACCGGCATCAAAGCACATTCCCCTGGAAAAAAAAAAAAAGTGTGAACTGTTCAAGAGCCAAGAGTGAAAGAGTCAGAGGCCAACAAATTCATAAATTCACGGCTTTATTAAAAGATCTGGCTTGACATCCTCAGTGAGGCAAGATAACGGCAGAAATAGCACAAAGCCCTGACGCAGCAGTTACATAAGGCTGCTTTACTGTAAAAGGTTCGCCCCTGGTAGAGGAGCCGTAACCTCTGATTTGGCAATGACACAGAGCCAGTGTGATGCAAAAAACGATTTGTGTGAAACAGTCGGTTCACATGAGGTTCAATCATGCTGGGGAAGAAAAAAATAAACCAAGTCGGCTGTGAGAAGGTTCCCGCTGCAGGACAGTGGAGGTAAAACTCTCTTTAATGAAGCACCCTAATGAGGTTTGTCGAGTGAAAACATCGTCCGCCATTGACTTCACTCACTGGATGTGGTCGATACAACATAAGGGAGATAATTTGGAGAGAAATGTTTGAACGGGAAGGAAATGTAAATGGATCGTGGTTGGAGCTGCAGCAGAGCGCCGTCAGTGTATGTAAGTCACACCCAGGCTGTATATTGTGAGTTATTAACATTGACAAGGGTCCATTTACATAATATCCAAGCTAGGGGAAAAAAATAATGCTAAACCAAGATAATTACAGAGACGCTCACTAAGGACATCCCATAATGCACCTAGGCTTTTTTTTTCCTCCTTAGTATTTATTCAAAAAGCCCACCTGATACCATAATACACACCGTGGCGCTCTCTCTCTCTCTCTCTCTCTCTCTCTCTCTCTCTCTCTCTCTCTCTCTCTCCCTTCCCGCCCACACTTATTCCAAATCCACCGAGGGACCCGGACTCGGCGGCTCAGGGTCGGCTCGAATGGGAGCAGTTGCGGTGCCGGTTGCAGATGAGGCTCGCAGATAGAATATGCAAATGGCAGATGTGAGACCGTGACGGAGATAAAGCCGGTGAACCATCGGGGCAGGTGTTAATTGGATACATCTGTGTACTGCTTTCTCTCTTTCCCTCCCGAGCACCGGAGCAAAAGGAGCTGGTGCCGCGGGAGGACGCTGCAGCGAACCTCGCCATGCGACAGCCCAGGACCGCAGCGGAGCATTGATTATGCAGCGTCTGCTCCGGAGGGAAGCCGCGGCGGGAGGCTGTGCTTAAAGACCTGCTAGAAATGCACTTCCTCTTCTAGACGTTTTTTTTTTTTTTTTTTTTTCCTGTACCCTTCCGTGAAGGCACACTTTGTTTGCGTGTGTGCAGCGATGCATCTTCACGTACATCCCCCGGAGGGATCAGCCGCATGGACCAGAGGGGAAGATTAAAAAAAAAAAAAGACCCGTAATGGTTGTGTCATGTCAAGTGCAGTCCCATGTTCCTCCACTTAGAGGGAGAATTCACCCGTGATTGAAATCACACACGCTTCCCGCTTGCAGCTCTGTGAGCAGAGGCCCTGGTGACATTTACCAATCTGCATAGGTAACAGCTCTGGAGTTTCACTGAGGGAGAGGATTTGGCCTTGTGTGTGGGCCTGCGGTGGCCACGTGCTGAAATGTGCTCCTTCGGCGCCAGCTAGGCATCCGAGATGCGGCAGTCTAACATATCACGAAGTACAATGTCAGCACCACATTTGTGGGTAGAATATCCACTGTAGCACAACAAAGGAGCCACGTTCGTGTGAGAACCGCACAAGTGCAGAAAGTTTGCCGCCCTGGCCTTCCGTGTAATTACAAATGGTTGGAATTCTTTTCCCAAAGTATGTAGGCTTTCTGGAGTTTCACAGAGAGGAGTCAATGGTTGTCACAGGCATTGTGAGCATTTCAGTGGAGTAACTGTTTCAATTCTTTCCCTCTGTGAAACTCCAGAACAGTTGCGCAGATCAGAAGCCGCAAGTGGCTTTCCACTGACGTAGTCGTGAATGGGTGTAATTTCAGTTTGGAGTGAACAATTCCTTTAAGGCTTCCAGTTCTCGTCTCTTCCTGCTCTTCCCTTCAAGGTGTGTAAAAAAAACAAGCAACAGCCATTGTGGGGGGGGCCCTCGATGCCACTTGTCATCGCTGAGGCTGCAGGAAATTGATGTGCTTCATTTTGCCACCAATAATATCGGCAGAGGTAACCAGTTGACCCCCCCCCCCCTCCCTCCCCCATGAGGCCCCAGTGTCACTGTATTAAAGCTGTCCATCGTCTTGTCCTCTGCATCTCCCGCCTTTTATTTTTTTGTTTTTTTTGGTACGGTCTGGTAGCTGAAAGGTTCGGGGTCGGTGCCTGAGATCCGTCTTTCAGGTCACATATTGTGATGCGGCCGTCGCCTGCAAGATCAGAAACCGCATAGCCGGGTCAAAAGGCAGCAAGCTGAAATCAAGATGCAGTACGTGAGAGTGGGGCTAGAAGGCACGGGGGCCGCTTTCCACCCAAGTGAAAGGAAGGTGTTGTTGGATGTTGAGTCGTGTGGCCGTAATGTTAACACAGAACTCCTACAAAGATCAAAGGCTACCAGATATGGGATATCGTGCGACGACGATGCGATGCCCCGATTCTTTTGGGAAATCGTCCGTCGTTTAGTTTGCAAATGACCTAGTGATGAGGACAGCCAGTAGCGGCTCCCTCTGTAGCGCTAATATACATTTTAAAAAAGCAAAACAACACGATACACAGCACTCTCACATCCCTCAGTCAGAGATAATAACGCCCTGTCATCGCTTTACGTGTTGGAAGCTGTGCACTAAAGGGTGAAGGAGTGTGAAGGAGGGCGCACAAACACACAAACACGGCAGTCTCTGCGGCTCTGCATTCATTTTAAACACTCAGCGATGTGGTGCAACCAAAATGTTTTGCTCGCTCACCTCCATTGTTTATTCATGCAAGAGCGCCTCCGACAAACACTGGGGGAGGCATAAAAACATCGGGGCCAGTAGGAGACACACTGAGCCCTGCCATTCAGAGCCTGACATGTATTTTAATGCTGCCTGTTATTCAATCAACAGATATATTTTCATTAGCATCGCAAACATCGCTGCAGAGAAGCCTTAGCCACATGTGATTATTGCCCCTAATGTCACTGCTGACTATTCATGCCATTAACTGCAATTTAAAGAGAGATGTCACTTCCTCTGGTGGCTGGAATCTTCTTTTTAACTGTGCAGTGTAAGATTTGTAATAACTATACAGCTCATAAGCCAGTAGCTCTTTGTCGCTTTGTCTGCAGTTGCTTTCACACAGCAACTTCAAGGAGCGAGTGAACGCAGGCAGTTGTTAAATGTGGCGTAGAGGCTGTGGTGGCTTTTTGGCTATAATAGCCACCATAGTCTCTTAGTCACATGGTCTATGATTATTAAGGGTTTGGATCAGACAGGACTGCAGGGTTTTGCATGACACAATACAAGCATTGTTGCATTTTTGTTGTTTGGCTGCTGTAGGCTTGAATTGGTTAGATTTCTTCCTATCTGTGAATCTCCAGATTGGTTACATGGATTACAAAAAAAAAAAAAAAAACAGCTTAAATCTGGGCAGTGAATGGCAAAGTTTGGGCGAAATGTCCTTCCCGGTATGTAACTTTATTCTGATATCAGCGTTTTTCTTTGTTGTTGTTGTTTTTGGTGTCGTCACTTTTCCAACAGAGTGGAATGGATAACATCTGATGCTCATCTATAACTCTCACAGCTGCCCTAAAAATGTCACAGCGGCACCAGCAGATCTCCCTGAGGGCTGCTATCCTTCGCAGCGCTGCAGCCAGAGAGATCTTCACTGCGCCTCCCCGTCTCCGCGCTCTCTTGCCTTCGCCCCCTTTCAACTAGCGCTGGAAGCCGAGGCCCTCTGACGCTTCTGGTTTTTATTTTTTTATTTTTTTCCTGTTAAAGCCAAGCGCACATCAGGCCGGCCTTTCAGGCAACGCTTCAAGAATGATGCAACCGAGTTCTCTCGCTTGATGTCACCTTTGTTGTCGACGGCAACACGACGTGCTCTTTGTTTCGCGTTAGTGATTGTTTTTGTTTTTTTCATACCCAAGACGAAACCGGGGCATAAAGATGCAATCAGGGCTTTTTTTTTAATAGCACCGGAGGATGTGACTCAAAGCAGTGCATGAATGCAGGCAAACAGCGAAAAAAGAGAAGCCTTGCAGCTTCTCCTTTGAAAATAAATAAATAAATAAATAAATAAAAATGCACCCACATATATGTTATAGCTCTGTCTGCACCATGCCATTGCTATGTTTCCTAACTGACCTGCTGAAATTGTTCAGTGTGTCTTTTTGTTATCCGGCAGCCTTGCAGCTCGAACTTTGATTGCTGACAAATGCAGTCCAAATGCAGCGCTGAGCAGAAAGACAGGGCCGTAGTGCTCCTACTGCAGTGGCATCAGGGTAAATTCACTGTCTCTCATCTCCGCTCCAACTCTCAGGTGCATTCGTACCATATTTAAGTAAAAGTCCCGCCCAAATCCCTGAGGTGATTACTCGTATTTTTAGCAGCCACAAGGCTTAACTGTTGTTCCCAGAATAGGTTTTTGATGGACATATCCTAACGAGAGCCTGGCCTAGTTGTTGCAGGGTTGTGGGGGTTTTTTTGGAGGGGAATAGTCACTGAGCTGATCTCCAGCATAGACCCAGTAGGATTCCAATTTATCCAGCGCAGCTTGGTGCCACTGTTCGCTTTGGCACCGAGAGGGGGGATGCGCCAAGGCTGACTGATTCCACCCGTCAAGACTTGTAAAAAAAAAAAAGAGTTGTAGCATACACGCGGTTCAAGGTATGCAATGAATAGCAATTGCATTAACATGCCCCCCCCCCCCCCCCCCCGTGTAATTCCTATCTGCAAGCGAAGTGGCTGTGGCTCACTACATTAGATGTCCGCAGCCGGAGGAGAAGATAAAGCCGTGCTGTTGCGAAATCACCCCTGTGGCCCACATTTGTCATCCACGCCATCGCCACAGCTCCCTCAGGAGAAGCTGCTGCTGCTGCTGCTGCTGCTGCCAGAGACACTAGCATGCTCTGGCTCTGTTCCCCCCGTTTCCCTGCCTATGGCTCTTTCTCCACCTGTCTTCAGCCTGCATTACAGTAACTCTAAGGCTTTATATCTCCTCACCCCCAGCAGTGACGCAAATTGCTCCGTTCTGACCACAACTGAGGTTGGTTTTGCAGATTTAAAAGCAAAATGCGGATCCAGAAAGCAGAAAAAAAAAAAAAGAGCTGCTCTTGTTCTTTCAGACATATTTGTCCAATCACTGAAAAGGAAGTCTGGGTAATTAAATTTAGTGGAAAAGGCAATAGAAAGTACTGATTTTCAATTACCTCCATTATGAATCATTAGTCGCCTAATTTGCCATTATTGAATTTGGTGGCAGCACAATGTCCTTAAAAGGTTCTTATCAATGCTGAGGATCTTTCGGGGATGAATGGAGACTTGTAGACAGCAGCAAACGCCTGAAAAATGACTCGGATGAACGGCATCATCAGTGATTGTCTATTTCATTTTCTAATGGACAGTTTACTGATTTCAACGCTTTTAGTGCGTTGTGCATGCAAGGGTTTGTTGTCCGCTCCTCACGCAGCACATGACAAATTCCCACTTACGCCCCTCTTTGAGTACAAAGAGCAGACTGAGCTTCTCGGCCTGACCCAGATAGATGGAGTGCAAGTGTTGCAGAGGTTGGGCCTGTTTAATTTCAATGATACATGGCTGCCAGAGGAAAACACAGACAATATAAAGAGGTTGGATCAGAGACTCGAGGCTTCAAGCTCCCTTGGAAATTTGGAGAGAGTTGGAGAAAGATCTCTTAAGAATCTGGTGAAACGCAGAAATCCATGAGTAACACGCTGCGTGAAAATAAAAATAAGAAATGCCCTAACCCTGACACTAATCGGGAATACAAGAGTCAGCGACGAGAACATAATGGCTCTCACTCCAGGGGCATGCAAAACGCTTTGACTATGATGCTAACCTGTCCTAATGGATCTAGTTGCAAAGAAGCCCTTCAAGCATGAATCAGAGATGAATAGACTTTTGTGCAAACTCCGCTTAAGGGTAGCATTGCTCGAGCAGGCGGGTATGTTGTGCTGTCTTGTTAGTTTATTTCTACATGAACTGAAGAAAGTGTCCTTTTGGGGAGGAATGTTCTTTTGTTTGACTGGGGCAAATAACCTTTCGCACTAATGACGATATTTCTGAAACACTTCAAAAGAAGCGGCACAAGCTGAGGCGGCCTAATCCTTGCATTCTAACTTCTCTGAGGCTATCTGATCTGAGGCCTGACCTATATAGCAAAGAAACAGCAACAGCTGTAAATACCTGAGCGACTGGTTATTCGTATTGGCACCTCGGCGTGTCTCTAGCAAAACTCAAATAGAATCTGCTTGGCTTGAAGTACAATATACATTTCCATAATTTCTTCCATATAGTTAATGGATCGAAACTGCATTTACAACAACAACAACAAAATAATTCAATAAAATACATTGCGGGCATAAAATGGCGAGTGGAGTCGATGCAAACAGCCTGAACTAGCACATGCACCAAGACTTACAAAGTCTTAAAGTATTAAAGTTTTGCATCTTTATTAAGCACAACATAGGCAGGATGTGCTAATGAGCGCAGCTTTGTTTACAGTAGGTTTCTGTTGTGGGTCGTCTCGATTCAAAAGCCTGTCAAATTTTGAGGCGTGCGTGTGTTCCCTTGCATAGGTTTTAAGTTCACAACTGTCCAACTGCACGCTAGTGACTTTAGCTTTCACTTATGTTTCATTTATATGCAATGAATTAAATAATGAAGGAAAAAAAATCTTCCTTCTGCCTCATTCAAAAAACCAGTAGCCAATTATCAGACAACATTGCCAGACTCAATTTGTGTTTGTGTTTCAGCCCAACAAAGGGTGTGCAGATTAAATTGCTCATTATAATTCATTCTTTATTGTGACACAGACAACAAGAGGTGTGAGATCAAATGTGATGCGTCTTCCGACAATGACAGGCGAATTGAGAAGAGATCACACCAGGAGAAGATGTTCCCCTTTCCTGCAGCTTTGTTTTCATTTCAAGATTTTCTGAAATATTTCTTCATCTGTGCCAGCGTTGGCTGTAATTTAAGGGGTTCTATTCCCCACAAAATAACAATTTAAAAATTCACTATTTATTGCAGAACTGCCAGAAGTCAGACGAATAAATGAACATATTTTATCAAAAGGTTTTTTTTTCACCATTCAGCAGAGCCGCCGATGTTACTGGGAAATTCAAAGAAAACCGACATGACACTTCGTGCCAACAGCTCAGGCTCGATTTATAACTCGGGTACCCCAGAGGAGAGGCGACGCCCACACTGTGGAACGGTACATCACATCCGCTGATCAGGTAAGACGCGCTCTGGAGCAAGGAAGTTCATTTTCGGGCAGAGCTGCTGCATCATCTGCCCCAGCTGCATGTTTACTTGAGTGAGGTAGCACTGCTGAGTGGCACATCACGCTCGCTGGTAAACAACGGCAATGGAGGTGTGATAATTGAAGGAAGTGTGTGGCGCATTACTCCTGTAAATTGTGGCTGATTCAATCGATGCCCCCTCTGACAAAACGCTTCAGTCCCTCCCTCATCATGACTAATGTAATGAGCCAAACAGGTAGAAAGGCACAACCTGTTCATGTTCCCATCTACTGTATGGATAAATACCTTCTGCCGCTTCTCCGGGGAGCTTAGGCTGAGATGTGAACTGGCGGTGACAGCTTAGATTCAACGGGAGCTTTATCACACCTAAGTGTAGCTGCTGACAAAACTGAAATTGTCAAGCGCGGTTTGTTGAAGCAGATGGCACGGTGGTTAGAGTGGCATGCAAGACGTTTCTAGGCTTCATTTTGAACCACAAACTTTTGGATGTTCAGTTTGCGTGTTCTCCCTGAGTCTGCCTGGGTTCTCTTCAGGTACTCCCGCGTCCTCCCACAGCCCAAAGTAAAAGACCTGAAGCTAACTCTGAACTGGAGACTCTAAAATGACCCTGTGTGTGAATGAATACCCGCTTGTCTCTCTAAACCAGCCTGATAAGTTATCCAATGACAGGCGCCAGCTCTTCCCAGAGTGCTGAGTTGGGGTGCTAAGAAATGAATGCATGGGATGACCGACTGAAAAGAGTATTGCAAACATCCTTGCAGGCATGTTGATCTCAACTGAAAGAATTGTCAGGAGTCAGCAGGCGTTTTTATTCGATAAAACCAATCTGTTTTGTTTGCTGTACCTCTGAGTTCATGGGTTTGGTTGAAATCTGTTGGAAGTCCTTCCAAATACAATGTACCTGCCAACATTGGCCAAAAAAAAATGTAAAATCCTTGACTTCCTGTTGGGTGTCAAGGTTAAAATCTAGCACAAACACCATCAATTATCCAGTGAGTATCGTGATCTGCAACCATGACTGTTATCTGCATGGTCATACCAAACTGTAGGAAAAAAAAAAAAAAGGATGCGATAACTGTCTTTCGTCTCAACTGTTGAAAATATCTTACATTTGCAGAGTCCACTATACTGCGTTGGGGTTATTGCTTTGAGTGCCTGCCGCCGCCAAAAGACTTGTTTCCAGTGTGACACCAATTATCAGTCGTAGCGACGTCTCTAAATATTACACTGGCTCAGCACCCTGGGGTGTCCTAGATGTGGAGTTGGGCTTTGGAATTGTTATACAAGTTCCAGAGTCGACTGTAGACACAGTGACTCAGTTTATAGTTTTGCTCACAGATATCACTATTTCAAAAGATCTATGCAATATATTGTCCTTGAATGCACATGAGGCATATATCTATATAGACAACGACAGTATGCGCATTTGACAGAGTGCAGAAAATCACTTGGCCACATACAAGGGGATGAAAAGCACTGTGTTGTGACAACGTGTTGAGAGTGACACTTCAACTCCCCAGACTGCCTGTGAGAATCACCATTTTTGTACTTGACCACACAGTGACACACTTACAACCTCTAAAATACACAAACACACACACTCTGCTGCCCTTACTTACTGCCAATATATTGAGCGTTGGGAGGAAGTCATTAAAATGGCAATCAGTGTTGCTTAATTACCAGGCTTTGCAAAAGGAGACGCCTGGTCCGAGGTGTCGGCGGGACAATTCTTAAACGCTAAACTACTTCCAAGTCAATTATGTGGGCCAAGTGTTAAAGTATTGCTCCTCCGTGTCCATTCTGTGAAAAAACAGGCTTAATAAAAAAAAAATGCTGCCCGAAAAGCCAGAACCTTGTCAGAAGTCAAAATACAATCAACAAAAGAACCTGAGTTTAATTTGTGGCTGTCCTCCCTTTAATCGCCTGCCGCCAAATTACCAATCAACAATAGCAATAGAGTGGCCAGCCTAAGCACTGCTGTGGGCCAGCTTTGAAATGAGCAAGCTGGAGTTTGCAGGTAAATCCTTGCGCATTCTTCACATTGGGAAGGATGCGGCGGCTCAATATAAGCAATGAGCATTACATTCGTGCTGAAGAAGGGAAATAGGTCTGGACCGCTCTTGCAATTCAATTAGCCGGTTTGATGGAATATGGCCTGAGGGATGTCTGCATAATTAGCAGACTCAGTTTCAACAAAATGGGGAGTCTGCAGTGCTGCCTCTGTTTCTGTCTGACTTCCTGAAACTACACATAAACACTTTCTCCGTGCCGCGTCTGTGCGCGAGGACGCAGGATGTACATCTCGCCTGTGAAACACCATCCATGTCTCTATTTCACATTTTCACACTGCACCAGCAGGCGCAGTAGGTGGTGTTATCTTCCACACGGTGCTTGTTTCCAGATCAGTGATGGCAGTTAGTGTGAGTGCAGCGAGGAGGAGACTGTGCAGAGGAGAAGCTTTTTATTCCGTGGAGCCAAAGGTTAAAAATTGTTTCTGAGCATTGTCAGTTCTGTAAGGTTATAGTGAGTGTCCATCCATACGTGTGTCTTACATCACAAATACATGGCGGCCTCAGGCATCGCAGCTTCTGAAACATCCCAGAAGTCCATCGCAACAGGATCACGAGCTCATCCACCATGCCAAAATCCAATCGATCACATTTTTCAGTCAATCAGTAAATGCATATTTACTGAACTGTTTCTAAAAGTCTCTGACATGGAAGCCGTGGTTAAACAGGTGCACCAGTATTTACTTTCTTGGTTGTTTGTGATAGCCTTGCACGGCAGCTGGATTGGTCGCATCAATCTCATCCCTCTTGCAAATCTCCAATGATCACTTTACATCAGTCTATCAATATTGCTCTTGAAATTTCAGCCGATTCAGTTGATAAGTGAAGTTGACAGACGTCCGTAAAGAAGACGCTTCTACCAACAGGACAGACAAAGGCCCACTCGTGATGCGAGGGAAGGTCCCGGTCAATGAGCGGGATGGGTTAACATTAAATGGAGCACCTTCGACCTTTCATGTACATGTATGTTAATCTCGAGAAACACATAGATACAAGAGACATCTGCATCTCTGGGGTGTTGCCAGACATTGTCCTAGTGGATGTCCTAGGTATTACCCCAGCGGGACACTTGGACCCTTTGCCGTTATGTTTCATATTGTTTGAGAGATTGGCAGCTTGTACTGCAGCGCTGCTCCCATGGTCTCTAGACTCAGTGAGCACGTTTACATGCGCATCAATTTCGCCGATATTAACTTTGTTAATATCATATTCTGAGTGAGTCGCCTGAAACAGAGGAAGGTCACATTCAGAATGAGCAATTGCTGCATTAAGACAAGAGGAGTATGCCGATTGCACTCAGATTATTGAAACGTGCCGAGACCTTAATGGCAATTAACAGTCGTGCACGGAATGTGAGACTCCTGCCCGGGCTTACAGCAGGTGTACCAGAGTGTCCCACAGGTGTGTCTGTGCTTAAAAAAAAGTCTCATGCCCCTAATTGTAGGGGTGTGAATCTTTCACTCACAAAACGATCCGATTCAAATCTCGATTCACAAGCTACGATACGATTCAGGGACGATTCATAAAAAATTGTTAATAATTTGGTATGATTCGATCCGATTCGGTTCAGTGCGATTCAATACAAATGGACAATTTAACCCCAAGTGCTTATTTTTACTTTACAGATCTTTCAGGGCTCCATCAATCGACGCACTCGGATCTCAGACGTCACAGACCGATAACCGATTCAAATCGGATTATTTTTACACCACTACCTAATTGTCATTTTCTAGTGTTTTTTTTTTCAATTGTTGATTTTGCATGATACATGCTGTTGCATGTGAAGGACAGAAAGTGTAGTCAAGTTAATTTGATGGAACAACATCAACAGCTACAGTCGAGTTTCGAATTTCTTGGCATCCTTCCAAAAATTCCCAAAAATAAATTTTTATAGTTGTTGGCTAGGCATCAAACTGAAACACCATTTGATGAAGAGAGTGTTCATGAGCCTGGTCACTGGGTTGGAGATCACTTTGCTCAGACACGGTGGCCTATAGAGTTAACAAAGTTTTAAGATCAATGAACATTAACCACACACGGTCCGTACTAGTGAAAATGTTTCTCCCGTTAAAGCTGACGTTTCGGTCTCACACTATTGATAGTTGATCTATTGATACTTTATCAGTGGACTCACTGGACTATTATCATTATGAAGTCTTATCATCAAATCAAATTTAAAGAGATGATGACAGTTTCAGCCAATGTATTTTTTTCTGGGTGAACCTTCAAATACACAAACTAGACTATTTCTCCACAAAACTGCAACGGCTGCACAGCTGCCACCCGCAGCGACGTTTCCACAGAAGCTGGTTCTCACAGATGTTGTGGATGATCGTGTGGAACTTCAATTGAAAAGCAAATGAAGGATACATGATGGATGATTAAAGTTGTCAGCTGGTTTGTGTTACGGTCATACCTGAAAAAAAAATCAAATAAAAAGAATTTAAGTGGAATCCTGGCTAAGAAAACATATCATCATGTCCTGTAGAAGGTGCAGACTGCATATTGCACAACATCTGGCCACTGAAGGGTCCAAATATTACAGAATAAGAGAGTTGCCAACTTTATATTGTTGCAGGCGAGACTTTAGCTCATTGAGTTGAACTGTGTGGTGTAGATGTGACGCAAACGTCACCCAGACTGCTCAAATACTACTGAGAGTCTTCTGTGCTATAGTTTCCCTGCTTAGGACACATATTTTAAAGATTTGATTGATAGCTGCAATTACATCAAAGTCCTCCCTTTTCATTTGTTGAAAAACTGATTTCAGCTTCTGGGTTACCGCCTGTTACCGCCTGTTTTAAGTGTGGCTGCTAGATGTGCACCTTTTCTCTTCTCTTTTTTTTTTATTTATTTATTTTCTGTCAGCTTATTTACTCTCCCCAAATTGCTATGGATTAGAATGCAGCCAGCCAGCCGGGCCGGCCAGCGCCTGTCTGTTCTCAGCATGAAGTCATTTTCACAAAAAGCGTGGCATCTCAGCATCTGAACTCTTCCAGAGATGAATACATGAATGTCCAAACAGCCTGTGCCAAAAATGTTTGGAGTCAGCTCAGTTTCTTGCACATTAGGCAAGGTCAAGGTGTATTCTCATGAGGGGGAATAAATCCCAAAATAAATAAATAATAATAATAATAAAAAACTTTAGAGAACCCAAGCACGCTGCTAATAAGATTGAGCTCTCCCATGGAGGGGAGCTTTCAGGGGGGAAAAGGGAGAAAACTGATAAATGCCTATCAGGAAGTCACTGAATTATTTATCAACTCTTCTTTGCTGTCAATTTGTCCGGGCCATTTGATTTTCCTGTAAATGAAATCTTTTTGAGTCACAGAGAGAATTCAGATGACTGTCTCACAATAATAAGAAGGGAGGATTTATGCATTTGTTTGCCCGGCAGTTTCATGCAACACATCCAAAAGCCTCACAGCAAACGGAGTCTTTTATCAAAAAGAGCAACGGGCAAACAGCGAAGGCTTAACGAGATTTAATGACAACTAATTACATCTGTTGCCGCATTGCCCCATTGATCAGCCTCAGCCATTTTCTTTCCTTGTTTAAATGGAAAGAATTCCGATTCTTGATAAGAATGAGAAGATGAGAGTATAAAAAAAAAAATCTCATCAACAGATGTACTGTATATACATATATAAAAAATAATTGGTACTTATATAAGATGTTGCAGCTTCTACACTCGACATATCACGGCAGCCCCGGCTGGTGAAAGTGCTGCTGATGTCATTAGATCGCTCCAGTTCTGTATGATGCAACCACAGGGAAAGCACATGACGTTCCAGCCCCGTGGCTTAAAGAGTGGCACACCACCAACAAACAAATGTCACAGCATCTGCCCTCCAGACTGCTATCTGCAAAACCTGTCTCACAGCCGCTGCCTTCTGTGGCCCGTGAGCCTGCCTGCCTTGCCTGCCTGCAAATGATGTCCCCCTAGACTGAGCCCCGTCCTGACCACAGGATTAGTTCCACCTCCTTCATCCCCCGAAGTGTCCCTCTGAAGGGCTTGAACTGTTTTATCTCCCCCGTGTGTATATGCCAGCATATATTTCGACCAGTCGGCCCATGAGCGCTTGGCATTAAACACTCCAGCTGTTCAAGAATCTCTAATTTATTTTCTCTTCTCTTGCTTCATTCTCGAAGACGATCACTCGATGTTTAATGGAGACGCTCATCAGAAATGCTCACCAGCCACTTTATTAGGTAGAACTTGCAGGTACCAGTGGTTCCTGGGGCCTTGTGTGTGTTGTCAGTTGCTCTCTTGGACAAAGAGGCTGAAGGTCCACATATTAGCTGTCCTGGGAGAAACCACTGAAGAAGACCAGGCAGGAGAGGCTGCTACAAACAGTAAACAGCACACTCGGAGTAAACAAGTCTGTAGAAAATTTTACTGACGCACTTCAATGTGACAGGCAGATCGTTTTCACTTTCCACGACTCGCCTATCCTTTGCAAACACATTCTACGGGCTCTTTACCAGATGGATGAACCAAAAGGATTTATGAAACATTACATCTGCTGGCAAAACTTTGGTTCATTTTTATTTTCTTAGTGTTTATCCAGTTGGCTTAGTAGCTCTGGGATTTTAAGCTTTGACGGTTTTCATTTCAGTGGCGCAAAAAAACAGTCTGCATTTACAGTTCCCGAAGCCCAAGTACCTTAGATTCATGGTATTATGGTTGGTATTAGCATTTTGTATGCTAACTAAAAAAAAGAAAGCAAGCTGGTGCGTTTCAATGTAAATTGCATAGCATCTAGACCAGGGCTACTCAACTTAATATGGCTCAGGGGCCACTCAGCAAAATCCCAAAAGTCTAAGGGCCGCAAGCTAAAAACGACAAGTCCTGTTTTGAACGTTAACAATGATTTTGTGACACACTTCATGACAAGTCTAATAATTAAGGAAACACAAAGAAAACAGCCACATTTCTGTCTATATAAGCCAGGCTAAACCTCATCGAACAAAAACATTGTCATGAATGGAATGATGGTGCTTAAGAGCATGACTTCTAATGTAGTTTAATGCAGTCAACTTTAACTACTTTACCCATTGTTGCTTTTGTCTGACCTGTCAGTGGCAGAAGTGCAAGAAGTTCCTCTTTGAAACTATGGCCATTAAAAAATAACGAACCCAGATCATTAACTGCGCTGTGTCTGACACATCAGTTGACTCGTCTAGGGCCAGGCTGAAATAGTTTGATTTCTTGAGATCTTCAATTAGTTTTAAAAACAAATGATCCGAAATGTTCTCCACACGTCGGCAGAGGGTTGAATCAGAAAAGCTGCAGTTTCGATATCTGTTTAATGATGCCGTCTTCGTTTTTAAAATCAGCGAAAAGAGACTCAATGGCGTCCAGCCAACATTTTTTTTATCAGCTCCCCTTCAGTGAAAGGCCGTTGACTTCTAGCTACATTGCACGCTACTTTGAATGATGCTTCTGTGACTCGGTCACTTTCCTTGCAGGGAAATTTCAGCCAGCTTTGTTGTCCATGCAAGCCTATTTTAAGAAGGCGTATTTTTTCTTTTCTTATGGTGCTCCCAGTTGGGTATTCATCGGCAAACTCGCTCTTGTGATTGTGGGTATCATGGTGACGTTTAAGATTATCACGTTTCAGGACCGCAATTGGCCTTTGGCACATGAGGCACACTGGTTTATTTTTTACCTCAACAAATGCAAACTCTTCCTCCCATTTTTGCTGAAAGACTCGGTGTTCGTCTGCAATCTTTCTCTTTCGACTTGGCCGTGTCTGCTAAGAGACCCGGCGAGAGGAAAAAAAATCTCGCTCCCAGTACAGCGGTGCTGTTGCGTGCCGAATTAGCAGCTCGTGTAACTGACTAGTATAAATCAGACGGCACCAACTTCTTGCTCGTCGGTCAAACACCGCATACGCATGCATGATCGCCCCCTTGAGGAGAAAGGTTAGAAATGATTTAATCACACTGAGAAATGACATAAAAATAACAAAATCGGATTTTTGTTGGTATGATCTTGACGGGCCGCACAGAGCAAGAGGTTGAACAAACCCTGAACAGGTCACCGGTTCATCGCAGAGAGAGAAATAACCATGGACGCTCACTTTTTCCACCGAAGGGCAGTTTAAAGTCACCAATTAGCCTAACTTGCATGTCTTTGAACTGCGGGAAGAAGGTCGGAGCAGCCAGAGGCAAGCGTTCAAGAGTTGAGGAAAGTGATGAAATGTCTTTTGGACGAGGAAAAACTGCACGGATTCCGGGGGGAACGCCAAAATGTTTGGCGAAACACAGATCAAATGGCAATCCAATTAACTGCTGGGAGGTTGGACTTGAGAACCACAAAGCGCTCCGACAGGCAGTCATAACACTCAGCAGGACTTTGCCGCTGCGGGCGTGGAGAAGACTACTTACTGCAAATTGTCTTTATTTAAGTGTTGTTGCTCCTGTCGTCGAGACCGCTGGATGTTTGTCACGTTCGCCTGGTCGTCTGTCTGTCAGCCGCAGCCTCAACAACGAGTCGCCCTGCGAGCTGTAATTCATCAGCCTGTCTCTTTATCGGCTAAGCCCTCCGTCATCGTTGCCAGGGACGCCGTCACGTACGGCAGTGACGCGGCCCGATTTCTTTACGTTTCTAATGTCCAATCGCCACACAGCAGTCTGCATCGCATCGCGTGTCGACAGCCGGCTGCCCTTTATCACGGCAACTGTAGAACAACAGTCCGACGTTACTGGCAACACTTATCTGCTGATATTTTGAGCCCCTGACATTATGATAAAATACAGCCGAGTGTTACAAGACGACTCATACATCCATTACTTTCATGTTTCATTTGTAGGGGGGAAATGATCCGCTGTGGAAACTGATGGCCGGCGTGATATTTCAAAAGGTTACGCCGCGTCTCGGCCGGCGATTGTTTTCTGCAGATTTATATTTGTTTAAAGGGAGGGGGGAGAGGTGGGCGGCGGGGGGTGCGGGACAGTGGTTGACAGCAACAACAAATGCACTGACAAATAACTGGGCTGCGTGCCATTTGGAATTCATTTAGCACGACAAGGTAGCGATAAGGCGACGCCCCGGCTGTCTGCGAGCGGCTCTCCGTAAATCAGAGGACGGCGGCGGCGATGAATTACGCGGCTGTGAAAGACTCTCCTCTGAAGGACAACAGCTCAGCGCATCTGTTTACACGCAGCAGCAGCAAGCTCGCAGAATAGGTCAGCGCTCAGCACCCCCCCCGTCCTCTAAAAAAATAATAGGCCGGCTCCTTATGCGGAGTGCGAACAAAGTTGGATGGTGTATATATACATCCAGAGTGTCACTTCACCCTTTGGATTTTTTTCTGGTGTGTGTGTGTGTGTGTGTGTGTGTGTGTGTGTGTGTGTGTGTGTGTTAGATGTGATGAATTGGAGAGGTGGTGGGCAAAGGTTTTAACTCTTTCCCTTTCGGAGTTCCACGGATGAAGAAGATTCCTCCCAACAGATGGCGACACCGTGACGTTAGCTCCATGTGTTCACCTGAAACAGCAACTGTGATCCCCAAACCGTAGGGCCGTGGATGTGGATTCAATTTGCAGTCAACCATACCTCTAACCACCTCACCTGCTCCCGTATCCTCATCCAAAACATTCAGTTTTCTGGTCTGTAAAGCAGAACATCGGCCCACAAGAAGCCACATCATTTAGCGTCACAAGTTTGAAAGTCGGTAAAAAAAAAAAAAAAATAAGAGTTTGTTTTTCCTCTAATTTACAGACAAATGACTTATTTGCCTTTTTTCTCATGACAAACATAAAAACAACAACAAACGTCCCCAAAAGGCGGGACAGAAACGCTGCCCGCTTGCTTTGATTGTCTGGCGCGACAACAATATGCGTTTGTTTTTTTTAAAAGCCCTTTTAACGAAATCATTCCACATGCATAATGCAAGCTACAATATGCAAATTGAAGTGTAACGAGGCCAAAGTCAAATTTCCCAACAAGGGGAGTTGCATTACACACGGCTCCCAATGAAGACTCATCTGCCCACTAAGCAACTCTGCACACGGGCCTTGGAGAGATTTCTGTCAGCGCTTGAACCAACATTGTCTGAGCCGATGGTGTGTACCTAATGTCTGAGTGAGATTATGCAATAGCGAGAACGGTGCTCCTCTTTCTCGGCCCAAAATAACCAGCCAGGGTTTGATTAAATATGTGTTAATTCACCAAAAAAAAAGTTTGGCGGGACTAAATTATTTAAAGGTTAGGCGCAGAGTTTCAATCTATCATCCACCTCAGTGACTCATGACGCTGCTTCTTGTGTACTTACTTCACCTCAGTCGTCTAGAAAAACAGTCTGATCATTCATATCTTTCTACAAAATTCTAGCATTTAGTACAACGTCAATCTAATAATCAATCCCTCTCAGCGTTATCGACATTGCTGGTTGAGCAAAGATCGTTCACCGCCTGCTTCAGAAGAGTTGATACCAGTGAAAACCAATCTGTGATGACTGTGATGTGATATAGATATTTCACATTTCTAAAACAGCCTAAAAAACATGTAAAAGGTGACTGGTCTTTTGCAATCAGACCAAGCATACGATGTGGTCTGCAAAGCCACAATCTAGCAAAGAAACAGCCATCCCATTCTCTGATTTTAAAACGGATTCGGCGGTTCACTTGTATTAGGTGCCACGGACTGATTCATCGGATGAATAAAGAAGAAGGCAGGCTGCTACTGGTGCTACTGAAACTAAGACCACGCATAAAAACATAGCACCGTTTAGTTGAGGTTGAGGCAATTAGTGAGGGCAGAGATCGATTTTCTGTTTGCGGGCATGTGTTCAGTTAAATAAAAGTACCGGCCGAGGAGCTGTTGTCTTCCATGTGCCATTGATTCCTTCAAGGTAAAGTTTTCCATCAGAAACCAAACAAGGTCATTCTGTTGAATGAACAGTTGTTCTGAAATGAGGTAAACGATTTGGATTCACTTTTGAGCTGGTTGCGTGTCAAGTGTGCGTTTTGTTCTCCATGACAGAGGGCTAAATATATTTTCCTCTAGAGATCTGTACTTTTAAATATAGGGGGGGGGGGAGCTCTTTATGGGACCTTTATTGCTACTGGAGGTTAATGACGAAAACGAGGATGAGTTGAGGGAAGTCACCTGCTGTTTTCATTTCCTGCGTGTCTCAAAGTCGTTGAAGGCAGACGGCATCAAATGACACACGAAAAGCTGCAAATTAGCCCAATGGTATGCGTAATGGCCTCAAGAGTGGCGTGCTATTCATCTGCCGTCTCATCAGACAACAATTTCTTTTCTTTTTTTTCTTTTTTTTGCCGTCCCGATGCAGATGTGTGCCTTCTGGAGAAGACTCGGCAACGCAGCGTCACTTGATTCCCTCGAGAACCGAGCGCGGGCTGACAATACTTGTAAAGGAGATCAGCAGAACGTCGCTTCTGTTGTTTTATGGCTGTTTTAGATCATTAGCATACACGGAATGTCGCCGGATCATTTAAGAGAGACAGAAGACGGAAACAAGGCCAGATGTCACTAGTTTGTCAGCGAGTCGGATGTGTGTGTGTGTGTGTGTGTGTGTGTGTGTATGGGGGGGAGCGGTGATTAACATGACTATCAGAGAATCTTTCACAGCCGGGTCAGTCGTGAAGTTGGTCGGAACATTAACGACAGACTCTGTGAAGGTTACTGTGAATGCGTCGCGCAGGGGAGAGAGCGGAAGTGCCGGCCGACTTCATTACCCGAGCCGAGCCGAGCCGAGCCGAGCGACGGATGCAGCTTCACTCCCCTGTGGCAGTGGATGGGCCTCTCACTACAGATCCCACCCAAATCATCACAACTCTGGACCCCTGGATGAGCAGCAAAGAAGCATTTCCTTGCTGAAACGGCCCCTTGGGTGTCACACAAACCTAGATGTAACAGTGCACAGTGTGGAGGACAGCATGTACGCTTTGTACCACAAGAAAATGCACTCGGGGACTTGAGAAGGGTCGTAGGTATCACAAATGCAAGGAGCCTCCAAGGGCTTTTTCTCCATGCACAATGAGACAATGTGACAATCGGAGTAGAGTACGAGGATTAAGTTGGGGCAACTGGACTTGTTCACTTTAAGGTGACCTGGCTGTCTGAGAAGCTTCACAGACAGATTTGTAGTAGCAGTACAAATTAAAGAGCAAATTAAAGGAACGCACCTCCTGAGCAGGGTGTAAAGCCAGCCAGCATCAAACTGACCCTGTGTACAGGACTAAGCAGCTATGGAAGATGGATGGATGGATGGATGGATGGATGGATGGATGGATGGATGGAATAATCCCTTCCCCCTTTTGTTTATTTATTCCTTATTATAAACATTGGGTTACATTTTCCAGATTATCCATCTGCATCTGAAAGTCTTCCCGTCGTGAAACTCCAGAAGAGTTACGTAAGTCAGAAAATGTCACCAGAGCCCCTTTGTGGTAAGAGGCAAATGGGTCAAATTTCAGTCTGGGATGAACTAAAGGGCATAAAAGGGTGCAATGGATATATCCTTAAATCTATTCGTTGTAAGAGAACCTCTCTGGGAATTGTGTCTTTTAGTATTACTTTTTTATGACTGTGTTTTTTCCACCGCTGCTCTCAGCCGTGCTGCAGCCAACCCCAGGCAACTGCTTAAGCCCGGCTCCATTATGCCAACCCAGCAGTAAAACGTTGAGGAAACAGTTGGTTGAGCATTCACTCGTTTGGAGCTCAACATTTTTGGACTAGTGGAGACGGAAATGAGCGCTGTTTTCTTTCACTTCCCGACGCTCTTGTGACTTCTAATTGGATCTTGGCTGTTTAAAGATCAGATCCCCGTTTGTACCTTCAGGTATCTGCTTCTTGTGACTTTGAGGCTGTGCTTGTTTTTAATTTGAGGCCCCGTTTCCCGATTCTGCTGCTTCACACTTATAAAGTCTTCATGAAATATCAGGATTACTGCAAATAAGTTGTTGTTGTTGTTTTGTGTGCTTAAGTCTGAGTTTCTTGCTGGAGCAGGTTTGTAGTGTGATACAGATGTGGAGCTGCGTTTTGTTACGATCCAATCATACACTTGTCCGCTTTCCACTGCTCTCTCAGGATCTCGTCGTGGTGGCTTCAGGTATGCATGTTTTCTCGACCCTCTGTTGGATCACATGGCGTTCCTAAATCAGATGGGCTGTTTAAACAGCTTCCGCAGGCTCTTCGAAAACACGTAAACTCCCCTCCCGCAGTTATTGGGCGTCTTGTTTTGGAGGTTACATGTAGTAAAAGTCCATGGTCAAAGTTAAGGGCAGGAATATGGAAGGGAATAAAAAATTCATGGCAAAACCGGAGTGCCTTTAGAGCTCGGGATGCGCCAAACCGCTCATCCATCTTACGCTCCACTTTTTAACTCCTGTTATTGGAGCAGCAACTCAACCCCCAGGCCCCCGGAGGGAGCAATTTCCCCTTTCTAACAATGAGCCGTGCTGTTGATTGCGGCGCTGCCGTCTTGAATTGCATTATACCGGTACAGATGTTCACAACTCGGGATAGTTTGCCAGGCCAGATGTTGTAGTCGTGTGGCTAACAATGCAGATGGTGTGGCGGGTGGGGGTTGCGGGGGGGGGGGGGGGGGGGGGGGGGTTGGACGACCGAAACACAACAACACAGAACAACTCAGAGGCTTTTTTTCCACAAGCTAAGTGCCATGTGCTTTTAAACGGGACTGAGGAAGGAGAGCACGTTGTGTCAGGACAGCTGCCTTGGAAAAGCACCAGAATACATAGACGTTGGCAATTATTTTTACGTAACCACGAAGAATTAGGGATGTACTTTTTTTTTTTTTTTCTTCTTTTTAAATCCTTTTTCCCCGCGCCGAAACTCTCTCCGGCTCCTGCAGCTGCCTGTGAAGTACACACTTCACTCACACGCGCAGGATTATTACAGGGAGCTGTCGGCGAGGAGGATTATGTTAACAGCACAATTACACTGCTGCTACGCTCGCAGTGACGATAACGGTGATTATTGCGCCGAATGCCGCTCGCAGCCAATAATCGATTAAATCATTATTACGTTAAATTGAATTAAACTTCACATCCTGTGCCCAACAGAAGCTGTAATTGCCGGCTTTAAACGCTGACTTCCACTCTGCGGCGTGCTGGATACAATAATTATCGGAAATTGCGCAAACAATTACCTGTGTTAAGGAGAAAAACAGTGACGGAGGAGGAGTGGCGGGGGGGTGGGGGGGGGCCGGAGGGGAGGGTGGTGGCACGACCAGATGAAAGGCCCATCAGCAAGCGGGGCGGCGGCGGCAAAGGCAGCAAAGGCCTCGTCTTGCCACGGGGCCTTATCAAGTCATAAATCTGTGTTTGCCCACAGTGACACAATAAAAAGCACAAGAGCCCAATACCTCACTAGAGTGCAGACACACTAAATGAACAATGCATCAACTTTATGATTTTCCTCCTCCTCCTCCTCCTCCTCCTCCTCTGCGAACTACACATTTCTTTCCCTCCTGCAGGAACAGCAGCAGCAGCAGCAGCAGCAGCAGCAGCAGCAGCCGCCGCTTGCTTCTCCACAAATATGTGCTCCGTTATTGCCGTGTGAGCAAAGACACTGAACAAGGATTAGAGTCGTGCTGCTGCCGCCGCTGCAACAGACCCGTTGAACCATTTCATTTGAGCACTCAAGGTGGAGCGTTTGCTGTCTGCTGTTGACGCAATGTATTAATATTGCCCGCAAGACACAGCATGTCAATTTCAATAATAACGGAGTTCAACTCTCCTCAACAGGCGGACGGATATCGAGATTTTAACCCTGAAATGTGGCAGATCCCTCTTCAAAAAACACTCAAAAAAAACGATTCATTTTCAGTTCACGCTCGGACGTCAGTTCCGCTACGCTCTACTCCCGTCCCGCGCATCCGTCGAATGTTGGGTGATTCGAGTCCAGCTTGGATGTGTCCAACAGGAAGGAATGAAAGTACTGTCAAATCATTTGTTTTATTCAGGAGCCGGGTTTGAGACAAGGAACACTGTCATCTTCCTGGTAGCTCACTGAGTTCAATCCACAGGCCGGCATTAGCATGGAAGCCACACCTTCCGACCCAAAGTGAAGGCCGTTTCAGGATGTTGTGAATGTGAAGGACTGATACCATGATCAAGAAAACATCCTTGTAAAAGAGGGAACCTGATTCTTACTTTTACTATTTGAAATGGAAAGTTGTAGGCTTCAGGTGTGAGACCTTTGCAGAAACCCTGTGGAGGACAGGAGTATTTATGCTTCACCGATTTTTTTTATTTTTTTTTGTCAGTCTCTCTGTAACATTGTTTCGTTTTGGGACACCCAAAAGGAGATGTTTTGTCACCATGTGGCTCTGCGTAGCTAAATATAAACGCAGCAAAGAATGTCCAATCTTATCATATACACTCACTGGCCACTTCAATAGGTACCCGGTACCTTAAAGTGTATCTCATATTGTGGCTGCTTGGTCCATTTAGCACAGATGTGTGAAACGTTCTATTTGTCTTTACGATTAGTCAGTATAATGACTATATAATGAAACAATATACATAATTGGCGACACGGTGGCGCAGTGGTTAGCGCTGCCGCCTCACAGCAAGAAGGTCGTGGGTTTGATTCCGGGCCTGGGACCTTTCTCTGTGGAGTTTGCATGTTCTCCCTGTGTCTGCGTGGGTTCTCTCCGGGTTCTCCGGCTTCCTCCCACACTCCAAAAACATGCATGTGAGATTGAACACTCTAAATTGTCCGTGGGTGTGCATGTGAGTGTGAATGGTTGTTTGTCTCTATGTGGCCCTGCGATGAACTGGAGACTTGTCCAGGGTGTCACCCTGCCTTCACCCTAAGACAGCTAGGATAGGCTCCAGCAGACCCCCGTGACCCTGAGCTCGGGACTAAGCGGGTATGGAAAATGAATGAATGAATGAATGAATATACATAATTGTTGCTTTCTGCCTTGAACAGATGTCGCTAATAAGACGCAGCTCGGCTTCCCTGTGTGTAGGAGGAGACAGTTATGCAGTTTGTCGATTATTAGCGGAATTTCATCAGACGCACAGATGCACGCGAGGAGAAGACGCTGCGAACTACGCACGTTCCACGCTGAGCGGCCTTGGCAGTGATCTCAGTGCGGCTCCCATGGACTCGCCATTGGCGGCCAGACCCCCAACGGAGGGTCTACTGGAGCAAATGCCATTTTACTTTCAGCACTTTAACATCCGTCACACTGTCAGTAAAGGATGTCAGCGACAGCCCTTCAGTCCCAGGATACGCTCGCAGGGTGTCAAAGAAATCGCAAAATATCGTCGGGGGTTTTGCTCTTTCTTATCACACGCCTTAATAACCAGCAGCGCAGCCGCATTTCACACTCAGATAAAAACACTTTAAATAGATGGGGTTTTTTTTCCCCCCTCCTCTTCCTCTTTCTCCCTCTCTCTCTCTCTCTCTCCCTCTTTTTTTTTTTTTTTTTACATAACCATGCAGGAACCTTCTCAAATGGAAATAAGACTCATTCTGAGAATTCATGTGTGTGTTATTCTTCAGGCCCTGGAAAGTTCACGCAAGGTTTTGGAGAAACTTTCCACCAAAGCCTTCAATCCAGAGTGCTGAAACTCTAATCTGCATTGTCACATCGATGTACAGCCTGGAGCTGCTCCATTAACTATGATAACAGGAGAGAGGGGAACAAACTCCTTCCACTTGTTTTTTTTACTGTGGCAGACAGCGCTCAGCGCTCACTGATACTGGCTGAACCCTCCGAGGGCCGCCAGACGACACGTTTCAAACCGCAGTGCAGCCGTTCGCCTCTTTGTTTCCCCAACACCTCCAAGGCTTCTCGAAGTTTGCCGTGGAATTTTGTTATTTCAGACACACGGCTGAGATTTCCAAAAATCCGATGAATCCCTGCATTGCATTTTATTTTCTCTCTTGGTTACAGCGGCGTAATTTTTTAATGAGCACGACTCAAATCAGCCTCTCCTGCAGCCTCGCTTGCGAGCCCTCACGCTATGAGCTCGTGTCTAATCTTCGCTGAAATGTTCTGTCTCAGAGGATTCTTAGAGAGAGAGAGACTCGTAACCTTTTCTTCAACGCTCCCATTTTGTTTCATCTGCTGTCATTCCGAATAGGTCAAGGGTCGCAAACGAGTCTTTGTGACGTTGCTACACACAAAGCGTTCAAAAACGCAGTGCGAGCAGGCAGAGGGGCCCCATGTGAGAATCAAACTCACAACCTTCTTACTCTGAGACAACACCGAATCTGTTCTGCAGTTAGCGTTGCCTATATTTTCCTAAAAAAAAAATAATAATGGGGACCTGCAAGTGGCACCCAGACAGTCTTGCTTTTATCATCCCACCTTCACGCGGCACATTTATCTTTAGGGTGTCGCTTCGCGACAGACGAGAAATGACAGGTGCAATGTGTTTTCAATAATTTCGGCGCGATAATGAAGAGATAATTTCACGTTCTATATTTTCCTTTGGACCAAGTTTCACACTTTCACGCCTCTTTGCCAGCTGACCCACGTTTAAAAATGCGAGAGGATTCGCGAACAGGAGATGCTGTCAGTTACCAACATTCAGCAGGCACGATGGTCTTCGGCCTTCATGCACTGACATCAGCTGATCCTGGTTCCCCACCTCTCACTCCTCAAACTCCTTCTTGCAAAAAGCTATACTTTTCATTTCACCTATTAACTTCATTCAATTTTTTCTTTCATTTGGTTTAGACGGCTGAGGTTGTTTTTTGTTTTAGAAAGACAAAGTCACCAGTAACATATAGAACACAATATATATATAAATATATACATACATATATATATATATATATATATATATATATATATATATATATATATATATATATATATATATATATATATATATAATAAAGATATGCTAATATCTGACACATTCATTAAAAAAATTATAAGTGGTTATTTACAGACCAGATGCTCTGGCGGTTCTAAGCCTCACCAGACTTAGAAAACTCTTGTTATCTACAATGGATTTCTTACCAAAAATGTGAGTTTTTACTGTTGGAACCGACTAATTTCCATCTAAATGAGAAAGTTAGAAGCTACTATAAGCCTTTAAGAATTTTACCTTAAAGTCATATTGAATGCAAGCAGGACTAATGGCTAACACAAAGCCTCTTACCTTCCACGATGGCTTGTATGGAAAACTTGTTCGGAGAAGGAGGGATGTTTTTCGAAAGCTGGGCTTTTTTCTTTTTTTTTTTTCTTTAAAGCACGTCGAAGAGAGAACGGAGACTCAGAGGAAAGTCCTCCAAAGTCTGAAGCACCATGGTTCTCCATCGGTCATCAGACATGTATTTGAGCTCCTCACTCGCCGTCATAATCCCATCTTGTCCCGAATTTTCCGACTCATGCCGCAAAAGCAACAAATTAGCATTAATGGGAATTGTGACTGGTCCCTGCTGTTGTGCTCAAGGGTTCACCGATGGGACGCGTTTGCATCACAGCAACACTGATTGTGGCGGCCGTGTATGCAACATTTGAAATATTTAATCTCGCTCAATATTTTATGAGCGACGTATTTGACTTGCAAAGGGCATCACTGCGCCGCAACTCAATATAATGTAAGCTAAACTTTGCTATGAACCCGCGTATAACTGCATGTCCTTCATGAATGACTAAAGGGAAGTGTCAGAGTCCTCGCCCTGCCGCTGACAGACACCACCCACGTCTGTTGACACGAGAGTCTTTCCGAGTCTTATCTTTTCATTTCCTGCCTCTTGCAGCATTGAAAAAGACACACCACCATGTGTGTAAGGATTAGAAATCATCTTTGTGAAGCACTTGGCTGAAAGGGTTTGTTCTCCCCTATATTGATTGCTGGGGAGAAATCCCCTCGACTCATTTACCTGCGCAGGCATGGGTGAATTTGAATAATCCACGTAACCACTCTGGAGTTTCACACGCGGACAGAGTTTCAGTCAACAGATGCCTTGCGTGGCCCTGGGCTCCAATTTAAAACACATCAGAGAATCTAGGATATGCCACTTTAATCTTGCTGCAGCGCCTTCCACCGTGAGCCACACCTGCCCTGCTTCAGGATCCAAGCGCAGCTGGTCGTCGTCAGCTCATCACCACACAGCCTTTCAGCTTCCAACTCAGCTCTTCAGGCCATGGCCGCCTAATCAGCCCTGCGTCAGAGGAAGCCGAGCCATTTTGACTCGCCCGTCGCTCAGCCTGTTTTGCCTGCAGCCCTGCTTCCGTCTGCACAGTCAGAGCAGCCTGGACTGATTCCACCCTCCCTGTATTGACCTTTCTGTAAATTAAATATGTTTCCAAGTCAGAAAGCCCGAGTCCGCTCCTGGGGTTCCTCCGTTAAAACCTGACACTTCAGTCCGGTTGCACTTAAAATGACAGGCACGTTAGCCAGGACACATCATCAGATCGTGACGTGGCTCCCTGAGGTTGCTGCGAGAAAAAAAAACAATCGGGACTGGGTTTCCATGAATTGTGTTTGTTAAAAAAAAAAAAAGTGAGATTAAAGTATTTTGATTCAAATAAATTATGTTAAGTGTGAACATGTCACAGGACAGAGGTACATGTCTCATGGGGGAAGAAGAGGTAAAGAAAAAAATACATCTTTCTACGGCCATGTCAGTTAACTGCACTTGTCGCCATGGCACGTAAACACCCATTGGTTTCTCGTAATCACATGTCCAAGTGAAGACATTTGCACAGCCGTCACGTTCTGTTTGTGTTGGTCAAGTTCTGTGTGCATTAGTTTCAGCTTACAGCGCTGCACCCTTTCGGAACAATGTGCTACGGTGATGGTGAGATTTGTCTTCTTCAGTTCGTGGTCGGTACAGGCGCATGGGGGGAAGAAGAAGCAGAGAAATCCAGCAGAAGAGTAGAGAGCTGGTTTAAGGAATCCATCGTCAATGTCAAATCAATTGGCCAAGTTAAGGTTATTCTTGTTTCCAAGAGTTTCCATAATATGGAAACGTCAGGAAACAATCATTGGCCACTGGGAAGAACCCCAGACTTCCATCTGTGGAAACCCACAATTGAAAATGGGTGCAATAAATTCTTGAACACAGACTCATTAAAGCAACCTCACCGGAAAAATTAAATTCTCCCTGGAATAATCACAATGAGCCGTCGCCATTGGTGGACGGCGGGAGAAATGCCTTTTCCAGGGCAGATATATCGATAGAGTGTTTTCTAATAATACCCCAGTTCAAGTTCCCGGAGCCATAATGTAATCTTCCTGACTGTAGGACCGGCCGCCGAGACGCAGGGCGAGCAAACACTCCTGACTCGGCACCGCTGCACACAAACACACATGGCCAGTTTCCTCCCCCCCCTGTGTGTTTTGCCGCAGAACATAATTATGATACCCACGCTGTGACACTATTGCTACCCAGCCTCCTCTCCCATCCCAGACACCGCCAGACACGGCGTAATAAATAATAAACAAAAAAGTATGGAGGGAGGAGGGGCGCAAAAAAAGAGGAGATACGCAGAAAAGCCAAACTGTATTTGCACTGGAAATGTTAAATAATTGAATCTGGGAGGCAAACACAATCGCAGACACAGGCGCACTTGCATGCAAACATGGACACACACACACACACACACACACACACACACACAACAGGGAATAGTCCACTGGGTCTTCAGTGCCATCTAGAGTTGGTTTACAGTAAGACTCATTTTAAAACATGCTAATGATTCTGGTTATAGACGTGGTCGTCTCTTTTTCTTTTTTTTTTTTCAGCTGAGTGAAGATGAAGCTCATCGTCAAGCTGCAGTGATTCTGCAGTGAGAGTCACTGACTTGCGACCCGCGCCAGTAGGAGGACGTTGGAACGTTGCGTCTTTCTCTGGACTCTTCTCAGAGGTTGTTTCAGGGCGCCACGGTCCGACGCGGGTTCGCTGCCAAATGCGGAGCTGCAGTCAGGACCACAACTCAGCTGTGTTCCGAGGCGGCAGCAGGGGCAGCAGGGGCAGCAGGGGCAGCATGGGCCGCGCTGAGGGCCACCACGTTGCGGCCCCCTGTGCGCAGCAGCTGCGCGCTCTGGCGTGCGCTCCCTGCGGTAACAAGCGGTCATTCTTCCGCCTGGCCTCTCCTCACAGGCCGAGAAGCCATGCATGAAGTTCTATTAACTTGTCAAAGCGGCAGCGATTATTCCCGGCTGAACCTGTTGTGTCATGTTTGGTTGTGTGTGTGTGTGTGTGTGTGTGTGTGTGTGTGTGTGTGTGTGTGTGTGTGTGTGTGTGTGTGTGTGTGTGTGCGCGCGCGAGGCCGTGTATATTCTTCGAATCCCCAGCAGAGACGCGCTAAACCAAAAGATGTGTTGATTAAGTGAATGAAAATTCAATCAATGTTTTGACTGATGTTCCTCGCTTCTCTGGCGGTTTTATTAAATAACCCATCGATGTTTTCCGTCGTGTGCATGCGTTCGCCCACTCACAGTTAATGATGATGTTGTTGTTGTTGTTGTTGTTGTTATTGCTTGCCTGCAGTCGAAGCGCGAGCTACAGTTTGGACTTGTAAATTAACTTTATTTCTATATGGGGGAAAATAAATAGAATTTTTATTCAAATGTATTTGTCTGGCACTGTTATTCCGTGCGTTCTACAGCTGTTTGCATTAAACTGCGTGATGCATCCAATAAATAAAAAAAATAAATACATGTCTCTACGGCCACGCGGTTTAAGTGTACTTGTCGCCATGACCCGAGACCACCCACTGGCTTCCTGGCATCAAAGGTCCAAGTGAAGACTTTTGCACAGCCCTCACGTTCTGTTTGTGTCAGTAAAGTTTTGCCTGCATCAGTTTCAGCTTGCAGCGCTGCACCCTTTCGGAACACTGTGCCACGGCGCTGGCGAGATTTTTCTTCTTCAGCTCACGGTCGGTGCAGGCGCACGCATGCACTCACGCACGCCCGCACGCACGCACGCACTCACGCCCGCACGCACGCACGCACGCACGCACGCACGCACGCACGCACGCACTCACGCCCGCACGCACGCACGCACGCACGCACGCACGCACGCACGCACGCACATGAATGCATCATTGTTTTTTTCCCGGGAAAAGATTCCCGGGAAGAAAAAAAACAGCCCATCAAATCTGACAAGCTTGTCTTTCCCTGTGGGTGCTGGCGCAGGAATACACAGCGCGAGCAGCTGTTGTTCTTTCTCCGGCTGCGGACGGGAACGTCGAGGTTCCCGTTGGCAGCAGTTCAGCCGCCACCGGCAGAGTCGCGTTCGCTCTCGACGTGGCAGCGCTCCAGCAGCTTTCCACTTGCTTTTTAGCCATTAGCGGCGTGCCTGTCCATATTTCCGGGTCACCGTCGTTTTCTACCACCCCCCCCCCCGCCTTCCGTGAGACCCGCCGACTCGTGTTAAGTAACAGCAAAGCGATCGGTTGCAAGTCAAAGGCGATGCGGCGCTCGCTGTTCCTCTCCTTCATCTTTTGATCTCTTTTCATCGCGGCGCGGCGGCGGAGAGGCTGGAAAGCAGCCCGAGACCGAGAGGTAAGGTAAGAAAAGGAAAAAAGAGGTGGAAGGCAAACTTTTTTTTTTTTAATTGGCTACGGGGAACAACACAGCTGTGTGCTGCTGCTGCTGCTGCTGCTGCTGCTGTCCGAAAGAGGAAAAAAAGCAGAACAATTCCATTTGTCGGGAGCGCAGAGCAGTGGAAAAAGGGACACGATTTCCAGGGGGGTCGGTCACCTTCAAACGCCGCCCGTCTCACTTCCTGCGGGGGGGGGGGGGGGGTGCCGACTAAGCCATCGCCATCTTGAGATGTTATGCTGATGAATACGTTGAGTTGAGACGTCTTTGAACGCCCGGCTCTACTTCCCGGTCTCCAGACATAAGCTACATTTCCATGACCCCTGGAATTGGGCAAAACCTAAATATTGCAATGAATAACCGGTCATGGAAACACCTCAACTTGGGAAAAACCTCTCAAATATGACAAAAACATTTTGACGCTCCCATGAGGTGGTTTTTCAGACGTATAGGCACAGAGGTACATCGCAAAATTGCCATGGAAACACTTTTTCACTGGTCAGGGGACGTGAACAGGGTCACTCGACCAGTTCACTTCATGTGAAAATGGCTCCTGATCTCAGCGACAGCTCAACAGTGACTGATCTCACCTGTCACTGTTCTAACGGCGAGTCATTCCCGGCTCCGCCCCCTGAAGCCGGTCCTGATACCACCGTGTTTAGAGGCAGCACCGCCTCCCTCTGAGCCCTCGCCCCCCCGCCGTCCCCCCCCTCCCTCTCTTTCGCCCACCCTGAACCAGCTTAACTAGATGAATGGCCCCCCCACTTAGGAAGAATAAGCTCATGAATACTGAAGTAGCGTTTGATTTTTCTCTGCCTCCCTCGTTTCTATTCACTGTCATAAAAGCAATGAAATCCGCTTGTGAAGAAACACCCCCCCCCACCCCACCATCCCGCCTCAAGCCATCCCCACCCCACCCCTTTTTTTTTTTTTTTTGGATCATTTTCATGCGAGCCCGCCCAGGCGGTGGAATGAAATATGACACACCAATTTAATTACTGCTTGGGAATTGTCTCGCCTCGGTATAAATATTGATTCAGGCTTCTGCCTCCCAGGATCTCTTTCCACTGTTGCTTCTCGCCTCCTCCTCCTCTCCTCGCCGAAGACGCAGATCCCAACCTCCACCCTCTTCGTTTTGCCCACAGGCCACTAACCCCCACACACACTCACACTTTTTTTTTTTTTTTTTTTTTTTTACAAATCCTTTTCGCGCTCCTCCCGCCTCCTTATTCGGCAAAGCGCGCCGACAGTGTGTGTCACGTTGTTAAAAAATAAAATAAAATGAAGAATAAAAAGAAATAGCAGAGGAAGGCTGAGATTCCCGAACCCTGGCTCTCGCTGTTAACGGGCCCTGAAATTACACACAATTTCCATAGCAATGGGCTTTACAAACAGAAAATGGGTCCCTGAGGTGGTCGCCGGCCACACCTTTAGCGTGCGGCGGGGGAAGAGGAGAGGGAGCCTGGACAAAGCTCAGAGGACGGGGTGGTGGAGGAGGAAGGGGGGGGGGGGGGCTAATTTCCCTGCAGGCATCTCCTGTGTGGACTTCTTTAAAGTCTCAGTGCTCCGGCTGCTTCTCCTCCAGTGTTTGATGGGTCAGCCCTCATGGCACGAGGGGCGGAGGGGGGGCGGAGAGAGGCGGAGGGGGGGCGGAGGGGGGCGGAGTTGCAACGGCGCGGAGACGTGGTCCTGACTCCAAATTCCCCCGGACGCTCGGCCACGGCGGAGGAGGAAAAGAAGAAGCGGCGTTGAAAATCCCCCACATAAAGGCTGGTTGTAATGAATTAAACACATCCCACTAAAGATGCACTTCCAGCACTTAAATGGCAAAAGATCAGAGAGCCGTGCTCTCAGCTCATGGGACTCTCTCTTTTTTTTCTTCCTCTTTCTCACTCTCTCCTCCCCAAAGCTTTTCTGTGTCCAAGGGAAGAAAAAACACGCCGCATCCGTAAAAGCAAAGGCATTTTGTAAGCAGCAAAAAAAAAAATTCTCCTCTTGAGGTCTAAGTGTTCTTTAAGTTCTCGCAGACCTCTTAACCAGGCTGAACGCCCGACAGGAGATTTTTTTATTTTATTTTTTTTTCAAGGGAGAGGCTTGTAGTCCTGAGTGGCTGTTGGCAGGTTGTCTTCGGTGGTGGTGTTGTTGTTTTCTTCTTCCGCTGACAAGTGAAGAGTCAACACATGATCCTCGCAGCGCTCATTGTTTCGACAGCAAATGGATGCTTTCACGAGCCATACAGCACTCGTTCTAATGAAGCCTAAAGCAATTGAGGAGAATAGATCTGTAAATGTGTTTTCCTTTTCACCCCCCCACCAACCCCCCACATCCCCCCCACACACACACACACACACACACATCCTCACAGGCTGTATATATGGGCAATTAAAGGCGGCCGTCCTCCAGAAAGCCTGCACTCACAACCCACTCACTCCTCTCCTCGCAGGGTCATGAAAACATCCATTTCCTAATGGCTCGCTCATGTGAATCATCACCAACTCAGCCCTGAGAAACAGGGACGGCGCCGACCGACCGACCGACCGAGCCAATGCCCAGTTTAAAAGGGCTGCGGCGAGAAGTGACCTGCAGTGGAAATGAATCCTGCGAACAGTAAAAAAAAAAAAATGCTAATAAATGAATAAGAAAAATTAAGAGCCACCAAAGACCGAGGCTGAATCACCAGTGCTGAATGGCAACGGAAGATCACCGATAACTAATAACCGAACCAAGATAGGAAAGCAGCTGCGTTTCCATGATGAAAATAAAAGCGATATTTCTAAAAATTTCTACAAAGTACAATTTCGATTTGCGTGTGTTTCCATTGAATGGTGTGAAGCGCTTAAAGCTGTCGTTCTTGTGAGAAACGCAGCTACTGTCGCATAACGGTCTCACAGCGCAATGGATGGATGGATGTCCGCACATGCCATCATGTCGCCACTTCCTGCTGCGGTTGCTATCGTAGCCCAATTGTGAGACATACGGACTCCACCTCAGAGACTCCTGAGTGGCCCGGTTACAGAAGCAAACGATCCCTTTAAGCAGGACTTGAGCGTTATTTTAACTGCCCCACTGCCCACCGTAATGATCATATATCTGCAGGGGAGTGACTTCTTAATGAAAATATACCGACTAATGCAGAATCCAGGAGTCCAATGGAAAAAAAAAAAAGCCGTCATCATCTTCAGATTGTCTTCCTGCCTGAAGCAAACCGGTGCTGTACAACTGTGCTGATTTCGTTGCCGCCGTTTGCCTCTACAGCTTCTCCGGTTCTGCCTGTGTGGGTTTTTATTAATCAGCTCGCTGCTAACTCACACTGCCTTCACGTGCCACATGTGTTGAATATCCTGGCCAATCTTCTGGCCAATCATCGGCGAGGCCATTACAAATGTTTTGCTTATTTGTATTAACAAATATATAAGGCAATTATAGGGTTCAGGTTAAAGGGTGTAATTGCACAATAACATCCAGGGTCTCTGAGCGCTTGTCGGAAGAAAGTGTTAATTTATACGCTCTTGTGTGTGTGTGTGTGTGTGTGTGTGTGTGTGTGTGTGTGTGTGTGTGTGTGTGCGTGTGTGCGCGTGTGTGTGTGTCGGGGCGGGGAGGAGGGGGGGGCCATTGGGAGGAAATTAATAGAGATGTGTTTGATCATTTAAATTCTCATAGTGTGTAGGTGGGGAGGTTGTGTCATTTAGTTCAAAGTGCCAGACGAGCTCCGGGAGCAGGCTAGGCAGCGTTTACTAGCCCATAAACTCAACTAAATTTAATGCCTTGCATATTCACGGAGAGTCGCAGCGCCCATTACCCTGATGGATACTTTCATTTGTTTTTTAATCTTGATATTTTGGTGAAGCTCGAGCACGACGGCTCGCTCACTGCCTCTCGGATAGATTTCTTGTTTTCGCCAGATGTGTCCGCTGTAATTTGAGTTTAAATTAAGGCGCGTGAGTCAATATGGGCTCCTTTTGAGAGGAGAAAAATTAAATGCAGGCCTCGCCGAATGAGCCGATGTAGAGGAATCTGTATAATGGGACTTCACACATGCGGGGGAAAGTCTGGCAGTGTGAAATAACATGTCACTGTGTTCCTTATGATGAGATAGCCTCAGTCCTCTTAATGGAGTCCAGGAGCTGCCGCTGCCGCTGCCGCTGCTGGTGTGTGTACTCGCAGACAGCAGACACCACTTGGACAGCGAATCCTCATCCCGCGCGGCAGTATGTGTCACTCACAGCCTTAACAGAAAGCACCGCCCCGAGAGCTGCCAAGCGCGTACTAAATAGTTGATTAAATGACACTGTGTTAACTTTGCAGCTCTCTCGCCTAATGTACTGATTCAAGCATGTCTGCGGTGTGACAAGGCATCCCAGCAGCCGCTGCCTGACACGTCAGGAAAAGTTCCCGCGTCACAAAAGGCAACCAACTTCCTCTCAAACTCCTGCTAAGGTGCCGCTAAGTTGACAGCTCGCTTGTGTGCGAAGCGAAGCTAGCTGGTCGAATTCTGCGGGTCTGGCGGGTTTCTGGCCCACCTGGACCCGAGCAGCCTTCTGTCTCCCCTCCTCTGCAATATGCATGCCCACCAGGCAGAAAATACACTTTGGCAAGGCAAGTCAGAGAGCTTGTCAGGGACATGATGAAGCAGGCAACATCCTTAAGCCTCTCAGTTGCCAGTGCAGAGCGTCTCTCTTTATCGGAACAGCATGTTGTCCCATGCAGGCTAATGTCAACTCAGCTGTTACATCTGCCCCGGCTCTCCAAATCTCCTCCTTAATTCTTCCAGCAGGCAGCTGGAACGGGAGACATGTACGAGAGAGACGGGGGTTCGGGGGAGGGGGAGGGGGAGGCAGGTGGCAGGACTGGCAGCCGCTCGGAAAACACGCTTTTTTGATTTTCAACATCTTTTTCTTTTCTTTTTTTTTTACGGAATTAAACCTTTTTTCTTCCCTCCCTTCTCCTAAGCTCTTAACTGCTGTTCGCTGTCAGCTGAGCGGAGCAGAACAGGTCGCTATCACTAACGTTAATGGCTATTACATATCTATTCAGGAACGTGTGCAAATGATATGCTTGCTAAAGCACTTGCATTAACGGCGCCCAGGGACCGGGAGTGGAGGGTGGGAGGAGGGGGAGGGAGGGCGGGGGGGGCGTCTCACTGAGTGGAACATTTAAGAGATTTCAGGGAGGGCTGTGAAGATAAATGTAATAGCTGTAATAGTATACTAATCCAATTACAGCTATTCCATTAGGTTGAATTGCAAAAAAGGAAAAAAAAAAAAATCACTTTAATAAGGTATCGCCAAGGGAGGGGTCACGGTGCGGCTGGGTTTCCATGGCAACAGTCAGAAACCTGCTCTTTAATAAAATATAGGGGGGAAATAAAACACAACGCACCGGGCCTCCCAAAATATTTCTCCAGTCGTCTGATGAAGCGTCTGCCAGGAGGGGAGACAGACAGGTTACGTTTTTGGGGGGGGTAAAAGAGAGTTGGTTGAGTTCAAGCGATCCACGGATGTTCGTGTAAACAAGCAGGAGGGGGAAAATAAAAGAAATGAGTGCAGGGAAGGGAGGATGATGAAGCTCCACTGACAGATGGATGAGTTCAGCAGCAAGGATTTTCTCACGACTCGTCGGCTCCCCAGGAGCAGCTCTCTGCAAACACAGAGGCTACTTGATCTGACAGGCTTTTGCTTTTTTTATATATATATATATATATAATTATTATCATTTGTACCCACATTATTTACTCTTGAAGTCAGGATTTCCGGTTGACCGAATTTAAAAATCCCCAATTATGCGTCATAATAACGGCTATTTTTCATCATGATGGAGCAGTAATTCTCAAATTAGGATTCCGCCGCCTCCCGCAAATATGCTCAATCGCGTGGAAGATAACAGTCATTAATTTTCATTTGGCTCGGCGAAAAGGTGGTCTGTGCAGGGGGCGAAAAAAATGAATAAATAATGTATATGTACATAAAAAAAAAAAAAATCAAAAAAAATCAAAAATCTGTGGCGGAGAAAACACCGAGGGAAAAGCAGGGCAGCATTTCCAGACTGTCAAATGAAAAAGAATAACACATCTCCGGCGCGTCGCATCGCTCGCGCTCGAGCCTTTCAAGGCACCCTGAAGTATACACCGAGTTTGTCCAAGAAACAAAATCAAGAGGAGTCGGCGATATGTAGGACAGCACCTGCTGAACGAGACCCTTTTTTCCCCCCTGCCGCTGCCGGTTCTGACTAAATATTGTGAATCGTCTCTTCCTTGCAGAAATCCTCGCGCTGCGGATCGAGAGTTTCTTTTTTTTTTTTTTTCTCCTTCTTTTTTTCCTTTCTGCCTGAGCAGCAAAGCAGCAGCATTAAGCAGAGCTGATCTGAGGGCGCAGACAGACAATTCTCCCCCCGTAACTTCCTGCAAAGACTTTAAATGCAACAAATGCCCCCCCCCCCAAAAAAAAAATATCAACCAACCAACCAGCCTGGAATGATTCTCACTCTCTCTCTCTCTCTCTCTCTCTCTCTCTCTCTCTCTCTCTCTCCCTCTCTCACGCCGTACGGGCACTTTATGTGGGCGCGCGTCAAATCAAAAGGGTGTAAAGAGTTGAGGGGCCGCGGAATAACAGGATACAAGCATCATCAATCCGTCACTGTCGCCGAACCCCTGCGCTCCTGGCAGAGATTCAGACAGTGAATTAATCAAAGGAGCCGTTATTGCCAAATTACTGACACGGGGTTCAGCGATAAATGTCTCCTGGCTGACGCCGACTGACAGCCCGGAGAGTGATTAATTTCACTCCACTCCAGTGATTGGCAAGAGGCTCCGGCTGAGTCTCGTCACCGAGCTGGCGCATCGCGGCGGCGCGTTGCTGCTTTTTTTATTTTTATTTATTTATTTATTTATTTATTTATTTATTTATTTATTCATTTTATCCCCCTCTCACCCCCTTCGGGGCGGGAATCAGGATTAAAGCAGGAAGACGGAAAGGAGGGGTGTGTGTGTGTGTGGGGGGGGGGGTAATCTTTGCAGAGCGGCAGAAGTTGTGTGTCTGAGCAGGAACTGGAGGGGTCAGTCAGTGTTATGGCGCTTTATCCCCCTGCCCTCAATTTGAACTGGAGACAGGAGTGAGTTATACAGACGGCAAACCCGTAGTGTGAAATAAGAAGGTGTGGGGGGGTGGGGGGTGCAGATGAAAGACTGAACCCAGTGCATGAACACTGCCAAGTGTTACTAAAGCCATATTTCCTGGAAAGTTGATGGAAATTTCTGGGCGGAAAATGAAAAAAGAAAGAGTCCTCTCTCTCTCTCACTCTCTCTCTCTCTCTCTCTCTCTCTCTCACACACACACACACTCACACTCACACTCACAGAGGGAGAGAGAATTCAGTCAGTGCTCCCTACCTTGGCTTGTGCCCCGTCCTTCAAAGTTTTTACAGAAATCCACTCAACAGTTTTTGTTACCGTGGTGACAAAGGAAGCACACACACACACACACACACACACACACACACACACAGAGACACACACAAACGCACGCACGCGCCAACAAGGCTGACCGTGGGTGAAAACACAACCTCTTCGGCGGTCCTTTCACGAACAAACCTGCCGCCGGCGACGTTGCAGTCGACGTTCCAGGCGAAAAGGTCTGCCTCTTTTCCCTGGAAAGTGACTGAACATGTGTTTTTTTTGGGGGGGTGTTTTTTTGCGGCTGGATTCGCATATAAAAGGATCACGTGGAAAAAAAAAAAAAACATGTTTTTTTTTTCTTTAAGAAAAGCCCAGCACCTTATTACGAGGCGCCGCTTGCAGATATTAAACCCGTGGCAAATTTGTAAGCCGGAGCCGGAGAATTATCGTCCTTTTGATCTCTGTCTGTTCACCTAAACACCACTATCTGTCTACATATCAGTGGCGTGGTGGGGGAGTCGTGGGGGAGCAGGAGGGGGGGGTGTTGAGATCAATCAAATCCATTTTCTGGCTTTTGTGTTTATTGCTGCTTTAAAGTTGCAGCAGGGGCTGCTGGCGTCGCCATAGAAACAGCTGCAGCAGCAGGAGGAAGTGGTGGGGGGGGGGGGGGGGGGTGAGGTTAGACCGTTGCTGAACTTGGTAGGATGTGTGGCGTAATGAGAGTCGTTGTGTGAGATATCAGCAGCGGAGGAGCCGAGAAGGCGACCGCTGCTTGTTTCGTTTTTTTGTTGGTTTTTTTTTTTTTGCTTAAAAAAGAAGAAGAAGAAGAAGAAGAAAGAAAAACGAGCAATGAGTTTAAATCAGCAGCGGCGGGAAGTCAGCGAGGCGGGCCGACGTCGTGGAGGACCAAGTGCCTCGGGGTGCCGCAGGTGCAGCGATCTGGCGGGATTCCTGCACGGTAATGACACAGCGGCAACATTTATTTTCTTTGCTGGGAACCTCGCCGGCTCCCTCTGCTGGCGGCCCGGCCGGGCTCGTGCAACCGCTTGTCTGAGGCTGAAGCTCCAGAAACGAATCCAGCCCGGCCTGGATTCCAAGACCGGATTCCATCACAGACCAGCGGTGCTGTGCTGAAACGCCCAGTCTGTAACTCACACGGTCTATTTGGCCAATCAGAAGGATTCTTGAGAAGGTCACTTAGAGACATGTCAGGATGCAGCCAATCAGAAGGAGCTGAGACACAGCAGCACGTACAACGTTGTGACGTCGCGCTGCAAATAAACTCTTTAACGACTAAAAGAGCATAAATGAAAAATCTACAATAGAAAGATTTTCTCTGAATTCCGCATTTCAGGTCACGGTCGTCCTGTCATCCGTTTTAAAGGTGTTTATTTTTGTATTGCGCTCTATGGGAAAACAGCTTTTTGGGTCCATGGGATTTTTTTTTTTTTTTTGCTGCAGTACCTCGAGTGGCCACTGGGAAAAATCGGTGCGGTGCCATATTGCCAGTCCGGTATCCTGTTCTTATAATACATCCATGACGCAGACACAGGGAGAACATGCAAACTCCACACAGAAAGGCCCCAGGCACAACACTGCTGGGGAAACGTCCACAGTGAAAAAGAAATAAAGTTAAATAATAATAAAAAAAAAAGAAACAAAAACTTTGGCTGTGATTTCTTTTTGTGACAATTGCGCTTTTCTGTCTTTTCGCTGAGTCTCTTTTCACTGATAACAGCGAGGGGGCGGGGTCGAGTGCACGCTCACATGTCGGGATGTGAGATTCTGCCAGGGAGCAGGATTTCTGGTGCTACAGCAGCACTTACGTCCTCGTCACAGCCTGCGATCTTTAAACCGCTCCACCACGTGCAGCGTTGAGCGGTTCGCTCTTGGATTTGGAAATTGACAAAGCCGTGAGAGCTCCGACATGTGAATAATCGTTTTTTTACACGCCGGAGAGCGCGTTATTGCCCGGTTCATTTCTACCCACAGGAAGGGGCCAATTTTGTATTTGATAAACCAGAACTTTGTTGCTTTCACTGCCCCCAACTGACCGATGAGTTAAATGCACAGTTCCTTCAGTCCCGAGGCGTCTCTGATAAAATGAGAAAGACAACACAATGTGAAGTTGGGAGAAGGAGGTGAAACAGAGTGGAATGATGAGAGCAGTCAGTGAACATCTGTCGTGATTCAGGAAGGAAAACTCCCGGACGAGATTTTTCACGTTCGGTTCGCCACGATGCGAACTTCTCACCCCACAGATGAACACAGCGGAACGCACAAGCATTTAAACGCATTTTTCTGCTCTCGCCACTCGGGACGTATAGAATCGTCCACGCTGTCGATGCCACGCGGCAAAACCAGTGGTAGGGCGTTGAATGTGTTTCCGATGCGGCGGACCTGCGCTGCTCATGGTGCTGCTCAGCTGCTGAACACCACGCAGAGCCGGGGGGAGAGAAGCGAGTGCAAGACCAGACTTCCAGGAGAAAGAAACACCCGCAGTCACAATAGATTCTGCTCTGATTTATGACTCACTCACCAGCTGGAGGGAAGCACCTTTTTTTTTTTTTTTTAATGTGCTTAGTTTGTTCTTTCTTTTTCGGGAACGAAAACTCCTGCTAATTAACGCGACTGAGGCAGCAGGCAGATGTTGAAAGTTGACTGGAAGACACAGGCAGAAAAGAAAAAAAAAGGAAAGTGCTTCACTGACTGAGAAAGCAGTGAACTGGGGACAAAGGTAGCGCTGGGTCGCAGCTGAACCCCCAGGACATCATCCATAATGTCAAACTTTAAATTGACAGCATTTTCTTTCAGTCTCAGAATTAGAAAACCGGCTGGAATCCTTGCTTTGACCAAAGCAGGAAGCAATCGACTGAATCTGCCCTAAAAGTTGCAGACAAAAACGAAAAGAGGAGTTCCAGGAAGCCATGGCGAGGCTAACTGCTGCTAAAGACAGTGGCGCAGCTTCAGTAGGGGCTGATGTATGACAAGTGGTTGCCAGTTTCACACTAAAGAACAACTGACTGCTTTACTCAGTGACGTTCCCGCTTTGCTATTGACGGCTAAGGTCGACACTGACTTGAGCTGAAAAACCTGATCGAGCCCTGTAACTTTTATTTTATATAGTTTTGTTTTTAAAATACTTTATCTTAAAAGGAAAGACCTTCGTGTAGATGCGTCTGTATTTTCTTTTTCTTTTGAGTCAGACGTGATGGGCGGAGGAGGTGCGGCCGCGGAGTTCTCGAGGAGAGCGAACCCACCGGAGGCCAGTAGTTTCCACCCAGCTTGGCTCATCTGTGTTTCCCCCTTGTTTAGAAGTGCAGGTTCTTCCTCTTCAAAGACTTTGCAAACTTGGGCACCACAAAGGAGCCTTTTGAAGAGATATCTCCTGGTATTTCACCGGGACAGCCAAACCGGGGAAATGAATCCCCCAAAACATTCAGATTCTCGCCGTCTGTGGTTTTCAGATGTTTAATTAAAAGTGGACCTCTCTCTTACCTCGGGCGTTGCGCGCTTCAAAACCGTTGCACACATTCAGATATTTGTTTTTCGTCTCCCTTTGCACTGCTTGCCTCAGATGTGACGGAGATTCATATGAGATGTTTTTTTGTTTGTTTTTTTACTTCACTGGATCTCCTGTTTTTCTTTTTCTTGTTGCTTTATTTTTGCATAGCCCAACATTCAAGAGTGAAAAAATTAAAGCTATGACTTTTCAAGGTCTTCCTCAGTTAAACGACACTCCTGCCTGACCGAGCACTGTAATGGAAACCGAAATTTAAAAAAAAATATTTTGAACTGAAGACACAGAGAACACTGTGTTACATAATTGACCCGCAATTGCTCCCAATTTGTTCAAACTTGATTTTTGTTCGTGGGAACACTTTGCTGTGGTTCAACAAAATCATACTCATCCCTTTTGTCCAAACAAACAATAACAACACAGGCCCTTCTTTCCAAACTAGACAGCTCCCATATTGTCACAACTGAATTCACTCTACTAATGTTATAACGATAATGTGCATCTTTAGCCACCAGAAAACGTACCCAAGACTTCTGCATTATGGGCAGATAAAAGATGAGAGCTAATCTTGATAAAGTCACAGCGTACAGGAATTCACTATACCCTGTTATAATGCAGCGGCATAGTCACTGTTCTGCTGTTGCCACCTGCCTCTCCCTGCATCTCTTTCGTCCTGTCTCTGTGCTCCAACAACTAACATGTTCTCGGGGGTGTCTCTCTTAGCATTACCACAAAACCAAAGACTTTCACATTAGGTTTGATTTACAGCTCCAAAAGGTTTGCCGGTGTGAGTGTGGCTGGTTGTTTATCTCTCTGTGTCAGCCTTGTGATGAAACGTTGACTTGTCCTGTGTGTGATCCATGGATGTATTCTACAAACTGGATACTGGGCTGCGGAATTATGAATCCATTTGTGGCAATGCCAAAACTTTGCCTCCTTGCTTTCCGACTTGCCCTCCTCGGTCTCGACCTGCCTCCCTTGGTCAGCGTTACAGTTAGGGTTAGTGTTAAGTTTGAAGTTAGCATTAGGTTCAGGATTGGTCTCAGATTGGTTAAGGTTAGGGTTAGAATTAGTGCAGTGCGCAGTACACGAAGCAGGGACCAAGGGAGGCTGATAGGAAAGCGACAGGGTAGAACATAACCCAGCACCCAATTCAAGGTTGGCAGATTTTTTTTTCTGTATATGCTGCTATCTATGGACAGCTTCACCTCAAAGGCAACTGGGATAGGTTCCAGCTCCCTCGCTATCCAGAGTGTAGGATGAGCAGTGAGAGAAAAATGGATGGACGGAAAAATAAGTAAACCTTCAACAGCTCAACGGAGAACATCAGGCTGACGTCTATAAGCCATTTACGCTTTTACGCACAGACGCAACGATGTATTTCTTTGGCGATACGGGACACGCTCCAAAACGGCAACACATCTAACTGACTGATCTGCAAGAAAAGCAATTCCAGCCACCTTCGCACAGCGCGCCGTCATGTGTGCCACAAGAAAGAACTCATCGGGCATGAAGTCCAGGAGAGGATATTGATTGAGGGATTACTGGGTGGCTGCTTTTTGAGAGGACGATTATCCATCCCAAGAAGTGTGAGGGATTTAAAGACAGCAGGTCTGCACAAACACATAAGTGTGTGTGTGTGTGTGTGTGTGTGTGTACACAAAAAAAGATGCTGTGACCAGTTTACTGAATGTTTTTTGCTTTCCATCGAGGAGGCAAGCAGAGACTCCATGAGAAATCTCTCTGTAGGGCATACATTTAAAGGTCAGAGGAGCAGCTGACCCGCTGTGGTCAGGCTCAGACAACCACGGATTATCTCCACAACAGCGTATAGCCCAGAGCGAAGGCACTTGTGTGCATTTTCATTTGACTTACAATTTTATTCAGAGCGCAGAGGAAGGAAGCGAAGACACAGAAAATCGAGTTAGCACTTTATAAATATCATAAATTCACAACATAGTACGTTGCGAATGAGAAGCCCCATATCATTCAATTATCTTGGCACAGGTTGTGGCGAAAAGTTGAACACATGGCAGGCTGCGTGAGTCACCCGGCAGCTGAGCGGTGGAGTATGGATCATAAAGATGGCTGCCCAGCTCCAGTGAGTCATCGCTCACTCGGTGTGGACCCTCCGCAGTCGCAGCTTTCATCCGCCGTCCTTTGGATCTGCGGATAAAGTTTACTTCCAGCTTGTACTCCATCATTAAACACTGGCCCCTTTGCCCTGGTGCTTAAACGTTTCAATCTTCATCCGATTCTTGGAGAAATGACGCGATGATTAAGACACAGGTCGGAATAACAGATTAGAATATTTACACTGAGGCCACATGATGATTAATACTGAAACAAAGACACACCTCATTAGTCACGATGTTGGAGGCTCATTGAGACACCTTCACAGAGTTCTCATTAGTCTCCCCGGAGATTCAGTTTCCAACCCCCCAGTGTCTAAATTTGAGATAGTGGGGAAAACATGACGTGGTAGCTCAAAGCAACGTTCTGAAGCCGGGTTCACACCTACTGCAGAGTGACGTTTGATCTGTTTGTCTGCTGGAGTTCCTTTTTGGAAAACCTCCTGCTGCAGTCCAGAGATACGCAGGTTGGGTTTATTTGTGATTCTCACTGGCCTCTGGGTGGGGGTGCGAGCCTATCGTAGCTGGTCTGTACATATATGAGCCCTGTGAACTTGTTCGCAACATGTTCAGCGTGTAACCAGCCGCTGCACACCCAGGAGATGGACAACCCTGTATTAGTATCGGCAGAGACAGATAATAGATATCATGTAGAAAATGATTGGAGGATTCTTGACACTGGTGGGAGGGCTTGGAGGGGAGCAAATTATGTTCCAGCACCACAAAATAAGGCATAAGTGAAAAGGACTACATTGATGTTAATGCGTGAAGACAGCCTCATTACGGCCACTGGTGAGAAATAGAGTGGAATTTTAGAAAGTCAGGCTGGATCATTTCTCTTGTGAGTCACTGCCGGGCAAAAAGACTGATCTGATGGAAAACTGTGACACAGTGGTCAGCCGTGGCTGTGAGCGATGTAGCTGAAGAGTTCATGGCAGTAAGGTCCACAGCTAGGTAGTTGAAGTTTGAGAGGAGTTTGTGTTAATTTTACGATTGAGTTGTAAAAAAAGAGGAACTGGTGAGCTGAGTAACTGAAAGGTAAGTACCTTTCAGTTACTCAACTCTGTGTATTCATCGTCTTCCTCTCAAGTGGCACACGTTGGATTCGTCACAGCGTTCTGTGGAAATGTGTGATTTGGATATCTGCAAATTCGTCTGTGGTCTGAGCAGAGAGATCGGATCGTTTGCATGGTCACACATGCAAATGTGTACATCCACAGAGGTAAAGATCCCACTATTTTCTCCGCCTTCATGACTTGTGTTACTTGAACATGTGAACCCCCAATGATTGAAGTTTTTGTCCTGGCCTACCTTGATTACAAAATGTTGACATACTTCAACTGTTCTGCACAAGGCCAGTTTATTTTGCGGGTTGATTGCCTGTATACATGCGAGCTGTTTCAAGTGTGATCAAATTTTTTTCGTTGGTTCCAATGTGAAGGAATCTCGTCGTGATGTCGAGGTCTGCTGAAAAGATTCCAAAAGACACTGATGTGATGCTAGAATGTGCTGATTCAACACATTGTAGGCAGCGCACGCCGGTCGCACATGTGGCAGGTTTATTTAGCAGGGCCCTCCCATTGGAGTCCATTATGCAGACGGCCGCTTGTGTGGCCTGTCCGCGCCTTTCAAACTCAATTTCAAAGCATTCCGGGACACAGCGACGGCCCGAGCCGTTGGTCGATCGCATTCTCTCATTAATTTAAAAGGTGGTGTTGATGCCTTCCGATTACGCCATGAATAATAAATAGCGGCCCCACCTCCCCCTCCCCAAGTGTCCTCGTGGTGGGAGAAGCCCTGTTCAATTCACCGTCGATCCCCGCGTATTAAAGGGGCAGCGACTCCACGGTAGAAAAAAACCCCAAACACATTCAGACGCATGACACCGCTGCTCCCGACTTTAATAAACACTCAGTCGGGATGCGATACAGTGCGCCGCCAGCCGCACAGGATCTACCACGATGAAACCAGAGGCACACGCGCACGCACGAGTGTGTCTCAAATAACAGCGTCCACATGATAGGCGATATGACGGTTCACTTTGTGCCATCAGATGAAACAATAACCCCCCCTGCGTTTCGGCCTGGTTCGGGCCGGTTGGTATCACTTTCCCAGATCAAAAGCCTTGATGTGACTGGAGCTCCAATTTGCAAAGTAATTACAGATTAAGTCTAGTTTCCCCTCTATGGTGCTGGCAGGGTGGAGGGGGGGGGATTAAATTTAAAATGAAACCGAGGGAAATGGATGACTTACATTCTGATGCATCTATCAGCGTGCGGCAGGCACGGGCGCACAAGGTTAACGCAGATCACTTCACGAGCGAGGAATTCCACGTGTGAGGCGTCCTCGCCCCCTGCCGCCATTATCATTCCGTGGGGCCTTTCCTTGATTATCGCGGCATTAATGCTACGTGTTGAAACCGCCATGCATTATTCAAAAGGCTGTCTACCTCCATAAAGGACACCCCCTGCTGGTTCCACATCCACTTTGTGTAACATGTGCAGCGCCTGCAGCGTCGCGATTGTCAAGGTGTTATGTCTCCACCTAAAGGTAACCTGAGAAACTGACTCGGTGCTTCTCTTGACAGGCCGGATGATCACATGGCCACTCAGGGTATCATTTTAATCAGGACCTATTGTAGCTCTCTGTCTGTCATAATGATGCATTATGCACGCACGAGGGCGTAATTAGTGCTTTGCAATTCACAAAAGTGTATGAACTCAATGGATGAATCATATCTTTCAAGAAAGAACAGAGGATTAATTGCAGCCACCATTTAACAAGGTTTGTGCATAGCATCGTTTTTATTATTATTAAAGTTGAAGAATAAATGTACATAATTCTGAAATAAATATACAATAGATTTTGTGCGTATGTGCAAATGTAAAAAATGACAGTAAAATGCCCGGAGAGTCGGGGAGGTTACATGAATTGGGAAAGTTTTTCCTTCACTTTCTCCTCGATGTTGGCGTAGTACTTCATCTGGGCGAGCAGCGCTTTGGCGGCGCCGAGATCTCCTGGTGACGGGAAGAGTGGCAGAGTTTTTAGATCACAAAACAAACGGGGGGATGAGAGGGGAGAGGTGGGGAGAGGAGTGTTTGGGCTCAGAGCGTCTGAGAGGAGTACCTCTGTGCAGGGTGGCGTCAATTTCCTCCGTCAGCTCTGCCAATTTCGCTGCAAGTCAGAGGCAGACGGGTGGCAGTTAGGGCCGACCGCAGAGTGGAAACAGAGGAGGCGCAAAGTGCTTCAACACAAGACAGCAGGTAGAACACACACAGAGCAATACGGATAATAAGGAATACGTGAAGTTTAGTGGTTTGGTCACAGTCGTCTGCACAGCTGTCCTGTCAGCCGTTTTAAATGCGTTTATTTATTATTTGTATTGCGGTCTATGGGGGGGGGGAGCTTTTTTTTGCTGCAGTACCGCGAGTGGCCACTGGGGAAACATCGGCACACCGCCATTCTGCCAGTCCGGTCCCCAGTTGTTATAAATACGTCCATGATCAGGCCCAACCATGTGCACCTGGATTGGAAAGCAAGTCAACAATGGGAAACAGCGCCCCCCCCCTCACCCACCACCACCTCACAGGAGAACAACACCTATCCCCAGGAATACAGAGATACAATAACACTTTCAACAATCATTTTGCCCAATCTTCATTCTGCATGGACGCACGTTAACAACACCTCTGCCCCTCTGCGTGTCTGCGAGCGCGGCTGCCGAATTAGTTTTGGCCGCAGCGGCAGACACCCCCTCCCTCCCCCCCCCCGACTTGCCGTTACCACGGCAACGGCGGCAGCCGAAAGCCTTCTTCAGGCGTCCAACTTTAACCCCCCGCAGAAGCAGCCCGCCCGTCTCCTTGCGCCGAGTGTGTGAGGTGTCAGGGCCGATTAGCGGCGACGCGCGGCTCCTCCCGCTCCGTTAATTTATGAGCAACAATCGGCCGTTATCACTTAATCAGACTTGAAATCGATAGGCGGCGGGCGCTGACACGTGTTTACCTTTGGTGTCTTGTCCGATCTTATCCGCTTCCTCTGACGTGCGCGCCTGATCGAGGGCTTCATTGATCTCCATCAGCTCCATTAGAAAGTCCGAACGCGCCCCGGCGTCGGTGCCTTCCTCTATGCCAACGCCCCGCAGCTCCAGCTGAAACGCAGGACGGCGAGGTTGCAGTCAAAACTGGGCTCCACCTCCTCTCGGCCCGCTTCGCCGTCATGGCAAATAAACTGTTGGTTGGCAGTGAAGCCGTGGATTTGACTCACCATATAAAGACCGCGGCTCAGAGGCTTGAGCAGAGTCTTGTAGGCTTTGTTCACCAGCGCCGACTGGATTTCGGAGTACTTCTGTTCTTCCTGCAAGACACGGGGCCGACAGTTTGGAGGCAGCGATGGAAGCGCTCATGAACAGGGGAGGGACGCACAAGCGTAGTTGTGATCTACTTATTATACACACATGAGCAGAAAATGGCCTGTGACATCACAAAAAAGTTTGCAGTGGACAGATTATTGACAGGCTAGATCAGGGGTGGGCAAATTCCCTGACTGGTGGGGCACAATGGGTTCGAAAATTTGTCAGAGGAGGAGCCGGAGCAGATGGATGGAGTGTTTTGGTGAGCCACCTCGTAGGAGAAAAAATATACAGAAATAATGTACTGCACGTTAATGTCAATTTAAAGTGAACAAAAGCGTTACATCGAAATATCTGTTTTTCTTGAAGACCCACACTATTTGACTCTTTATTGAAATGAATCTTAAAACACGGAAAAAGTGAAAAACCCAGTCCCAGTGATTGTCACATCCTGAAGAATGCAATTTGTCCTCTGCATTTGACCCATCGTCCCCTGAGGGAGCGGTGGGAAGCAGCAGCGCCGTGCCCGGGAATCATTGGGTGATCTAAACCCCGTCAAGCAGGGAGGCAACGGGTACCATTTCTACAGTCTTTGGTATGACCGGGCCGGAGTTCGCCTACCGCCTGGGCTGGAGACACATGATTGTTGGAAGAAAAAAAACAACTACATTTTGTCAAACACCGGGCCTTTAAAACCCAAATCCTCCACCAAAGCAAAAATCAGTTTGCGGGACACGTAGCCGCTCCTCTGTAGTCAAACAGTCTGGGACCCTTCAAGGGACGCAGGTGGATGTTTGACACGACAGATGTATGAAAACAGTGCCGGCGAGGAAGTATCATCGCAGCGAGGGCTGGCAGATCTGCGTTCACTTTGCAGCTATCAGGTTTGTCAGCTCTGGTGGAAATCAATAGTGTCGAGCGTGAAGCCCACGGGCCCGTCGCGTGGAGCCGTTTCTGTAATAACAAGCCGTGCGGTGGGTGGCTGCCTTGTAGCCCTGTATAAGTAATGAGTTTTCTATATATGATGAAGACCCCTGAGGCTGGAAGATGTCTAATTAAGAAAAAATGGCCAGAGGTGCTGATAAATAAAACACATTGGGTACAATATTGGACAGCGGGGGGAGGGGGGGTGCGTGCGTGCTCGTGTGTGTGTGTGTGTGTGTGTGCGCGTGGGAACCATTTAAACAACGCCACCTTCCTGACTTCCGTATCATATTGTCACAACATTGTGCTTTTCCACCTGAGTGTACAGAATAAATTACGTGCGCGGCAAAACGCCTCGCCTCCTCCTTGCAGTCATCACGCTTACTCCCGGAAACTGCCCTGCCACTTTTAATGATA